>NC_092206.1:77945244-78017735 GCF_043381705.1 Parasteatoda tepidariorum | reverse complement strand
GTTTTTCCAAAAACTGTTTCTTCATAAAAGTTGGAATAAAAATTTTGATCCCTGATAGACTCATTTAGTTGGATAATTCGGTTGATCAGGATTCGGATGAAAGGTGCTCAACTGAAGATATATTTTTTTGGAGTAATTTTAGCAATCATTTAATCTTATTGCATACCTGCCAACTTTTAATCCCTTCCATTATTATTTTTTCCGCTGGTATTAAAATGGAATTAAAACTTCAACTTTAAGCAAACAAGTACGTTGTATTTGAGAAAACTTAAGTTGACAACCATGATAGTAACGCATATTAATATATGTGCTTAATTTTTGTAAGAATAGTGGTGATCAATATCAATTAAAAATTAAGATTATAAAAGAAAAAATAGTATATAATTATTACCACTTTAAATATGAAAATAAAATCTTCCGGAAAATCCGGAAGAGTTGGCAGGTATGGAGATGGCTCAGGGGATTGAGCGTTTTCCTTCCAATACGGTGCCTCGGGTTCGAATTCCAGCAATGGTTGGTCAATATGAATATCGCGCCTGGTTCACACCGACCACAGTGCTGGCGTAAAATATCCTCAGTGGTAGACGGATCATGGATTAGAGTCCTCCAGCTGTCAGGTTAACCGTGGGAGGTCTTTGTGGTTTTCGTGATTACAAAGATGAGGAGATGAACATTTGCAGTCGTAAACCTAAACTCGGATCAGCTGTGCAACGACGGCTATGAACTAAAATTAAATAGCCAGACAGCGGAAGTTGTAATTGTCTATTTAGAACGCATTAGAGCTGCACTATGGGCTTATGGTGGAGATCTGGAAAGCATCCTTAAGGACGTTTGAAAGACATACCATCACAATTTTGATTCACTGCGTAGCTCCCTCGCCTTGATAGCCCAACGACCTGTGAGCGAAGTCGAGCACTTTGCGATAGAAGAGTTTTAGTGAGGACTAATACCGTGCACCCTCGGTCCATTCAAAGCCTGATCAAAGTGGTCACCCGTCACCCACCAACATCCTGACTTCAGCCAGTAATACTTGACTTTGGGTTTCTACTGGGAACCGTGTCTTATCTTACGATTAGTCATCTGTGAGACACAAGAAAAAAATTTCTGGTGAAATTACCATACAGTGTGGGAATGATATTTCATGTAAAAGAACATAATTCCAGTAATAAAAACCAAAAAAAAACGGTATATAAACCATTAATTTGGGAATTTTCCCATATGGTAATTAATGATTTATCAGAAATTCTGGTTTCAAATTCATAGTTCTTATTACCACACATTTAGTAAAAAGAACAAAACTGAAAAGTAAATTTTACCGAATAAATTGTTTTTATGCCATGCTCTACGGTATCATGGTAAAATTACCTAATTTTTCCATTAATGATGAATTTTATCGCAGATTATAAAACCATATTTTATTGTTAATTCTACCAAAGTCACTACCAAAGCGCTTCGGCAAAAATTACCGATATTTTTGGTGTTCCCATAGAGCCAGAAACACGGTGAATTTTACCATAATCTGGTAGTTTTGACTATACTTTTCTTCTTGGTGAACAGCCAGCTAACGATTTCTGCCTTTCTGATCGCATTAATTATTATTTAATATTAGGCGCACCACCCTTTGCTCGATTCACTCAATCAAGCTCCATGATTGACACGCAGTCATTTTTGTCTACTGTTAATGCAGAACTGTTCTATCAAAATTAGAAATTACTCAATTAAAAGATCCCTTATTTTTCATTGTTTAAACATATATTTAGTTCCATTTTTCCATTCCTAATAAATTTTGTCGGTTATCAGGGCAACTTGCTTTTTTTTTGCTTTTTTTTTAAATTCGCATTTAATTTTTGATTCAGTAAGTTAATCGGTTAATTAATATTTTCGCTTCTGATCTTATTCATCAACAGAAGTGAAATTCCGAACAATGCATGTAGAAAAATAATTCCTAACAATGAAACAGAATTTTAAATATAGTTACTTTTTATATGCATTATTTGAATTGCATATGCTGACTAGACGCTGTTTTACGTAAACTTTATAATGAAAGTAAACGTAATTTATTTAACGTATAATAACTGTAAAAAGGCAATTTAATATGCTTATCAAAAAGTTATACATAATGCGGTAGTATGATTAGATTAATATATAATATAATAAAAGACAATCACTTTCAGTTTAAAGCCTTTAATTTGGAGCAATAATGAAAAACAAAAGGGTTAGAATAGCAGAGAATAATATTAATAAGGTAAGGTTAATTAATATCACTGGTGCACCATTAAAAACGAGTTAAATAAATAATTTGAAATTAAATAACTTTATAGCTTTTATTAATTTTAAGATGATGAGAATCAAAGTTATTTGTATTTTCTTTGTTTACTAACAACCATAATATGCTATTTTTCTGTCTTATACGAATGTGCGAAATGACGAGATGATAATTATCTTTTTTACAATGTCTTGAAAAAACTTAAATTGATTGTCGCATTTATATTTTATTTTTACTAAATTTGTATTTGATATTTTAATTGAGCATAAGGCTACATTTTTTTTTAATTTACAGAAGTAAATTTCGAATATAGGCTTATTTCTTTGGTTAGCACAATATGAAGTTAAAGATTCAACATGATTTAAGAATTTATAACAGTTTTTATACATTCCTATAATTCTCTTAATTCTTTAAATTAAAATCATTTTAAAAGATCATACACTTAAGTGGCATCTATTGAAGATACATTTGCTTTATTGAATGATTGAGTAAGTGATGATCATTGAAAATGAATAATAATAGGCATTCAATAACTTTTACCTATTCATCAACAGCTTTCCTCAGAATTAGTTTACACTCCTCTTCCATAATTTCTTTAAGTCCAATCCTTCAATTTTCCAAATACTGTAAGGCATTTCTGATCAAATTACAGTTTTGAGTACCGGTACTTTGGATACCCGAAAAATGCATTTTTACCGTAAAATATTATACCGTAAATTTTGCAGTAATATATATTTAATTAGAGTGATTCAGTGATTTTATGGTAATTATTACAGTAAAAGTTACGGAATATACCATTTTTTTTTCATACATGTTCCGGTAAAAATTAATTTCCCTGATACTTTTTATCGTAATTTGATCCAAAATGTTTTACAATGACGAAGTGCAATCCATATTAGTAACTTTTTTACTTTTTGTACGTAGGGGGAAGTGGGGGAAGCATATAATGTATTATTTATCTTTTTCTTAATTACATCTTTTAAAACTTGAGGAAATAGCAAATTCTATTTATTCAGAAGAGATTTTATTTATAAGACAAATTACTTACAAAAACTTTATTTTACAAACTTTCAAGTATAATTTTATGGCATAAGATAGTTTTAGCAGGTTTTGGTGATTCCGTTCCTTCAGTTTTGGTATTAAAAAGCGACTGATTTCGTAATCAAGTGATTTTATTAATGGTAGTCACTGAATTATTTTATTTTATAAAAAATTAAAATAATTAATCGTTATAGAACAGCACACACAGTGAGTCGGCTAACGCTTAGAAAATTACTTTTACCATATAGGTTGTGATTGGGTATTCTGTACGTCATTCAGAAATAGAGTTACATTTAGCGTTCTAAATGAAAATGTTTTTTCTTCTTCATCTTATTATTATTATTTTAATGAAACGATGTTAATTCTCTAGTCATATGAAAAATTATTATTTCAGCTGAAAAACCGAAATGTGATGAGAGCAAGGGTGAAGAGTTTGGAACCTGTTACTCAGCTTGTCCTAAGACTTGTTCCAACTACAAAGATGAAGGTGGTATCTGCACCTTGCAGTGCATCATAGGATGTGGATGTCCGAGTGGAACAGTTCGAAGAGAGTCTGATCAACATTGTGTTAAACCTGAAGAATGCTAAATTTTGCATTGTCTGAAGGTTTTTCAATAAAAATTTTCAACTTATCTGTATTTAATTTCATTCTTACACAATTTAGTTCCTAATGCAGGATGAATTAAGAAAAAAAACTTGGGCAAACAGTTCTTAATATAACTTTGATGAAAATAAATAAATTAACAAAATATAACAAACAGTAATAACACTAGGCTTTTACTAATAAATACATTTAAGTGCTTTGAAAGTGGTCGTCTTTTGCAGCGATGCAGAGGTGCAAATGCTAAGTGAAATCTTTAGCAACGGGCAGCAAGTTTTTTACTTTTAATCTATCTCATTCCCACTGTAACGATTGTTTTAAAAACTCCAAATCTTGTGTACAGAGCAAACGACAGATTTCCTTGCGTGATCAACTCTAAAATAGCAGGTGTCTTTTGCTTGACATTCTATAATTTTTAAAACAGTCCAATTTTGAGTTTAGGACTACCGATTTCCAACTCCATGGTCATGTAACTTTGAACCGAATCCATAAGACAAGGAAATTGCTGTATCAAGTATTGGAAGAAATTCGTCTTCGTGGAGGACTTTTTGATGGAACTAACCCACATTTGCGTTACATAGAGAGGAAAACCACGAAAACTTAACGCAGCTCACCTGACGGCAAGGAAACTGTAACCCATGACCCATCTAGCACTGAGGGGGTTTTACGTTAGTTACGTGGTCGGTGCGAGGTATATGCGGAATCTGCGTCGACCAGTAATCACTTGGATTCGAACCCGATTCCGTACATACATGAATTAAATTCGATTTTTGAAAAAAAGAAATTAATTCAGACGGATGGTCACCTTGACAGGTTTTACTATACTTAAATATTTCTGCTCTTACAACTTCCGTACATTGTTTGTGGTACAAAATTTTTTTCAAAGACACTTTTCAGAAATTTTTTTCTTTCAAAATTTGAAAGTCGTTTTACCGCTGAAGGTACCCAAATACCTTCGGAGAAAAAATTTTAAAATTTTTTATTTAGAAATGTTTTATTCAGATTAATGTGTGTAATATTAGTTAACTATGACATAGGTTCAAAATATAAAAAAAATTAAAACAAAATTTAATTGGAAAACTGGTAAAAAAAACTAAAAATATAATCTTTTTTCAAAATTTCTTAATTTGTTAAAATTGATTACTTTTTCATTATTTATTTTTATAATACTCATACAAACCTTAATTTAAGGAATAAATACGATTATACAGATTACGCATTAGATATGATATAATAATTTAGATATTTTACAGATACATGTTTTAGAAATACCATCAATACTTTTAGGAATTCGGTTAACTTTCAAGGAAGATATAAAATCTACTGCAGCAGAAGTTGTATATGTTACAAGACTAAAACTTTACAGGAGAATTTTTTGTCCACCAGAAGAACCAACAGAATTTATTTCAAACTTAAAAAGTCCATGGGAAAACTAAAGGCAATACAAGAATCAAAAAAATTCACAACTTGCAATATTTGTTCAAAAAGATTTAAAAAATTGCTGTCACGCATTTGTTCCAGTTGACAAAATTAAACCAGCTTTACATTATCCGTTTGAAGGACCATACGTTATCAAAGAGCGATTTACAAAATTTTACACATTATTCATTAAAGGTCAAGATGTCAACGTGTGTTTAAAAAGGTTAAAGCCTACATTTATGGAACACTTGCGTCTTAATAACAATACTTCAGCTATCACCGCAGTTAAACTTACACCAACACCTAAACCTAAAGTAGATCATACCTAAAGTAAACCTAACGTAAACCTAAAAGTGAAATAGAATGTTTGTAGATCTCCAGTAAGATTGCAACCTATGTCTAGTTTCCTGTAAAGGGGGTGTAGCGTCTGGTCACATAGATCAAAAATTATTAGAACTTATTTAACTTATTTTGAGAAATTTTTCAATTAAACTTTTAGATTAAAAAGTCTCACTAGGCTGAATTCTTTTTTTTACTTTCTGACCATTTTTTGATGTATTTGCTTCTACAAAAAATCTTAATCTTAAATTGCTTTGTAAATAAAAAAATGGGTATNTGTCTATTGATTGATAACGTTTAAAAACAGGCAAAACAAAACATTTATTTTAAATAAAAAACAACAAAAAACAAAACAAAACACAGCGTTCCAAAGATATTTCAAAAAGCCAATTCAACGATATTTTCAGTTCTCTCTTTTTTCTCTTGCCATACTCAGAGTAACCTACATATTCTGAATACTTTTGGTGGCGCCAACTAATTGGAGTTAGTGTTTGCCGCAACAGGGGTGTAGCGTCTGATCACATAGATCAAAAATTATTAGAACTTATTTAACTTATTTTGAGAAATTTTTCAACTAAACTTTTAGATTAAAAAGTCTCACTAGACTGAATTCTTTTTTTACTTTAATCTGACCATTTTTTGATGTATTTGCTTCGACAAAAAAATCCTAATCATAAATTGCTTTGTAAATAAAAAAATGGGTATTTTTCTGTTATGTATCATTGAATCAACTAAAGAAATACACTTTACTTTTAGCAAACTCTTCTAAATTCACCTGATTACTAGACCCATAGTTACATAGAGTTCGGATTAGAGAAAAGAGGTTTTCATATAGATTTCAAGAAACACAAATGGTAAATCTCTCAGATGATTTTTTGCTGATAATTTACATTCTAAATTTAAAATTTTTGAACTTTGAAGCTAAAATTTGTTTTACAAGTTTCCTCTTTTTTAAAAAAATATGTGTTTTTGATTAAAAAAAAATTTAGACTCTTTTTTTTGAAAAAGGAAATTAATAAAAAATGATACTATTTCATATCGTTTCATAACTTTATACAATCGAATTAATTAGATATGCTAATAAAAATGGCAGCTAATGATAGATTTTATTGTAAGCGAAGACATTTCTCATTGAGATTACATGAGATAAATAAAAATTAGTTGAGCTAACACTACGAAATATCCTTAAAACGCAACAAATATCCTTAACACAACAAATATCCCTAAAAGGAAGAAAAAATAAATATTTGAAACGACCTACGAAATATAACAATCGCTAAAAGGTATAACATTAAAGTGATAATGAAAAAGTAATGAAACATAAAATTAACAGCAGAGTCAATAATTTTTAGGATCTAAATCCCTCTCGTCCTTACAGCAAATACATATTTTTATAGTCCTTTAGCTTTCATAGTCCTATAGCTTTTTTATAGTCCTTTTACAAGAAATCCTCATAAAAATTTAAGAAACAACAACTTCAGAATCTCTTATTCAAGTTTGCAAGATGAAAGCTTTCTTTTTATTCATCACATTGGCTGTTGCTGTTGCAGTATGCCAAGGTAAGTATAACTATTTAAATAAACCTTAGTTGAAACTTTTTATTTCATGTACAGGGTGTCCCAAAACATACGTTTAGGGTTTATTGATGTCACTAAGTATCTCTCTTATTGTGTCAGCTGTTACGAGTATCCAGGTAAATGGGTCTTCAGCAGAATCTAAGAGACCATTTTATTTTAGAACTGTCATTGAACAGCAGACCCATTTATGAGTTTACGACTGACAATGTTCATATACTTAGCCTTGTAATTTTGAACCCAATCCGAAAGAAAAAGGAAACTCCTGGATCTAGGAGAAATTCGTCTTCGTGGAGGACTTTTTGATGGAACTCACTCGCATTTGTGTTTCATGGAGAGGAAAATGCGGAAACCAACCAGGATTAGCCAGACGGCAAGGCAACTCTAACCCACGATCCGCCTACCACTGAGGATATTTTATGTCAGCACTGTGGTCGGTGCTAGCCGGGTGCGGAATTCGTATCACACAGCCATTACTGGGATTCAAATCCGGGATTCGGGCCACATTATTGGGAGGAGAGCGCTCTATCCCCTAAACCACGGCAGCTTGACCCATGGAACCATTTTATTTTACATTAAAATCATCATTGAACAGCCAAAACAATTTTTGAGTTTACGACTACTTGTCTAGACCTAGAAGAATAGTCTGCTTCCTCCAGCACATTACGACTTGCGTTTGGTTCATGGATTGTATGGTGATGTGATTTGTACCTGTCAAATTGTCTACTATCACCCTCTAACTCATGTACTATGAGTTAGAAGGTACCTTGTATTACTCTTCTCTTAAATAACGGGAGAAACTTTGAACAAACAATATTTTATGCGTACACTACCGTTCATTCATTTTACTGTATCCATTGTGTTTTCATTTTTCATTGTCTTGCAACCTATTGTGCTTCAAATTCAAAGTATAGCGTCCATAATGGAACAAAAACTGAATTAAAAAAATAAAAACCTATAAAAATAAGTGGGTGAACTATAAATATTAGTAGTAAATACCAATAATTAATGCCAGTTAATTAATTTTTATCTATTTATTGATAAAAAAATATGAAGGACAATTATAATATACTGTGCCAATAAATCTATCATGTGTTAGTTTTAAGAGACAAAGATCATTATGGTGTTACTATTTGCAAGTGTGATATTTTTGGTAATTGATTCAAATTCAATTCTTTGGGAAATAAAAGGATTCGTAGATATTTTCAGAATCATGTCGAATAGGATATACTACTATTACAATAAAAATATAATACAATATAACTTCATAATAATTGAGCTCCCGTGTTGCAGTTGGTAAAAATGTCAGTTTGGATATTAATTTTACTTTTTGCATATTTCGCAATATCTCGAGAGCTTTTTAAGCTAACTGAAAAATGTTTGCCTACAATTATGAAATTCCCTTATCCAAAAATAATTACCTGCAAAGAAAATGTATAGTAAATAATTTTTTCTATGCTAGTCTAAAAAATTATAAAATTAAACAATAAGTTTAATTTCATAATTTTTATATCATATTTAAGAATGTAATTTTACTTGACAAAATATAAAAGTTAAGCGGTCAATTAGTTCCTGAGAAATCGAATTTTAAAACAGCTGTTTACATAAAATTCAATTTTTCAGGAACTATTCGATCAAATTTGGTCAGGTTTTATATTTTGCCACAAATCGTCGGCCTTGTCTGACTACAAATGGTTTGACGCCGCTGCCCTGTGGGATCGGACTCTCGATTCATTCATTCTTCCTCCTCCTTTGCTCATCGACTGAGACATGTGGTGCCATTACTTTTGCATGACTCGGGGCCTTGTGCCAATCGAGTCCCATGGTGGTCTATCGTGCTGCGTGGATTGCTTGAACATAGCGAGGCATCATGAATTTGGCGTATGGGCCAAATTGGCCTGGGTCGCGTCTTAACTCTCCTACCCTCCCTAAAATGCGTTATTCTTGTTTCCGTAGCAGCAGACGACCTCCAATTTTGTGGTGGGGGGAGTTCTTGCCATAGACAAACTATATAACTTCCCGCAAGTTAACATGGAAACAGTAAAATAATTTTTCTCTCTAAAAGAGACCCTTAATGTCTCGTCATACCCTTGGTCAATGAATATTGAATTGCTAAAATTTTACAGATCCTATAATGATGCGTGATATGTCTAAGCTCAGGCCACGTAAACTTAGTGCTGTGTACTTAGTACTAAGTAAATGCTTATACATGCTTTAAAAATCGAATGAACTGCATTAAAATAACTTTTAATTTACAGCTGATCCACCTACGTGTGATGCTAGCAAAGGGGAAGAATATAGCACATGCCACTCACCCTGTCCTCTTACTTGTTCTAATTACAATGATCCTGTAGGTTGTATAGCATCATGTGCAGCAAATTGTGACTGTCCAAGAGGAAAAGTTCGAAGAGAGTCTGATCAACAGTGCATTGATCCTAAGGACTGCTAAATTTGATATTTTTTGTTATCCTTCAATAAAATCATCTTCAAAACCGTTCTACTTAATTTTTTTTCTTACTTACTCAAAATCCTTTACCGCCAACCCTACTCAACCTCTTTTACATCTCTACAAACGTCACTCAACCTCTCTAATAAAATTAGTTGCCCTAGTAAAATTACTGTAATGTACTGACATTACCGCTAAAAAAAAGAACCATAATTCTGGGATTAAAAATCAAAATATACGGTATAATTAAACCATTCATTTGGTAATTTTTCCAGTCACATGAAATTCAAATAGATTTTAATTTCAATCAATTAGTGATTTTATGATCGTGTTATGAGTTTGCTCGGTTTAAAAAATGTTTAAAAAAAATGTTTATACACATTCAGGAGATCGGATACTTGCAAGCGATGTCACGCGGGGGTCAGCAGATTACGACGCTAGCTAGTATCCAATTAAATCTGATTTGAAAATTGATTCAGCTTTATGATAAATAATCTTTATGGCTGTAACGCTAATGTGCTGTGTACAACCACGTGATTAGACACAACCATACAGGCATAACAATACTTTTACTTCGTTACTTGTAACGGAAGTGAAAGTAAAAGTATGTATACTTAGTTACTTTTTTAGTTTAGTACTTTTACTTGTTTTTTCGTTATTTTTGAGGGTAAAGTACAAGTATTTGTAATGAAAATGTCGAAAAAATCCTTTCTTTTTTCTGATTTTTGTAAAAAAAATTCCTCAAAATAATTTTTTTTCGAAATCTTTAAATGTTGTTCTCCAGACAAATCGCTATTTTCTCTTCTTACAACATATTCTAAAAGCCAAGGTCACCAAGCATATACATATCTGGGGGGGGGGAGACATGAAAAAATCGGAAAAAATAGCGATTTCGGTGTGAAACCTGGATCTGAAAGTGCGAAGGTCATCGGATGTCCCCAACCCAATGTCCAGCTATGTCCACACTTATCTTTAGTTTTGTTTGTTTAACCTCCATTTAATCATTTGTGACTATCGCTTCCCCAACGTAAATTGGCGGGAAAGAAAAAAAACACATATTTATTCACAATCCTGAGAGGAATTCCTGTAATAATTACTGAAAAAAATGAAGGAGACGCCACTGACTTGCTTGACACCTAATTTGAACCAATTAAACAATTTAGGATAAAATAAACCCGCTTCTGTTCTGAAAAATAAAAACTAATGAAATATGTGCGTTTAAAGATGAGATGTATGTAATACCTGTCTAAACATTTTGAAAATAAAAATAATGGACTTTTGTTTCCAATTTGATGCTGAAAAGCAACAATGACTGTAAGTAATTATTTTCGAAATATTTATATAAATACATTGAATCATATCTAAATTTGTTTACATCCGTCAAATAAATGAGATAAAATTTGTTACTACTGACTATGGCATGGCATGAATGTAGGGATCTCAAAGAAGCATTCGAATTATATTTCGCGATTTTTAAATTTTACTTTTTTCATTTTCATTGGTAAAATTTATTTCCTGATAATTTCTTTAAAAATTTTGTGCCATAAGCAACCTAAAATTTGCGTTTTGTAAAATATTAATACAACAAAACAAGTTTTTTTCAATGGCGTATACTATATTTAGCGTATTATAATGTTTATTTACTTTTTATTTCTTAATTTTTTTAATTTAAGTAGAAATAAATTGAAAAAACTGAACTTCATGCTAAAAAAACTTTGGTTTAGTAGAGTTGAACAAATTATTAAAATTGGACTTGAAAATTTAGGATTACACAGATAAAAGTATTTCTTAAAATTAAGAAGAAAAAAATGCCCGATTTGGGAAATATTTTGAAGAATTTGTTCTCTATTCGCAATTTTTCCCTGAAAAATTTTTTGTGGATATCCTTGGCTACTAGTACAGCATGCATGTTGGGATTTTAATCATTAACTGTCTTAAAATTTTTATCCCATCTCAATTATTTTTAAATATGGGCATTGGTACATCAAGAATAAATATTTTCAATGTTAATTGTATTGCTATTGAAATTAAATGCGTGCCTAAATGAAAACAGCAACTAACGTTGAAATTTCAATTGTTTCATTCTAAGCATTGAAATTTCTCGACAAAATATTTTAAAGTAGTTTCGTGTTTATTACATTGGCCCTATTATTAGTGCTAAGAAGAATTTATTTTCGTTTCATTCATGAAATTATAGATTTCAAACTTCATCGCTACTATTTATTATTATAATTATTTTCGTAAGTATTTTTGAAACCTTAAGAAGAAATGCATCCTCAAACATTCGCATTGGTTACCCTTACATTAAGTCACAGAAATAATCATCAAAACTTCTTTATCTTAAAGTTATACCCTACAAACGTAGATTCAAAATTTGATTTCTCGGAAACTATTCGACCGATTAAGTTCGAATTTTGTATTTTGTCATTTAAAATGGGATACTTTAAAATTTGTAAAAATTTCTTATTCCGAATCAATCAAATTTTTTCGGTCATTGCTTAATAAAATAATAAATATTTGTCAAAAAAAATTTTTTTAACGGAATTATCTTCAGATAATTAAATTTTATAGCAGTGAGTAAAAATTTCGATTATCTAGTTCTCGAGGTATGTCGAAATAGGCAGACATTTAAATTAACATTACGGTGTTCAAACTTTTTCTAGCTCTCCTGCTTAAACTAGTGGGATTATATTTCTCAGATTACTGCTAACTCATATTTTGAATTTCAGAAATACAGGCTCGTCGAAAAAAAGAATGTATATTCAGAGTAAGTACGTTTTTATACCTAATTTCGTAACTTCAAAAATCGTGTCTGCACTAATTAGCTAGCACATTTAAGGTTAAGACATAAACCGCCGATTGTGAGGATTTTCTTAAAAATAAGAAATTCAGACTAAGTGAAACCTTCGTAAGTTGTCCATTGGGAATACGTTACTTTTGTGGTCATTTTTGACAGGTAATCTAGTAATAGAAAGGATGAGTCAATGTTTTTATTATTTCTTACGAGTATATAATTGTATTCATCTTACCAATAAAAGTACATACATGCAAAATTAAATTTTGTAACATGGCTTGTTTGTGGCATTAATATATGACAATTATCAGAATTTATTGCAATTTGTTTCATAAATTTAATATTAAACTGTTTTTTTAAAGGAAATGTTGGGTACATTGTTTTATAGAATTAAGGAACCTTTAAATATATTTTCTTTCAGCGTCTTCAAAAAAATTATTTTAATAGATATCTAAAAATGAAAATTTCAATCAAAGATAATCAAAGGTCAAAAATAAATAAGAATAGAATATATTAATACGCAAATGTTGCTTGAGCAAATAGAGTAATTTTTTTTTTTTAAAAAAATTTAAGTGACATTTGATGCATTTCTTATAAACTCATTGGATATTAAAAAAAATAAAGAAATTTTATGCTTTAATGCAGAATGTTATACTTTTTATTCCACCCAACCAATCAGGAATAACTATAAAATATAACTAAATGATTGATTGTAAGTAAAGGTATTTGTAAGTAAATATAAGAAATAAAAAAAAAAGTTAGCAAAATGTACTCAACAATATGATTGCCATAAAAAATCGAAGAAAAACTTTTTGAAACAACTCACGAAATCCAACGATCTCATAAAAAGTTGTAATGACAAAGAATTGATGAAATATAAAGCAGAGAGCAGAGTCAATAATTTTTTTTTTAAATCAAGGTTACGTACGTTTTTCCAGCTGTTTTCAATAGCTTTTATACCAAATATAAGCATAATTTACTGTAGAATTTCATGCAAAATATTTCCGATTAAAAAATAAACTTCAGAATATCTTTTTAAACTTAACAAGATGAAAGCTTTCGTTTTTTTCTTCACATTGGCTGTTGCTGTTGCAGTATGCCAAGGTAAGCTAAACTTTTTATTAAAAAAAAACTCATGTAGAAATTTATTAAAGATTGGTTATAAAACTATTTATTTAAAGTTTGAAATAAATTTTTGAAACATTCTCTTGAGTTTTGTGTGTTCTTATGACATTTATAAGAAAAAAATATTGTGTTTGAATATTGACAATTTATTACGTTAATTTGTTTACTATTAGTTTTACACTTTAAAAAAATTAAAATCAAAATTAAAAACAAAATATTCAATTTACTTAAAACAAAGTAGGATGAATAAAATAAGTACATTGAGTTTTTCTGGTTTTGTTTTTGAGACACGTTTCTTTTTTAAAGCTTTGAAGAATTTCAAGTTTCAGCATAATTTGAAATTAAATGGGAGGAAAGAAAGGAAGCTGTAAGTTTTATCTAACCTTCTAATTCGGATGCAAACATACATCCCCCTTCAAAAGGTTGAACGAGAATTAATACTTTTTTTAAATGGAGCACAAAAAAAGACCATGGGGCAATAGTTTTGATCATAGCTCGAAATCTATACCATTGAACTATTTTCTTTTAATATCTATTGCCTGCATTTCGATTTTGTTTTTAAAATCTAACTTAATTTAATTTTGATTTTGGATTATTATCGTATATTTCTGAATAGGCAGAGAAGCTTTGGAAAAAGTGCGAATCCTTAAGTCGCTTATAATCGGGCTGCTAACTTTGCATTCACATAAAGGCTCACGCAAATCATATAGATATATAAAATGACGCATTCCATACTTTTCTAATCATATTGCTTCAAACATTAAAATGTGCAAAAAGTATATAGAAACACATAATGTTATGCCATTTAATTTGGAAAAAAAA
The DNA here is from genome assembly GCF_043381705.1 of Parasteatoda tepidariorum. Taxonomy (NCBI): domain Eukaryota; kingdom Metazoa; phylum Arthropoda; class Arachnida; order Araneae; family Theridiidae; genus Parasteatoda; species Parasteatoda tepidariorum. Next base: position 78,003,308 of record NC_092206.1, on the reverse strand, counting down.
TTTTGAAACGATTTTTATCCAAAAATTATAAACTAAAAAAAACAAAATAAAGAATGCTTACGATTAAAAATTCCTGACATTGAAGTAAAAAACTTTCATATTGTTTCTTTTTTTTTTTAGTCTTAAAGAATCAGACGTAGAAAACTTTTCTGTCGAGAACGGAAAACATCCGTTCTTCAAATTAGAAAAAAAAATTCTTTTTAACAAGTAAATTTTTTAAAAAATTATAGCACTTACTTGCCTTATAAATCCGGAGAATTCCAGATAAAATTATCTTCGTTTGAAAATTTTATTCTCAAACAATAAATACATAAATAATCCCTACATTACTTCTAAATCACATACCACACCACAAAATTTTATAATTGTAAGATAGCGATATGAATTTCAATATGTCACTTAAAAACAGAATAGCTGGAAATTAATCATTCAAAATTAAGAAAATACTTACCAAGAAAACAATAAATATTTATTAATTTTCAACACAAAAGATACTATTTCAAGTAGTTCGGATAATTCTCTACTGTTGTTTTCCGAATTATATAGATACAAAAATATGTACTATTCTACAGAGAAGAAGAATATTCTATAACTATTACTGTTCTGCACGCTCTGAAAATCATATTTATTCATTGGAATAAAGTAAGCAATGCTGACTTCGCTTTTGCAATGAATTAAAGACTGAAAAATAAGTTATTTTACCGTAATGCACACATCTATAACAGTATGCTATCACGAAATCGGAAGCCATCCGTTGCAAGTTTGCTGATAATAGAAGTTAAAAAGTATTCAGAAATTGTTATTCAAATGCTTGGCTTGTTCGGTTTCAGAACGATTTACCAATGCTCTAGGTAGTTTTTTCAGGTTCTTCTGCCTTTTCTTTAGGGAAATTTTGTTCTTATTTGCTGCTAAGAAATGGCGTCTTGCTCTGTCAATGATTCTGATAGAACTAAATGAAAACTTAATAGTTAAAAGCCTGAAAATAAACTAACCTCTAGAGGGCGTACTCGAGCGTTGAGATCCCGAATCGGTGGAACACTTAATGAGTTTTCATTTTTAAACAAAAGATAAACCAGTAAACTAAGATATATTCCGGAAAGGAAGTTCTAGCTCTTCACAAAGATTGCTTGTCGATTTTTTTTACGTCGACTATTAATAAGTATTAAATTTGGATAAATTTTCAGAAATTCGAGAAAAAAAATGTGTTTAAAGACCTAAATAAATTGAAAGGAGTTTATTGTCAACTATTTTAGACAAGGTGAAGTTTTAATCGGTAATGAAATTAGATTGGTTGTTTAAATTTCCCTTTCCTCAATAGAGATTCCACAGATTTTGGCAAGACTTTTTTTTCCCTCGTTAAATCTTAATTTTTCAGTTACTTTCTAAACCTGGACATTTTTTTAAACTTGTTTTAGAGGGATTCTGAAAATATATGCTGCATACATTATCCTATACATATAATAGAATAAAAGTGAGTGTATATGCGTCTGTATACCGGATTGCGGGTAAACGGTAGACTCTAAGAATAAGAAATTCAACGTGAGGCTGAATGAGTACAATTGGAAACATTTTACGAAGTCGATTCTTGATTTTTAATAAGATTTTTAAATTCAGACAAATTGAAGAAATGAAATTTTCTCATTGGCTTAGCGGAAGCCATTGTTCCAAAATAATCTATAGACGATACAGTTTTGTCAATATTTATATATTTAACCAAAATTGTAACACTGTGAACAATTCCTTATCAATTCTTTATCAATTTACGGTAAAAAGTACTGGCACACTGACAGCATCTGTAAAATCAATTTTCCTGCAAAACGTTTTATTTTGTTATTAAATTTTATTTTTTTCATTTATAGTAAATTGTTATTAAATTAAAAATTTTATATTTTGCAATTAAATCCAGTAAAATTTTATTCCGCATTTTTTACAATAATATTCATTTAATTACGAGGATACAGTAATTTGACAATAAATATTACTGTAAAAATTACGCTACATAAGGTTTTTATTCCTTAATTAGAGTGATTCAGTGATTTTATGAAAATTATTAGTGTAAAAGTCACGGTATATTAGATTTTTTTGCTTCGTAACATGTTTCGGTAAAAATACATTTTACGGTACAAAGAATTGGCACACTTAACACCGGTACTCTTTATCGTTATTTGATCCAAAAATATTTACAATGACGAAGCAATCCACATTAGTAACTTTTGTACTTAAAAAAAAAGTATAAAATATATTATTTATAAGGTATGCATCCTTTAAAACTTGAGAAAATAATAAACTCCGTTCATTCTATTTATTTTAAAAATAAATTGCTTTCAAAAATTTTATTTACTAGCTTTCAAATACAATTTTATCACATCAAAAGATGGTTTCAGCAGGTTTTGGAGATTCCATTCTTCCAGTTTTGGTATTAAAAAGCGACTGATTTTATAATCGAGTGATTTTATTAACGGTAGCCACTGAATTATTTTATTTTATTAAAAATTAAAATAATTATTCGCTATAGAACAGCACGCACAGTGAGTCGGCTAACTTTTAGAAAATTACTCTCACCATACAGATTGTAATTGGATATTCTGTAAGTCATTCAGAAATAGAGCTACACTTAACGTTCTAAACGAAAAAAAATTTCTTATTATTATTATTATTTTAATGAAATGATGTTAATTCTCTAAGTTATGTGAAAAATTATTATTGCAGCTGAAAAACAGAAATGTGATGAAAGCAAAGGTGAAGAGTTTGGCACCTGTTACTCAGCTTGTCCTAAGACTTGTTCCAACTACAAAGATGAATTTCGTGCCTGTACCATGCAATGCGTCAAAGAATGTGGATGTCCGAGTGGAACAGTTCGAAGAGAATCTGATCAACATTGTGTTAAACCTGAAGAATGCTAACGTTTGCATATTCTGATGCTTTTCAATAAAACTTTTCTGTGTTTAGTTTCATTCATACACAATTTAGTTCTCAATGCAGGATGCTGCGAGAAAAAAAAACTTGTCAAACAGTTTTTAATATAGTAACTTTATTGAAAAATAAATAAATTAACAAAATATAGCAATAACATTAGACTTTTACTAAAAAATAAATTTAATTGCTTAAGTCAGTGTTTCCCACAGTGTGGTACGCGTACCCTCAGGGGTACGGGAACAGTTTAGGCGTGGTGCGCGTTCTTATGCGAAATATCTTGCAAAAACAAAAATTCAAAACATTTTACTTAAAAACAAAGCTAGCCATCAAAATTTACGACTACGTATTTTTCTATTGACTATTTTTTGCGAGTTAGCAGTTAATAATTAGTGGTGTCAACAACCAGTAGCGATTTTTAACTTTTGTGAAATTTGTTTATGGTAAAAAATACTTTAAATTTTTTTATGGTAAAATATACATTTATTTTTTTATTAGTGGTACACAGCGTTACAAATATTTAGAAAGGGTACACAAAAATCCTAAGTTTGGGAAACACTGGCTTAAGTGGTAGTCTTTTGCAGCGATGCAGTGGTGCAAATGCTTTTTGAAATCTTCAGCAATGGGTCGCAAGTCTTTAATTTCAATCTACCTCATTCCCACTGTAACGACTCCTTTAGAAAGTCCAAATTTTTCTGTACAGAGCAAACAATCGATTTCCTTGTGTAAGCAAATCTAAAACAGCAGGAGTCTTTTACTTGATATTTTATAATTTTAAGACTGACGCTGAACAGTCAAACTAATTTTGAGTTTTGGACTACCGATGTTCAACTCCGTTGCTTTGTAATTTTGAACCCAATTCAGAAGACAAGGAAATTCCCGGATCAAGTATTGGAAGAAATTTGGCTTCGTGGAGGACTTTTTGATTGCCCTTACGTCGCATGGAGAGAAAAACCATGAAAACCTACCACAGCTCATCTGACGTTAAGGCAACTCTAACCCATGATCCATCTACCGTTGAAGATGTTTTACGTCAGCATTGTGGTTGGTGCGAGGCAGGTGCGAAAATTGCATCAAACAGACATCGTTTGGATTCGAACCCGGGAAACCTCATTAGGAGGCAAGAGCTCTATCCCCTGAAGTGAATAAAGTGAAAAACAATACTTAAACTAAGAGATATACTATAAAGTGTTTTACAGATAAAGTGCTAGACAAAAAAAAAAAAAAAAAAAAAAAAAAAAAAAAAAAAAAAAAAAAAAAAAAAGAACGCATAAATTAAAAGGAAATTAGTAAATTTTTATTCCATTATGCAAATACTTTGTCAAAGTTTCTTTTTTCGCCATGCCCTGTAATGAGAATTCCTACTCCATGAAGTACTCATTTTTTTAATATAATTCTTATTTTATTTCGAATTTACAGAAGGGATATTTTTAAAATAATATATGATAATAAAAAGATAATGTTTTCTAATGAACACTACCGTAAGAATGATTCATTATCTGAAAAGAAATATGTTAATTTTTATACATACTTGTTATCGAAGTGATAACAGTGGCTTATTGTCTTAGTGTTAATAGATATTTAACATCTTACAAGCTATGATTATCATTTCAACGTTAAAAGATAATTTCTAATTTAATCTTGCGTATTTGGTGCGATTCTTGTATGGGTTGTTAAACCATATTTTCTTTTAAGCCAAGTTTTAGTATGGTGCAATCAAATGTAAGAATGTCAAATTTACAATCTACCATGAATCAGTGTTAATATTTGTTTGGGAATTTTTTTTTGTAGGATTGAAGTTAAGTCAAATTAGATTGAAGATTGAAGTTACGTCAATTTTACAATGTTACTATGAATTGAAAAGTCTTATTCTTAAAAAGACATAAGTAGCCAAGAACAAATTTTTTTAAATAAGGAACCACTAAACAAAAATCTTCATGGAGGTAATAAAACAATACTTATAGATCGTCAATATTTTATAGTACCGTATAAAATATTGACGCAATGTGAATCATAAGAGTCTATTTGCTTTAATCTTACATTGCACTCTTCTCTATAAGGCACTTACTGTAATGAGTTTCATCACTACCTGATAACAAAAACAACATTTAAAACAGAGAAAAATAATTTAAGTAATCACTTAGATAATCATGAAGTTACGATAAAGAAGTTTTAAAACATGGATTTTGGGTAGTTTCTTCCACCATGGATTAAACTTAGAATATTGAACGATGTATCTATTCGAAAGATTACTTGAAACAGCAAAAATTGAAATTTTTCTTTTGAAAACAATAAGTTTATTCAGAATACTAAAAAGAAGAAGGAAAAAATTGTTTTAGCAGATCTAAAACAAGAAATGTTGAATGAGTAATTTTTTCAAGTTAGAAAATGCATCACTCCCAAAATCTTTTAAAAGTAGCGCACCAAACGATTACCGTTTCAGGTCTAAAAAATATAATTATTTATTATTTTAAAAATATTTGAAAATGTAGTTTTTAACTAATTATTTAAATGTAATTTTCTTAAAATTTTATTTTATTTTTTCTACTCCTTAGTTTTGTGTCCATTTGTTTGTTTAGGTTTTGAAGAAAAGAACTTCATTGAGAGTCTGATTAAAATTGTGTTGATCCTAATGATTACTATGCTTGGCATATTTTGACATTTTTCAATAAAACCATTTCAAAATTGTCGTAATTAATGTTTTTCTACTTACTCAATATATTTTCATAATATTAATACATGTAGATTCAGACAATTGAACAAAAATATAGTGCAATATGTATTCATATCTTTCAATAAAACTAATTTCAAAATAGTACCTTTCAAATAATATATTATTGAGTAACAAACAGGGTACAATATGTACTTGTACACTGAGAAAAAGGGATGGTAAAAAATACCAGAGTATGAAAAATTGAAAATTTGTATGAAATTTTGGTAATATTTAACGTGTTTCTGCCTCGAGAAGAGCGCCAGAAAGTTCGGTAAGTGCTTTGGTAATGATTTTGGTAAAATTAGAAATAAAAAAGGGTTTTATAATATAGGATAAAATTTGTTGAATGTGGTAAAATTTGGTAATTTTATCACATTACCCAATGGCATGATTTGTTAAAAACATTCTTGTTGGTTGTTTAAGCATAGATTTGAAAGCTTTAAAATAAAGCAGGTTTTTGATGATTTTGAACCCTTTTCTTTTAAACATATCTGATGATGACATCAGGTTTCAAAATCCTCTTTTTTTCACTAAAATTTAACGCCTATAAATTTTTATATTATAAGAATTTTTCATGACGTCATTTATGACAAGGGACTGTTTTTACTTCGTTTTCTTTCCATTTTTACCTTGTTTACAAAAGTTCAGCATAAAATTCAAAAATAAATCAAAATACAGAAATGCAACAGAGTTTTAAACAGCTTGTTAGTAAGCTTATTACACTATGCAGGAAGTGCATTTTATATTAAATGAACAGCAGAATAAAGAAATTTAAATGCAATTTATGTCGTTTCACCTGTCCTAAGATATTATCTTTGTCATACGTCAACTATTTAAAGATACTGGTTACGATTACAACTCAGTATAAATGTGTTAGAAGTTGAGCAATAGACACTTAAAAATAAAATATCAGATTGAGTTATATTTTTCTCAAGATGAGAGTTTTCATTTTGTGCGTCGTTTTGGCTACAATAATCGGAGCATGCCAAGGTAAGCAGAATCATTTGTATACAAATTATATTATTTAAACTGAAAAAACTACCGATAAGAGTAATTTTGACAAACTTTAGTACGTCTCATTATAGAGAATGTACAGTGCGCAAAATAAAGAAAATGGACCACTCTGAATAACTTTTGATCTATTGATCGGATCTTCACGTTTTAGAACTCAATCTTAATGGTTCGAGGAAGTGAGCTCAATTACGCAAATTAGTTAGTTCAGACAATATTTTAAGTTACAAAATCAGACACGAAAACGTACTTTTGCTGAATAAATATATCTTTTTTTTTCCCGATCGATTCGGATTTTTCACTCCCAAAATATAGGGGTAGCCGTGATCTCGGAAATATGTTCCCAATAGTTTTGTCTGGAAAGTGGTCCAAAGTTTGGACCCCTTAATGTTAATTTCACTTTTTACGAATTTCACCATGTCTCGAGAACTATTTTAGCGAATTAAAAAAAAATTCCATACGATTTTACAATTTGTTCATCCAAAGATAATTCCATGCAAAAAATAACTTTTAGTAAGTATTATGTCTTTTTAAGAATTTTATTTAATAATAATCGAAAAAAATTTTGAACTGTAAGGTATACATTTTTTACATTATTTTAAATAATGTAATTTTACATAACAAAATACGAAATCTTTAACACGCACTTTTAGCTACATCCAGTTTTCAAAGCTGTACCAATTTCTCAGACGCGTATTTTGAGTATTAACTATGCTCACTTGCTGGTTAAAAATTTTGACACTACCTTTAATATTCTGTTCAAATACTACTGGAAGAACAAAATCAAATAATTTTGAATTGCTCTCTTTACCGAGATATCAGAATTTTCCAATATCTATACCAAACAAGCCATTTTTGATTGTTTAATAGATTCCCAATCAAGAGTCCGTTTAGAGTCCATTAAATGCTCCTGGAAGCGCAAAATCAATTTTTAAATACACTCACTTTACTTGGGATATCAGAATTTTCCAAAAACTATACCAAACACGACATTTTTGATTGTTTAATAGATTCCAAATCAAGAGTCCGTTTAGAGTTCGTCAAATACTACTGGATGCGTAAAATCAAATCATTTTAAATTACTCACTTTATTGAGATATCATATTTTTCCAAAAACTATACCAAGCAAGTCAATTTTTCATTGTTCTAATAGATCCCAAATCAAGGGTCCGTTTATTTAAATTGTCAAGATTTGCAGCTTTAAAATTCCAATAAATTAAGGAGAACAACAGAATGATGACTTTGGGACTAAAACTTGAGTCACGAGACTCTTCAATGAAATTGCTTAACTTACTTTGTCTTGAAATTGGATTCATTAATAATATCAATCTTCAAACTTTTGAAAATACTTAGCACTACAATAGACAAGATAACAACAATAACAACAAAAATGTTATTTAATCTTTTAACCTTTGTCTCTAAACCCTATAATTTTTTTTCTGTTTGTATTTATTCTCATTTGTTTCTTGAATTTCTAACTTTACTTCCTTGACATATTCAAATAAAGTTTAGTGCGTTGTGTACTACGCTTTTTGTCCTCTGGGGCAGAACAACGAGATGCATGTCTATGTATACATATTTTGACTCAATATGTAACATGATGTTTGAAAACATTCCAACATTTCATCTTTATTCATTAAAGGATGGAGCCATGATCGATCCCGTGACGCATGTAGCATTATGCAAATCGCACTCAACCGTGCTTTGCCATGTTTGTCAGTGTTTAATAATCACCCGCAAAGATTTTATCTGCAATTACATAACAGTTATGTGATCTACATATCTAAGAATATCAGAAGACAGAATTATTTTTTTCAAGAAAACTGATATTGTAATGTTTTAATTGCAGCTCAGAAATGCGATGCCAGCAAGGGGGAAAGATATAGTGACTGCAATTCAGCCTGCCCGAAAACTTGCTCCAATTACATGGATACTGGTACATCTTGCATCCAAATATGTGTGAAGGGATGTGGATGTCCTGGAGGAACAATCCGAAGAGAGTCTGATCAACATTGTGTTGAACCTTCACAATGCTAAAATATGCATATTTTGATATCTCAAAATAAAGCATCGTATCTTAAGTTTTGATTAAGATTCTTTTTTTACTCACTCAATATTGCAATTAATCTTACTAGGAAATAGCACCACACAGTTAGAAATTGCTTGGAAAAAATGGTTAAATAACAATTTATTATTTGTTAATTTACCCTTTTAAAAAAACTGTTAATTGTGAGAAAAACAGTTTATTAACAACCAGTATTCTACCGACCCAACCTATTGATTCCACTAAGTTTCTTGCATCTAGGTACATATTAAAGCCTAAAGAGCCAATCTGACAATCTCATAAGTGACAGAACGGTGGTTCGAGTACCCGTATTGACACTGCAATAGTTTCTCCATTCTGTTCAGCACAGGAAAAGTTTCCAGTGTCTTCCACTCCCCAATGTGTGACCATGGGTTATTAGAATACGATACTCTCATTCACACATAGATGGCAGCACCATAAAGCTGCTTAGCACAAAAAAGTCTAGTATTTTCCATCGCTTACAATAAGAGAAACAACTAGTTAAACTATTTAAATCACATTTCTTGGTTTATTTGATAAAACACAATTCAATCGCCATTTCACTCTATTATATATTACCAAACTAAAAGCCTAACTCCAATTGTCCAGCTAAATTTAATTTTTTAGAGTGTTGAAACCATGTTAGTTGTCAATAGTTAAAAAACCGCATAAGTTTGAATTCTAGTTGTACTAGTTGTAAACATTTTCAAAACTCTAAAAGGGAAAAACATTCCTTACCGTACATTTTACAGTTAATTGGATCAACAGATTGTTGCTGGCTATTTTACCGTAATTTTAGGATAAAAATTTTAACAATGCAAGTGTATAAATTTTAATGTAAAATAAACTTTGAGACATTGAATTCAGATAGGTACATAGTATCTCATTAAGTTTAAAATTTCTTTAATGGTTTTTAGGTCATACAATTAATATTAAATTCCAAATACGGAAAGAGCAGAAGCGAGTTTTCTGATAATAAAGTTTAAAATTTAAATCCTATGTGAAAAAAACTTAAATTTAAACTGTATCCTAATAAAAAAAAATATTTTCCTTCATTGTGATTTTTTCCTAAATTAATTTGTTATCCATATGACTTTTAAAACTATCTAGAAAAATAACGTGAATTGTAAACTTACGTTTACATATACCTCGGAATCAGTCGATTAATACTTGTTTTATAGCTAGGCTGGTTACACTTAATGCTAGGTTTTTGTTAAGAATGTAAATTTACGTAGTAATAGACTAAGTGTGGTAATAGACGCCCGGTGGCTGAGTGGTAGCACATTGCGCTCTCGTGCCACAGGTCCTGGGTTCGATCCTTGGGCCGGGCAAAGCTGAATTAGCTTTTAATCCCTTCAGTGGGTCGATAAATGAGTACCAAGCATGCTTGGGAACTAAACACTGGGGATTCCGTGTTCGGCTGACCACCTGACTGGAACATCTGCTCCTGCACCCCAGAGCTTAAGGTCAATAAAACTGAGATGGGCACAGGCCCTGGCCCTCTGTGGGTTGTCGCGCCACTGAGTTTAGTTTAGTTTTAGACTAAGTGTATTGAATGGAAATATTGTTGAAATTATGCACAAAAAAAATTATCATGGAAAAGTTAGACTATATCAGAGTATGTGTTTGAACTATTTTCTTTTTTAACGTTATGAGTAGGGGAGAGTGGGGTCAATTGTAACATTTTTTACTTAACTATTTTTAACTAACAAAAAATCCAATATATTATTAGTATTAATTGACAGACATGTAAAATAGACAATCCTCTACTAGAAAAAAAAAATAAATACCTAATTTTAAATGTTATTATATTAGTTATTAACAATTTTTGACAGTCGTGCTCTTGTTACAATTGTCCCCACTTACGGGGTCAATTGTAACAGTTCATAAATTCAACTAAAACATAGTTAATTATACATAGTATCATAGTTGTGATATATTTTTTTATTGATCAAAATAGTAGTGATATTTTAGGAGTGAAAATAATAATGAGCAGAGACCTAAAGGGTTAAACTTTTAACTTTAAGGGAAGCAAGACGTTTTCGATGTCGAAAAAATGATTTTTTCAACCTTATCGACAAGCCATTTTTTCTTAATATTAAATACAATTTAAAACTTTAAACTTTACATTTATGACAACTACATATTAATGTAATTCAATAACAATAAAAAGGAATTTAAAATGTTTATAAATTTAATTTTTATAAATGTTTGAAAATTTAATGTATATATAATTTTTTTTTAACCAGACTTAGCTTTCGGTACGCTCAAAAAATTTTCTACATGAAATATCAACAAAAAATTGGCATACACTCAAGTAAATATGTTTGAAAAATCAGGTGAAATAGTTTGTTTCATAATATGTACAGAATATATTATATATAAGCAAAATAAATGTAGTATTTCTGAAAAAAATGCAAAATTTCGTTCAAATTTTGAAAAACTTCCCCTGTATAACAAAATTATAATGAAAAAAATAAACTTTATATAGTTAATTAAATGTAAATAAGGTATATGTACAAGCATAGAAATTTTCATAACTTTACAATGATTTGTTTTTTGTACGAGCGTACCGAAAGTTATGTCTGGTAAAAAAAAANGCTTTTATTTTAAATTACTTTATTAAGTTAAATTATTTAACCCCTTCCTTCTTGCTCCCGTGAAAATGACGGGGTGAGGTTTCGCCCTCTATTTCTCGCTCCCGTGATATTTCCGGACTGGAGTGTTCAGTAGTAACGTGCCAATAAGAATAAAACTAATTCGTTTCTTTTGCCCGGAAAACATTTTATTTCTCATTTTACACGACAGATCTCAGTACAAAGATATTATTAAGGTATTTGTAGATTTTTGCAGCTCCAGAATAAATGAAAACAATAAGAGATGTTGGAAGGAAACTCATTACTACTGTCCAGATTGTGACGTTGGCCTCTGTATCTCTTGCATTGAAATTTATCACACAAGAAATAATTACTAATATTTATTTATATTATACGTAAGTTTAATAAAATTCCTTTTTAATGTTTAAAACACAGTTTTTTAAAATTTTCCTTCTTTCTGGAAAACCAACATTAAGTCATAGTAATCCTAATTCAAAAATTAAATCAAAAATTAAAAATGAATATATATATTGTTCATACACATGTTTTTATATACTTTTCAGGGATAAAAAAAAAGGTTACTTTTATGACCGTTTTCTTGAAAATTTACCGTTAAGGGGTTAAAATGATCTATAAACAGGGAATGCGTAAGCAAAAGGAATGTGTAAGCAAAATTTTTCGAATTGATTGACAAAAAAAGAAAAGTTAAAGATTCCATGCAGTAATGAGTTTCCACCTTGCAAATTTGAACGCCTTGAAAAGTTTACTTACTCTTTTTTGAAAAAATAAAAAAATAAAGAAGAATAAGGCTTTTCATCGTCGTAACGATCGTAATATGTCGTAATGAGTTGCAATGAGTTGCAATAAATTACATATTTTTAGCTGGTGCAATACGAGATTTACATTTGTTTTGTTTATTCAAGGATCATAATTAAAGTAAGTCCTTAAATGATTTCCTTTAAAACAATGGATAGATTTCAAAATAATTTGTAATATCCTCCTAGAATAGTACATTCTAATCTTGAAACAGTGGTATGTCATTAATCATACAGATTTTGAATTTTAATCATACAGAGTATTAGATAATTCTAATACTGATAAAGTAAATTGATGCATTTAAATGATATTTAGGATCACTAAAATAACCTTATATAAGTGGCCAAAACTTTCAAAATCTCATTATATGTTTATATTGCAGTTCAAAAATACTAAACAGCTAGATTACAGTTAAAAATTTATTAACTAAGATTTATTACCTACTAGAAAATGCGATTTTTTTTTGCTTTACTATTATTTTCACTATTGATGATTACCATTATTCAAGGTAAGAAAACAATTCATGATTAATGATGTAATTTTGATTCGAAAGTTGAACTTATTGTTCTTGTCATAACTAATTAAGAAAATTATTTTATTTATTATTAGGGATATCGTAAATCAACTATTTACTGATTGAAATATATCTACCGTTTGCTTATTTTAAGTTAATTTACCGAACGTTCGAATCATAAATGAAATACTAGATTCATAAGATTAGTTCGTAACTTTTAAGTTACACTGAACTAGTCTCTAATTATTCGAAACAAACTGCATGAAACTATATTATAAAATTATAAGTTACATTAATTTATTTAATATCTTGTTTAAGGACCGTTTTAACTAATATCCTATTTAAATGAAATAAAAATTTTAAGAGCTACTTTTTTAATATACTAACACGGGGACAAAAGTTCCATATTTGTTTTACTTAAGATTAAAAGTCTAGAACACGCATCACTTTCGCAAAACGTGTGAAGATAAGATTCCAATGGCGATAGAAGTTAATTATGAAAGTGATGTTTCCGTTTCAGGGGTGACAAAACTAGAATTAATTTCTCCTTTTTAGTCCACTTGAAAAGCGGGATTTCTACAGACGAAAAGTCAAGCATGCATTATTTCCGAAAGAAGATTGGTTTTCAGTAGTGATAGAAGTTAATTACGAAAGGGGTTCCACGTGACAATTTTTTTTTTCAACGACAGACTCTGAACATTCGTTCTTCACCTTGGAAGATGCCAAAGTGTTGCTCATTTAACGTTACCCAGTGGGTGCAAACCACTTTTTTTGTTGTCGTCAGTGGGCGACAGGTTACCGCTAACGTCAAGTGAAAGCGTCCGTTCTAACAAACCAGGCCTTAAGTCACGGAGGTGAGCAACGTTTCCCACGCCACACTGCCACAGTTACCCGTTTATAGGGTGGGATACATTCACGCATCGCACAACAAAGAACGACACACAGAGAGAAACATCCATGCCCTGAGTCGGATTCAAACCGGCCATCTTTAGCTTCACAGTCTGGCACGCTGGCCACTCGGCCACCTGTCGGCATAAAAGTATAGTTAATTATGTCCTTTTAGCTCACTTGAAAAACGTAGTTTTTAAATACGGAAACTTCAGCACGCATCATTTTTGAAAGACGGGTGAGGAGGAGTACTGGGTTTTAGTGATAAAGAAGGTAATTACGAAAATGATGTTTAAGTTTTAGAAAAAAGGAAAAATAGTAAAATTATTTTGAGCGTGTATTTTGAGATACAAAAAGTGTAAGAATCATCACTTTGAAAAAATCCCGAAGGGCGTGGTTTGTTTGCCAAATAACATTTTAAATTTTATTTTTTAACTATATGAAGTAAAGCTATGAACTGAAATAAAAACTTTCTTGCAGCTGAGAAACCGATATGTGATGAAAACAAAGGTGAAAAATTTGATACCTGTCACTCTGCCTGTCCTGTTACTTGTTCTAACTACAAAGATGAAGATCGTGTCTGCACCTTGCAATGTGTAGTAGGATGCGGATGTCCAAGTGGAACAGTCCGAAGAGAATCTGACAAACTTTGTGTAAAATCATCAGAATGCTGAAATTAGCGTATTCACAATTTTATGTAAAACCATACCCTGACAATTTATCTGTGTTTGATTCCTTTTGAACTATTATCATTTATTTTTTTAAGAGCGTAAAAGTTTTACAATAACTCACGAGTTATTATTTTAATGGTTGTTTTTCAAATGTACCATTGTTAAAAATTTTAAAAAGACTGTTGTTTTAAATAAACTCTCCCAGAAAAATTAATTTAACGTTAATGGATACTTTAAGCCTTACTATCGTTACAATTTTCACAAAATAATTCAAATTAATAAATAAATACAAATAGGAGAAAAAACGAAGGAAATAAAAAAAAACAAGTTTTATTTACTGCGCATAGGCTGCAAGTAAATAAAACTCATAAAATAAGATCAAAACATTGAAAAAACATGGAAAAAATGACAGAACAACGAAAAAAGGGAAAAAGAAAAATAACAACAATAAAAATAATAAAATCTAGGAAAGAAATCCGAAAAAAAAGAAAAAAAAATTAATAAAAACCCTGAAAATAAAAGATATAATCTTTTCATCCGCTCACACGATTATACCTGCAAAAAGGAGTGCTTTCTAATATTGTATCAATACAGTCAAAGCAAAATATATCAATACAATAGTGTGAGGAGCACTAAAAAAATTTGCAAACAATTTACTACAAATAAAACAGAACACTTTAAGTAAAAATATCACGCAAAAACAGAAAATAAAATGTAAGGAAAAAACAGAATAAAACATAAAACGAAATCTATAAAGTGAGTAGCGAATTCAAATGAACTTACATGAGCGGGAAATTTTTCAAGAATGATTTAAAATATTTTCGAAATTAGATTGCCAGATTACAAAATATGAAAACGCATATATATGTATGTGTATACATATTTAATTTATTTTTAGAAAATATGAAAAACAATAATATTCCAACTACATTAATAAATTACATTAATAATTACATAAATAAGTACATTAATAAATATTATTTTTGTGATCCCTAATGTGTACACTTTTTTTGACATCAATCTTGAATGTGATTTTAAAAATATGTAATCAATGAAAAATACTTTGTATATCTTTTTTTATACATATAGTTCAATACTAGGCACAGTACAAAGCTTTCAGTTCTTTCTTCAAAATGATTTCAAATTTTTACCATTACATCTTAAAGAGGTTTTATTAATCTTCTTCTAGAAAAAATTTTAAAAATTTCCTTAATTTGGAAACATCAAAAAATAAAGTTAACTAAAGTGGAAATTCAAAGTTCTTTACAATGTTCTGCATTTTCCAAAAATGCAGCTTTTCACTCGAAGTGATCTTTTTCTTTTACTGTTCGTATAATTATGTATTGTTTGAATCATTATGTATTATTTTGTAATGTCCAGCAAAACAATAGGCACATTAGAAAAATTATTTTATTGAAAACTTCATTAAAAATAAAATAAAAAATGCGATGGATCATACCGATTTTTTGTCTACTGATGCAATTAAAATATTTATATTACTAAAAATAAAATTGATTTATTTTAACGATTTTTTTTAAAAATTCAACTTCTATATCGAAGAAAAATAAACTTTTAACTTATTCTCCTAGATATTAATATTTACACCAAAAGATATTCTGAACCAGTAAGTAAAGTATTGAATTGAGATTTAAAGCATTTTGCTTCATTTATTTGCTATAACGAGAAAATGAAATTAATGCTAACTTTTTTGTGCCTTTTTCTTTCATTGCCTATCATCAGTCTAGGTAAAGGTATGTAAGATTACCATAATTTAATTAATTACGGTTGACATTGTATTTGCTCTATTTGCATTATTTATTATAGATAAATTTTAACAATTGAATGAAAGAATTTTTTTTTAATTTAGACTCTTATATATTAAAAAGACAATTAAGTTCCCGCCTTTTTTTTAATTTTTAAGTTTATTTTTTAATTAAAATAACTAAATAATTCAAACATTTTAAATGAACTAAAAAGAATGATTAAAAAAAGCATATTATGTTTTATGTATGGTTAGAAATATCTGCCGGCATTTATACATAATACTAACTATACATCAAGTTTTTTTAAACAATTAAAAAGAAACAGAAAAAAAATTTTGTTATAAAATTTTTTATTAAAAATATTTTTATTCAAAAACAAATAATTAAGTAATTATTGATATATAACAATTAAAAAATTGTTTAATCAAACAAGAATTTTTATCTAAACTGTCAGAAAAAGATTTTTTCTGGGCAGATATCTAAGCTATATTTTCAAATTTCATTTAAAAAAATATAAATAATATTGTATTCTCTATTAGTTATTTAGTTTAACAAAGGTGTATAACACAAACTGACTTCTCACAACTGTAAAACTTCATCAACACAATAAATACCAATGTTAATAATACCAATGTTCAGTAGTTTCGTATACAAACCAGTTAGTATACGAAACTACTAAACTACCAGTTAGTATACGAAACTACTTGTGTTTCAAAATCAGTAGCTATGCCAGCGCCATCAATACAGTTTCTCGTTTCAAAATTTGCAAGCACAAGAAATTCGTACTTTTTTTTAAATATCTTGTTAACAATGAAATAATGTATCTTGAAAGAAAATAACAAATGAAAGTATATGTAATAACAAAACAAAATGTAATAACAAATTATTTTTGATTTTTTTTTGGGGGGGGTAGTATGTTAGAGGGTTGCACCCCCTTTTATATTATTCAGCCGGCGCCCTTGTATACATGCATGGAACTCTTTGGATGAAAAATTCTGATGAGGTTACAGCAACCAATCAAATTTGATAAAATCACATAATATGATCCTTTACATACAAATAAGATCTAGATATCTTTGCTTGCCACAGTATAAAATTTATAACAGTTATAACGTTATTTTCCTATAATTTTTTCATTTATCCCTTATTTTAAGACAATTAAGGGCAGTACTTAACATAATTTTTTTAATATTGTTCTCGGTTATTATTCCCTTTATGATTTTTATTTTTCTTCAAAATTATTTGCTTAAAACTTAAGGTGCTGTTTCTCTATTGTAAGTTTAAAATACGGTAGCTACACAACGTTTTATGACGAAGATATATATATTTATCTTTTTACAATTATTAGACAATAAATAAATTATCGATATTTTTAATAATATTTTGAAATCGATATTTTGAAATAAAGGCAACCAAAAAACAAATAGTTACGTGCATGAAGTTTTAAAGACAATCGAGAAAAAATACTAAATTCTAGTTTCATCTATATAAAACTTCAGACTAAATCGGTAGAACCAAATCAGTATTATTGCAATAAAGATTTTTATGATATTCTCTTTAAATAATTTTTAATTTCGATGTGACAAGTTATTGTGATGTGATTAATTGTTAAAAACAAGAATGATTGCAAAGCAATCGTGGGCGGTTGGTGTGAGAAGCGAGAAAGAATGAAGGCCCCTACTTTTAAAGAAAAAGTGAAAACTTCAAAATACTGCAAATTTTCAGAGTTTTAGTAGTACAGTAAATTATTTAATTTATAAATTTAAATCAGATTAAGATAAAGAGATTTCACAAACATTTTTGTTCATCCCTTCTTTAAAAAAATTATTAATTTGTAAAATCTTCACGGAAACATTTTATATAATTCTCGGTGCAATATAATTCTATGTAATTCAGAAAAACTGTATGCAATTTCATATAATTCTTCAATGCATTACTTATAATATTAATTAAGTTACTTCTCTTCAATGACAGAATATCTAAATTGTTAGAAAATATCAACTCGCAAAATTTACTAGAATTTACAAAACGAAATAAGGATCCAAACGCATGCTGGAACTACTCAAACCCTCGTTAATGACGATACTGTGATGGTAAAGCTTATTTGCATAAAACAACCAAATGTTTATAAATTGACCACTCACTGCACAGATTAATAATAATTATTTTTTACTGCTACTACAGTATTTTTTTTTCGAAAAAAAATCAATCAAGATATATTTTTCAAGATCACCCATTGGTCTACATAAAAAATAGTTAAACACTTACAATGCTGGTAAAAAAATTACGAAATTTTTTTAACTTTTATGAAACTTCCGTTTGAAATTTGAAAAATTCTGGTTTATGACATAAATTGCTAATTTGTAATTTTCAATTGCAGCTTTATGGTTTAAAATGAATTGTGACATTAATAAAGGCGAAAAATATGATGAATGCTATTCATATTGTCCTCTCACATGCTCTAATTACAATAATGACGACATTGGCTGTCTAGAAAAGTGTGTTCCTGGATGCGGATGTCCAGCGGGAACAGTCCGAAGAGAGTTTGATGACCATTGTGTTGATCTTGATGAATGCTAAATCTGTATATTTGAAAAATTTTCATTAAAGCAACTGATGACTTGTTTTATTATTTATTACAGCCTTGAAATCGCCTTAAAATGCGCATAGGGATTCCTTTGAAAATGTACAAATTTCCATAATTCTTTCTTTAAAAATTATTTTTACAAGGAAATAAATTAATGCTTTTATAATAAACACAAATTGAAATCTTTATAATGATGATAAAATTATATATTAAATAGAAACATTTAGGTCTCCTGGGATCTACATGAATCAGTTATATATTTATTTTTGAATTCAGTACATGTTAAATTATTTTGTTGATTGAGGGAAATCTAAATATTAAAATTTTTATTGGTACTTTACATCTTAAACTTCATAGTTTCGAATATGAAAACTATACTTTTCTCCAAATTTAGGCTTTTAAAATTTGCATTTTTGATGCAAAAAAATTAAACTTTGGACTGAATAGGGAAGACAATTTGTTTTCAATTTGCCTAAACATTTTTAAGAAACTAAGTAACAATATTAACAACTATACGTCGATATTAAACGTTGAAGTTTGGGGGGGGGACGTTTTCGTGTTACATGTGGTTTAATAATGCTAAAAAATTTATGTAAAATTGAAGCATCAACTTATCAGCGAAAGAAATGTCTATTCTTAAATTAAATACTAGATCCGATTTAGATCTGCTCTCTCTCTCTTTCTCTCTCGTATGCCTGTTTAGGCAGAGGGGTGCGATTTTTCTTGTTTTCCAGTGGCGCCCTCTATGGCAAAGAATTCGACATCTGCCACACCCATGCAACACAGTCGTTAATAGGGCGGACTCATTCATACATCCATTCAGTCATCCACAGATCGTAATTTTGACCTGAATCAGAGAACGATTTAGATCTGCTAACAGGAAAGTGTTCCCGCACCAACCTGTTGTGCGCTACAGAAATCATGAAGATTGAATTTGCTGTTGTTACCAATACCAGCAAGTTTTGCTTCGGTAGAAGCAAGCGAATTTAAGGCAAAGGGACTAGCTTCTTTTTTGTAGTGGTGCCATTTATGGCCAAGAATACAACTTTGTAACACACATGAGTGACAGTCTGTTTTACAGGGAGGACTCATCACATCTTTCATCCATCCAATGATCCTAATTTTGACCTGAACCAGAGAAAAATAAATCTCCGATCCAGTATCCTCAGGTGCATAGTCTTGTTATGGGAACTTTGTGACCCGGGTGGATTTAGTGTGCTCATTGTGGTCAACACTCGCATTTTCCTCTTTTAGTTCACTAGCTAGCTGGTACCCATCCATCTGAGGCGGGGTGTTACTTAACCACTTCTGCTAACACCTTTATAAATCTACTGACAAAGCAAAATCTCTGAGCTAATTTCAAACAAGTATCATTCCTTAGATAGTTTGAGAAAAACAATTACTAAGACGCCACTAACTAATAAATTAATACTATGAATTCCAATCTATAATTTTTTTTCTCCCTTTCTTACAGATTATCACAAAGTTTTTGATTATTTCAAGTCTTGCACAGCAAACATGTAAATAGACTTCATTAACTAGATAAGAAATAAATAAATAAAAACATCTCGTCAAAATTTTTTAAGTGAGTTAAGCTAGGAAAATACATCCATTGTCACTTTGCAACACTGATAAAGAATAAAATCATATTATCCAGAATGACAAAGGCTTTAGATGATAAAACTGATTCATAAATTGTACTTTTTCTTTTATTTTTTTTATTTTTATTTTATATCAGATTCGTTTCCTCCATGTTTGAAACCGCTATTCAGATCAACAACAAAAAAAAAGAACACTATCTGATGATCACTCAAACCACTACATGAAATAATTATCTGATGGGTGTAGAACAAGTGCTTAAAAATTTTTTTAAACAAATTCTGAAAGTGGAATTTATTGGCAAAACGCTTTGATTTACACATTCAGCCATAATAGTATTCTGTATTGAGTTGCAACACGTTTACGTATCATTTTTTTGTAAATAAAAGTATCGGTTCGTAAATAAAATATTCTAATGAAACCTTTTATATTTCCTATATAAAAAAAATACTTCTTAGTTTTACGTATGAAGGCTTCAGTGGAAAAGTAGCATCTTAAAATGAAAATTAGGTTACTAGATCAAAAGTTTTTAGCTGTTCTGTTCTTATGTCTAAAATTCACTATATGACGAAATCAAGTTGTTTAAAAATTGCAATAATCGGGCATGTGTTTTTAAAAGGGAAAAAAAACGAATTCAAAAAAATTCTCATTCAATATACACATTGCATTTTCTGTAATATGTATATTGATTCGCAGCGCACTTTTTGATGCCAGTTTCGATTTTTATTGACAATTATATCTAATTTGATTCAATGGTTTTGATTTCGCTTCAATACCAACGCCTCTTACTTAATATTTTTTTAAACAAGCGCAAAAAGTTTCATAAAATTGAGCAACGCTGGAATCAACTTTAAAAAAGTAAACAACCTATCACATTTTCTCTTATATGTCACCCATACCTTGATAAAGTCGTGGCGCATGCGAAAATGCATGAAAGTCTTCGGTTAGGAAAATGTACAGTATTATCTGTTTTGAGGACATATCCTAGCAGCGTGAAATTAAGGATGAAACAAAAAGAAAAAAAAAAAAGGATGAAACATAATATTTATAATTGAACCATACGCGCATTTTCTGCAATATGTATATCGCCCCACGCATGGGGCGTTATACACATGCAAGGAGCGATGCCCATCAGTCCAAGCATGCTTGCCTTGTTTTGCTGGAGACAGCATAAAATGCCAATTTGCTTGACAACATCTCGAACTCGATTTTGCCTTTTTTGCCTAATTCTTGATTTCTTCACTAACCCTAACTGATTTAGAATAGGATGATTGAAACACAATTATGTCATTTAGATATTCAAGCAAACAATTAAAGCAGGAAAAGACAATAAAAAGCAATAAAATAAAAGATATGTGTGTTGGCAAGACAGAACAATTATGTCATTTTAATCGGTGTCTCGCTTTATTTTATAACCGTCGTTAAACAGCCGACTAAGTTTTTTAGATTTACGACTACTAATGTTCAACTCAGTAGCCTTCTAATTTTGAACCCGATCCAGAACACAAGGAAACTCCTGGATCAAATATTGGGAAAAAATTGCCTTCGTGGAGGGCTTTTTGATGGAACTATCCCCCATTTGTGTTACATATAAAAGAAAACCACGAATACCTCCTCAGTTAGCCTGACTGCAGAGGGACTCTAACCCATGATCCATCTACAGCTGAGGATAATTTACGTCAGCACTGTAGTCGGTGCGAGCTGGGTGCAGAATTCGCATTGACCAGCCATCGCCGGGATTCGAACCCGATTCATATCAATGATAGGCAAACGCTTTATCTCCTAAGTCACAACGACTGTCGCTTAATTTATCGTGATTAAAAGCGTGGAACTAAGTATGAAATTTAATATTTATAAACAAACTTTAACTTGTATTTTCTTCAATATGTATACCGCCCCACTTAATTCCTGCATGCATACCTTGTTTTGCTGTAGACGGCATAAAACGCTAATTTACTTGACAACATCTCGAACTCTACTTTGCCTCCTTTGCCTAATTAATGATTTCCCTCATTAACCCTAACTGATTTAGAATAGGCTGATTGGAACACAATTATGTCATTTTAACCGGTGTCTCGCTTTATTTATCATGATTAAGAGCTCGGTTAAATGACATAATATTCCGAATTCCCGTTGCCGGATAGTCACGATCCGGCACTTGGTTCTCCTGGCAGGAGCCTCTCCATCAAAAACGATTTAATTGGGTTGTCGCCCGAAATGCTCCCGAAAAGAGGATTTTAGTCATGAAATTCAGGAATACGATATTTTATTACGCTATTAAGGCAGAATTTTAAAATAAACTTTTTTTGTTTTCTTTGCTTGAGGAAAATAGGAAAAAAAAAACGGTTACTCGTTTAAAAAAAAAGATGTTTTAGAGATGTTACAAGTTAAATGTTCTTTCTTAACTAGCTTTTATTTATTTGTGAAAGGCACTACTAAATACACATCGTTAATTTCAACGAATTAGTGTGTTGAATGGTTAGTAATAATTTAAGGAGGACAAGTGTTCAAATTAAAGAATATTCGCTATAGCGCTAATTGCTAAAATGAAAATGTTATACATCTTTAATTTAATGAATTGTGTCACATTTTGAACTTCTTGTGAAATAGGGATTCACAATTAATGTTCCACGGAATATTTTACGATGTTCCTTTTATAAAATTAAGCTTTATCAGGAACTAATTAATATTAAAAGAATTTCAAGAGTTCTTATCACAATTTTGAGAACTTGATTTGTTCTAAAATATGTCAAAATTTTAAATATTAAAAGCTTTCCATGTACTTTTGTTCAGTACAATATGTAATAGGAGTAACTTTACCTTCGGAAAAGATGTTTTGTATAAGATTAAATAACTTAGGTTATTTTTTAGGCATAATCAATTTTTATTTTTTCTATTTTTCTCAAAAATTGTGCCGCACAATTTTAAAATTTTAATTTCTGCGTAAGCCAAAGTTCAAATTTGTGAGAAACAAGCATCAGTCCAATATCATGATTTTATGCTATAGTCACCTTGGCTCGGTATTTTTTTAGGGATAGTTGGAACAAAAAACTTTTTCAACTCATCGAAGTTATTATTATTATATACATTATTTTATGGATTCCCCTTCTTTCTTAAAAATTTGCTGCGCACAATTTCAAAATTTAAATTTCTACGTAAAACGAGTCTTAAATTAGCGAGTAGCGAAAATTAATCTAATATCATGATTTTTATTTTTTGCTAGAGTCACTGTGATTCGGACCCTTTTTGGGGAGAGTTGCAACAAAAAAAATTAATTCGTAAGAATTATTTTTGTGGCATAAATTATTTTATGTACTCTATGCCAAATAAAGCTGTATTACCAAAAAGACAGTTTTTATAAAAAAAACATTCAAAAACATTTAAAAAGAAAATTTATTTTAAACATTAATCGCACAACAACAAAGCAAAAATATACTGAAATATCCGTAACGGATTAGTATAAACCCTTAATACAAAAAATTAATCTGTTTCTTACTCCTATAACTCGTAATGGTATATCTGTAAGTGACGTAGTGTGAGTATCTCGATCCTGATTGGTTGTTGAAACGTGGCATTTGTTTACGTTGGCAACTACTCTTTCCATTCTATTTTGAGTAAGCCAAGCCAGTCTAGTATCAATTCTCTCATGTGACACATTCTACATTCTTACACAAGGACTTCAATTCTTACACTATATATTTCTTACTTAATACAAAGACAGGCATGAAGTCACGTATAAAATAAACAAACTAATTGTGCGTCGAAGTTACCAGGTACACAAAACAAAAATATATCACGGTTACAATGGAATAAATAAGCAAATACTAAATCTTAGTTAAGTAAAAGATGTAAGAGAGAAAGAATTATTTTTCAACAAATTCGATGTGAAATACGGCACTACATTTAATTAACTGCACTTTAATTAACATTCTAATTTATGCGGAGAAACTTAAACAATCCATTTTGCTTATAGCCAGCTGGAGCTAAAGTTTAGGAGTTTAGTCACATGAGTGGAAATCTTCATCTTCTTCTTGAAGTGCAAGTACCCAAGTGTTTAATATTTTTCTTGATTTCATTTTGCTGTTTTTTAACTCATGCTTGTGCTAGCTGGATATTTTTAAGATTTACAAACTCCTTTTCTTTCATAAAAAATTGTTACGCACAATTTTAAAATTTAAATTTCAACGTAAGCCAAGTTTCAAATCAGTGAGTGACAAACCATTTTTTTTTCTTTACCGGGATCTATGTGACTCAGTCCCTTATTAATAAGATTTTTGGAAAGAAAAAAAAGTCTTAACTCGTAAGAACTGTTTTTTTGACATAAATTATTTTATGTACTTCTATTGTTTCTTAAATTTTAAAATTGTTACGCACAATTTTAAAATTTAAATTTCAACGTAAGCCAAGTTTTAAATTAGTGAGTAACAAACCATTTTTTTTTCTTTACCGGGATCAATGTGACTCAGTCCCTTATTAATAAGATTTTTGGAAAGAAAAAAAAGTCTTAACTCGTAAGAACTGTTTTTTTGACATAAATTATTTTATGTACTTCTATTGTTTCTTAAATTTTAAAATTGTTACGCACAATTTTAAAATTTAAATTTCAACGTAAGCCAAGTTTTAAATTAGTGAGTAACAAACCATTTTTTTTTCTTTACCGGGATCAATGTGACTCAGTCCCTTATTAATAAGATTTTTGGAAAGAAAAAAAAGTCTTAACTCGTAAGAACTGTTTTTTTGACATAAATTATTTTATGTACTTCTATTGTTTCTTAAATTTTAAAATTGTTACGCACAATTTTAAAATTTAAATTTCAACGTAAGCCAAGTTTTAAATTAGTGAGTAACAAACCATTTTTTTTTCTTTACCGGGATCAATGTGACTCAGTCCCTTATTAATAAGATTTTTGGAAAGAAAAAAAAGTCTTAACTCGTAAGAACTGTTTTTTTGACATAAATTATTTTATGTACTTCTATTGTTTCTTAAATTTTAAAATTGTTACGCACAATTTTAAAATTTAAATTTCAACGTAAGCCAAGTTTTAAATTAGTGAGTAACAAACCATTTTTTTTTCTTTACCGGGATCAATGTGACTCAGTCCCTTATTAATAAGATTTTTGGAAAGAAAAAAAAGTCTTAACTCGTAAGAACTGTTTTTTTGACATAAATTATTTTATGTACTTCTATTGTTTCTTAAATTTTAAAATTGTTACGCACAATTTTAAAATTTAAATTTCAACGTAAGCCAAGTTTTAAATTAGTGAGTAACAAACATCAATCTAAAACCATTTTTTTTTTCTTTACCGGGATCATTGTGACTCAGTCCCTTTTTAATAAGATTTCTGAAAAGAAAAAAAAATCTTAACTCGTAAGAACTATTTTTTTGACATAAATTATTTTATGTATTCCTATTCTTTCTTAAAAAATGGTTAACGTAAGTTTTAAATTAATGAGTAGCAGACATGAATCTAAAATCATGTTTTTTTTTATTTTTCGTGAAATTTTTTTAATTGATTATTAAGTTTGTAAATAGCATAATTCTGAGCAAGTACAACTGTGTGAATATTTTTTTCCTTTAAATACCTTTCTCTGGATTTTTTTAGTTGTTTGACATTTTAAATTCTTAATTTCTAATTCATTTAATTTTATTAATTTTCAAATATTAAATTATTTTCTCCTCAAACTTTAGAATGTTTCTGAAATAATATAAAAAATGTTTTCAGGTAGAACTAATTTTATTGATTACGCAACATCTTATATTATTGTATGTAATGGATAAAATTAAATTTAATGCAATAAAACAAAAAGAAATGTTATTGTAAAAGAATTTAAATTTGTTAAAATAGTAGGATTTTTTTTCGGGGTTGGTTTGAGTTCTTGAGATGCAGTCATAGCATAAAATTATCGTTGCTTCCATATCTAGGACTCAATATTTAGTTCTAAAATCATGAAACAAATAATGCTCCTAAGATAAAAGTGGTAGATAAAACGAGAAAATATCCACTTACTGTACACGTATTATTCGTTCAACTAAACATTTTCCGCATTATTGCAAAGTATAAAATCAAGATAAAATAAGATAAACTAGTATGTGTTGCTCAATATTATTTTTAAAATACCAGTTTAAATCCTTATCATAAAAAATTCCATACAATTAAAATATATTTATTTAAGATGCAAAATTTTAAATTTAGAATAATGAGTAAAATAACTTAGTTTATTTATTTTTCTCTTATTTGATGTATATAACTTATTTATTTAATATACTGTGGTTAAGGTTTTTTTTTTTTGCTTATGTATACAGTTTTCATAAAATCATTTATTTGGTCCACGAGTTACAAAATATGCTTATTAATTAACGTGCGTTTTTCTGGATTATTATCTAGAAATCAAAATTAAAATCGTAAAACCTATACTATGAATTAAAACTAATTTTTTATTTATCAATATTTTAAACTTATCATTAGAATATATTTACTTTCTTTTTTTCTTCTCCTTTTGTTCCTTTTTCTAATTATTTAAAGCTTAATAATTCATAATAAATAATCTTGTAAGAATGCTTATTTTAATTTGTAAATGGATTATTTGTAATTGGGCAACACATGTTTACCCAATGCATTTTTCCTAAAATATTAATTAGATGTAAGAAAAGTTTTTGTTTTAAATATTCGTTGTATGACAATTATTCTTTCATAAGTTTACACTATAATATTTTTTGGTTAAGAAAAAAATAAATAAACAAGCATTAAATCAATAGTTCAAAATCTCTGCTAACTAGATGATAAATTTAATTGTTATTAAATTCATAATTTAACAATAAAAACAAAAACTAAACAGGAAAAACGAAAAATATATGTAAAAAAATAAATACTTTTGTTTTTATTATGCACGAAAACAAAAGAAAGTCTTCGCAAAATTAAAGACGAAAGACGACGAGGATGGGATTCGAACCCACGCGGGCAGAGCCCAATGGATTAGCAGTCCATCGCCTTAACCACTCGGCCACCTCGTCACACTGCCGGAAGAAGATGTGAAAATTCATGAAACAGACGCACTTTACTTTGAAGCTTACTCGAATAACTTTTAATTTTATGATTGAATTCTCATGTTTTTTTCTTACCAGAACAACAAATGAGTAAAATAGAGGTGATAATTATGATTTAAAAGCATTTATTTATTGAATTTTTACATTCATATCTTAAATATGCTTTTTTAGCAAAAGTAAACTAACAACTCAACGAAGATGGGATTTGAACCCTCATGAACAGAATCCGATGGATTAGCAGTGCAAAAGAATCACCGCTCGGCCACTGCGTCACGATATAGGAATATAGCGTGTATTGTCATAGGTTGAGAAGGTTTTTGAACAGTTTTGTTTAAAAACGCAGTTCTAATTTTTTAAATCTTAATCTCTTGTTTCGTATTCTTTTGTAATTTTTTTGTAAAGCAGCGCGGAAAATATATATGAAAAAAATTGCTAGTTCATTATCCAAAAATAAAAATTGTAGCTTTTGTATAAAATATATAATACAGCGAGTATTATATGATAAGTTGTTTTGATTCTTTGTAAAATATTACTTTGTTTAACAAGTTACGGAGAAGCATAAAGAAAATATATTGGGTGTCTCAAAAGTGAATACTAAGCTATAAAATGAAAATTTTATTCTGTTTAAATTTTAAAAACGGAAGGAGATAGAATTTTACAGTTGGCTGCGTTCTGCAAAGGAAACCAAGATTCATTCTCATTAAGTTTCAATACACAAACACACACATATCACAAAATCTTAAAACACATGACGCTTATAACTGAATAAAACTATAACTCAATACATTCATAATAACTAATTTTGTAATAAAAGCGTGGCACTGCTAAAGAACAAAAAATCAATCAACATTCACAGAAATAATTCATTTGGAATTGTCTGAAATGCAGCAGAAAACATTATTTTTGAGTTTTCTAGTAAAGTGTTGTCTATATATAAAGAGAAAAACATGCATTATAATTTTTTTTTAAATAAACAAAAAAGCGGACTACTCGGTGTAATTCTTGAATTATTAATAAGAAATTATTACGTAAAAGTTACAGTGCATAAAAAAATAAATGCACCATCTTAGCACCACCCTGAAGATCATATAAAAAAAGCAGTGTTTACGAAATCGATTTTCCTTTTCCTGAGGTAAATTTCGGAAAGATTGGATCATAAATTAAAGGGCTAGGAAGCCACATGTATTTGGTGACAGTTCCAAAAAACAGTTAAGCTATGTCACCGTTGCGAATTTAAGATAACCGTAAACAATTTAAAAGATGTAATACCTAAATTTCTCAGCTACTAAACAAGCATGTTCGTTATTAAAAAAAAAATGATATAACGTATTGTGATTGCTCAGAGACGTTTGTTTATTAATAATTAATAGAAAAACATCTCGAAATTTCTAGGCAAGAAATATTTTTTTAAGCAGATTTCTGACCCAAAAGTAAAGATTATTTTCTTTTTTAATATCCTTTGAAAAGAAA
Source organism: Parasteatoda tepidariorum (assembly GCF_043381705.1). Taxonomy (NCBI): domain Eukaryota; kingdom Metazoa; phylum Arthropoda; class Arachnida; order Araneae; family Theridiidae; genus Parasteatoda; species Parasteatoda tepidariorum. The sequence goes on along the minus strand of NC_092206.1, from coordinate 77,974,655 downwards.
ATTTAAATACATTTATAAATTATTTATGATTTAGAATTTGAACATGAGAACTTGTTATTTGACTTTGTGTTTTACGTTATTTGACTTCATTTATATGACGATATATCACTAAAATCAAATTTGCAATAATTATAATTATGTAAAAAATCTTTGGAATTATCATTTTTACAGCTTTGATAGAGTGTTCTGGGTATTTCGTTCATTATTAAATTAAATAATAAGAAATAACAAATAATTATTAAAAATTAATTTTTTGCATGAAATTACCTTTGGATGGGTTGCATGAGTGGATACAATTTTTCTAAATTGTGCAATTAATTTTAAAGGTGTGTCCCAAAACTCGAAAAGTGAAATTAACATTAAGGAGACCAAACTAATAACCGCTCTTCTGACTGAACTATTATAACCACAATTTCCAAATTACGGCTACTAACACCCTATTTTTTAGGGTGTGAAACCCAAATATGTAAAAGAAAATATATGTTTATTCAGAGAAAGTGTGTTTTGTGTCAAATTTCGTAATTTAATTTAAAGTTTGCACTAAATAATTAACGTAATTGAAATCATCCCCAGAAACAATTAAGATTGACACTTAGAAAGTGATAATCCGGTCATTATAAGTTATTCAGTTAGCTCCGAAAGTTATTCAGAGTTATATCCTTTTTGTTTTGCGCACTGTACACTTGTATAGAATTTTTAAAAAAATATGGCGCTACATTTATCATAAAAAAAAGAATCGGAATATTTGCATTAGCTTTTTATGGAATGTAATAAAAATTAATTAGGGGATTTATTTAATTAGAACTGGTTTAGGAATGATTAAAAATAAAAATAAATGCATGAACTAAAGGAAATTTAAAAGTTAACATATATGTAATGCCTATAATGGCATGACAATCCGAAATATATGCTAGATATGATTTGATATTAAATTGATGATTACACTTGCCTGGTATTTCTTACTTAGAAGTTTTCTGAGGGTCAAGAGCCTCTAACAGGTATACATTTGCTCAATATTCTGAACCAAGATGTTTTTTCCATATCTATATTAATCGGATTCAAAATTATCGAACAAATATTAAAATATCAGCGAATAAATTAATATCAAATCGGTCAAAACAAATATTTCGGACATTCACCAAAACGACTATATGTTCGTTGACATTCACTGATGAAAGTCGACGTTCTTCCGATTTCGGTTACACATGATACATATGTACATATGTGTATACATATGTGTACATATATGTATTGAATATCTGATACATATGTGTATTGAATATTTTTCATTATTTCTGTGATTTCTAGAGTCGTAAAGAATATAAAATATTGTTCAAATGAAAAAAAGCTAACTATTGAAGTTTTAAGGGACTTTAAAGTAGTTTTTTTAGGAAATGTAATGCTTTCATTTACTTCAAAAATAATTGGAAATATGATTGAAAGAAACTTCACAAAACGTCATAAACTGAAAAGGAAGAAAATAAAAATGAGTGAAAAAAATTAGATTTGCGCAATATAAACATACGTTGTTTATTGTTTCGTGCTTTGATACTGATATATTTGAAATTGATGTTTTGAATCTAACTCTTTTTATGTACTGAAATAATAATAAATAAATAGAGATTTTATGAACACGTTTTATTGGCAATAAACAATATCAAAGAAAAAAATTGGTCAATATATCTTTTATTTTCTTTGAACTCTATAGTTCTCTTTATTCATTTATTACATTTATTGGTATATTATATTATATTCATAGTTTTTATTTATTATTCTTGAAAGTAAAAAAAAATAGTTAAGAAAATTATGATTAATATTATTTAGATAATTTGAAACATATAGATCAAATTCTCTAAAGCTACCAGATATTTATCTCAGGTGTTTTAGAGATTTTAATTATTGCCTTAAGCTATGAATAAACTCAATTTTAAAATTTAGACATTAGTTTTCTTTCATTAAACGTTTTTATTTTACATTTTATGACTGGGTATGGAATATATTTTTAAATGTATACCTTCAAATAAATACAGATTTACATAGTCTTGTTTTAATGGTTACAATTTGATCTAATTGTTTTCATTTATGGAAAAAAAACAATCTAAAAAGTAATGAATAAAACTGTTATTTAAACTATTATTAAGTTTTGCTTTTTTCAATTTAATGAAAAAACCTGAATTATATTCATTTATAAATTAAACCTTGAAAATGAACAAGTCAAGAATAAAAAAATAACCAATCACATAGAGTAATTTTTGATCAAATAATCAGATTTTTATGCTACAACTTATTAGTATAGCAGGAAAAAAATTGTGGTAAAATTACCGTGCTATAATTGATGACATTTCTGTTGAAAACCAAAACATAATTTTGGGTAACAAAACTAAAATATACGGTAATTAAACCATTTATTCGGCAATTTTTACTTTCGGGTAACGGTTCAGCAGAAATTCTGGTTTTCAAAGTTACAGTTCTTACTACCACATATTTTGTAAAAAATACAGAAATTTTACCAATTAAATGGTTTTTATGCCATGCTCTAAGGTATCATGATATAATTAACAAATTTAACTATATTACCCAAATTTCATCAAATATTATAAAGCCATATTTTATTGTTATTCTTCCCAAATGCTTTTCGATAAAAATGACCAAGCCATTCCCATACAGCTAAAACAATGTAAAATGACCGATCCATATTCTGGTACTTTTATCTATATATTCTTTCTGAATGTACTAGTGATATAGGGTAAACCAACCAGTGAAGAAACACACCCCAGTGAGTGAACAATTGATAAATATTTTTTAAAATTAAGATTTTAAACGTTTTTACTTAGAATTATTGGTAACAGTAGCTTACTACCTAACAATAGGAAGTCATGTAATTGCATTGGGTTGCCTGGTCATATAGTCTTCTCGGGAAAAATTTTAAATTTGTTAGTATCTGTTCAGCACCTTGTTTCTATGACAAAATTATAAGGTCATTGTTGGTATTTATCCGTTTAAAGTGCAATTAATTGCTTATAATAGTTCTATTTTTCTCACAGTGAAAAAAAGGATTCAAAATAGGGTTATTGAAGTTACGTTTTATTTATTTTTAAGCATCATAGCATAAGCAAGTACTGAGATTAGGGGTGTTTATTAACTGGATTACCAAACGATGAAAACCCAATGAATGAACAAGTGTTCCTCTACTGGAATTTTTCCAAGTTAATGAAAATGAAAGACCTTTAATCGTACCTTTAGTCATATTATCCATCAAAATTATGTTAAAAATACAAAAAACAGCTTCCAACCAGTGAAGGAACAGGCATGTTCCTTCACTGGGAATCGATTTCCCAATGAATGAACAGTAGGTGTGAAATATGATTTTACATGGTTCTAAGCTAATTAGTAGTTCTGAGATATAGAGGACACCCAAAATTCTGTTAAATGTTGCATGAATAATTCCTGAAATAATTTCATTTCAAAGTGCTAATTTAATTGCTAAATTTATGGAAAGAATTATAATCATAATTTATTTATAATTTATCTTTATGAATGGAGTGGTTAGTTTCTTCATACGTTAGACACCTTAATAAACTAATTAAATTTTAAATAATAAGCTAATTGCCTTACAAAAATTATAAAGATTTATATTCTATAGTTCCTAGGAGTGAAAAAAGAAGGAAAAACAGTCTTGGACAACATTTCAGCTAGTGGAAAAAAAGTACCTCCATTGGCAGTTTTTCCTTACTGAAGAATTCTTCAAGGTATTACAGAATCAATTCCTGCTATATATTTCATTGGAAAAAGTGATTAGTGAAGTGAATCGATGACCACAGCAACATTTTACGAATATATTGCAAATGCTTTTTTCTACCCATTGGCTAATTGAAAATTCTATCAAATTCCTTATTTTGCTTCTTCTGGATGGGCATAAATCTCATATCAATTTGAAACTGAGCAAGTTTTGTTTATCAAAACAAATTCTCTGGTTCAGCTTTCTACCTAATTCTACTAGTGTGTTCCTGTCTTGCGATGTAGACGTATTTCAAGCTTTGAAAACTTAAATGAAACCTAAGCTAGATCTTGAAAATAAAAGAGTCGTAAAGCAATATGAGATGTAATTTTGCACCCATTTTTAATTGGCTTTTGAGGCATCAACTGAGGAAGTTAAAATGTTTTTATAAAATGTGGTATTTTTCCATTTGATGTTGAAAACGTTGATTTTAACAAATGCATGCAAGACAGACATAAAGAAATAATTAGCAAGAACGCTTATCAACCAAACACATATCTCGATAAACCAGAACTTCGAGTAACGATGCACTATTTCTTCCGAAGCTTGAGAATGAAATTTCACAAGATATGCAGCAAATTTTTAAAGGAACATTGACAAAAGAGTCTAATCTCCTAAATATCCAATAGCCTGTTCTTTTCAAAATATGGAAGAATTTATTGCGAAAGGAACATTTGGTTAAGTCAGACTTTGGCACTGAAGCTGAAACAACTAACATTGATAATGATAATGAATGTATCTTGAAAACTGATTTTGATATAAGTCCTCTTGAGGCATTGTTAGTTGCCAAAACAATTCGTTCCATTAGTAATAAAAGTCAGAAAATGGTAAGCACTGCTGAAGACCCACTAGATATAAGTGACTGAGTGATGGATTTCCCTCAAACTTCAAAACACATTTTTCCCATCAATTATCCAGCGAAAAGTTCTAGAAATAGTAATGAAAAATCAGAAGAAATTTCGAATATACATTTACATTGGCCAAATATAGGAATAAAAGAGGAAGATTAAGTCAATATAAAAAGAAATAAATTACCTTTTGCATTAACTTCAGAAAAGGGATGAAAATTTAAAGAGACTGAAAGAGCTGAAAAAAAGTTAAAGCAAGAAAGTATGATGAAGAGAAAAAAAATATTTGAAAAGATAAAAAAAAAAGCTTCAAAAAATATGGGGAAAAGAGTAAACAAAAGAGTGATCTAATTATAATAATAATAAAATATCATCGGATTACACAATGATAAACATTCATGATTTAGACTTGACTATTAAAGTGTGAGAAAGAAAATTTAAAACATTTTTTTATTCTTTATTCAACCCCATTTTACTTTCCATTTCATGACTGAAAAAAAGCAAAATTTTCCACGTTAACTGTGGTTAGATGCTATAATTCCAAGAAAAAATCCTTGTTTTTAAGCATTTGCATGACCTATGAATTCCTAAAGAGCATCAAAAATTCTCGAAGTTAAGTGTTCATTCACTGAAAAATTTAGTGTTCATTGACTGGTAAGAACTGTTCCTTCACTTGGTCATCTTACTACTTATTATTCGAACCACCAAAAGCTTAAAACAATATTATGTAAGTTCTCTAAAAAAAATTTGACATAATTCGGCATTTAATAATAAATATGTTGGCACAGCTATTTAGCTAAAAATACAAATTTTGAAATTTTTATGATTTTTTTAAAGGTAAACTAAGTTGGTGTTCCTTCACTGGTTAGTTTACCCTACTCCTCAAACATCCAAATTAGAATTGATTTTGATCTGAGAACTTTATATCGGAACGCAAAATCACCATGGCGAAAAAGAGCAGGGTGCAAGGTAAAAAAGACAGATTTGGTGTCCTATCAAACTATGTAGAAAATCTACGGGAAATTTAAGTAGTCCATCTAGAATTATTCAAATACCTTGTACCAATTAACACTTTTACCAAAGTTTTAAATAAAGTGATTTCTATGAAAAAGGGGGTTTGTAAATGAGTTTAAAAAGCTACGTTCAACTAAAAATTCAATTATAATATAATATAATATAATATAATATAATATAAAATGCTGATTTAAATTTATTTAGTACAATGAATTCATTTAAATTCTTCAGATTCAGCGTCAAATAGATTGGATAACAATTGGACAATTTTATTACTTGATTATTATTTTTTAGTAAATTTATTCCTTTACAAAGCTATTGTCTGGGTAAACATATTGATGGATTTTTTTCTTTTGTTTGTCGAAGTTTTTAGTTATAATGANAAGAAAAGAGAGAGACTAGTTCTGTTATATATAATATAATATAATATAATATAATATAAAATTACAATGAAGAACACGAATTACTACTAGCTATGTCTTCCATTCCACAGTTATCCAACATTTCATCTGCCATAGTTATGATCCAGTATCGCCAATTTTCTTTTACAAAATGATAATATATTTTTGAAAAGATAAGAAAGTGAATTTTTTAAAACATGTCGTTAATTTACTCTGATTTCATCCTTCCATATAATGCATAGTGGACAAGATAAAGAATTAATTGCATTAAATAACTTTTAATCTACTTTTATTCTTCAGATTTCTTTTAGTGTATTCATAGTGATTACGAAGAATCTATGCGTAATATAAATAATCGTTAAAGTGTTTATGAATTACATCACTTAAGGGTTTATGAATAGATTAGAATTTCAAGTTACGAGTTTTCGCTACTATTTCTATAATAAACAGACAGAATTTGAAAGAAATCTGCCAACAATTTTATTATGTGTTGACCGAGAAACATAAGACTTATTCAAATAAGCATAGAATGTTTAGTTCATTAATTCATTATTATTAATTCCTTTAAATTTAATTTTATCGATAAAATCTTTTAAAAAATTGCAAGTAGCAAAAAATACATATTTATTAAGTTGGTTAACTATAGATTCCTTATTTTAATTGCTATTTCATAAATTATTTTACTAATCATTGTTTGAGTTCACTGATTTTTGTGATACGCTCAATTAGCATAACGCTAGATGTATCAGATCTGAAAAACACAAGCTAAAAATGTTTTTTTTTCGCGGAATTTCGCTTCAGAGAATATTTTTACAGTTTAAAATATGTTTTTTTTGAATAAGTAATTTCAAAATGTTTATTTTTAAATCTGTTTTCATTTTCCTTAGAATTTATTTTATATGGCTTATTCATATTTTGAATACCTTAAAAAATTAAATAAACTCTACTATATAATTCATATAGTAGTATATATTGTATGTATAAAAATATAATTGCCATGGTTATCTTTTTTTACATACTCTGTTAAAATAAAAGAAGAAATATATTGATCTATATTTATCGAATGCAAGATAATAAAAAAACTATTTTTACTCAAACGCAATAAGCGAAAGAAGCGATATTTTTATTGAGATAGAGTGACACAAGAAGCTATTTTTACGGAGTGTAAAAAAATATATTTTTACGCAGACCGANATATATTTTTATGCAGACCGAGTAAAAAAAAAAAAAAAGGAAGACGCAATTTTAATTTTAACTAATAATGGTAATACTCATCTTTTAAACTCATATTAAAAATATATGACAAATAATTAAATTGATAATTTTTGTCTTTTTCTACACTTTAAATAAAAAAGACATTTTTTATTAAGATTGTTAGTAAGTGTGCTGAAAAAAACTAAAAAAAATTTTCTAATAAACAATTCTGGAAGTAAAACCAAAATCAAAAAGTATTGACCCTCTTGAAACATTGCTATCTGAAAGCACTTTCATCAAAATTATATTGTTAAATTTTTTATTTTTCATATTCCAGAAGTTTCTAGCTTTATCTATAATAATATTTAGAGTAAAATTATGGTTTATGAAAACCCACCTTTCACATGCGAAATAAACACGTGTTTGAAAAGTCATATTGTTTGATAAGGCATGCATAATACCCATTAAACTGTAGTTCTTTGCAGCGGAAATTTTGAAATTAAAAAAAATAAATAAATACATCCTCATTATAACTTCTGAAATCACACGTCACTGCAATTAATATCATCGTAGCGTTTTGTAATTGTATATCGGAAGACGAAAAAATCACGTTCCAACTTTCGAGAGCGTTAATAAGCTAATAAGGCAATGCCATAATTAGATGATTTGATTTTGTTCGAAAATAAGGTTGCATTTCTAGTTCAAGACAAAGAAAATTGTATAGGCTCCCATGAGTACAGAATCTAATTAATAAAGGTGATTGCGGCTAATTACCAAATCTAAAGAAAGTGAATCTTGCAAAAGTTCTCACCCAATTTACAGTTTCACGCTCTTGAGTGTAAAAAGTCAAAAATTGGGTCTGAGAAGTTCTAGAAATTGTTAATTTATTATTTTGATATTCTGTAATTATGAGGGTAGCTACTAGTCCAATTAATATTTTAAGTTAAAATAATGAATGATTTATTTTATTTTTGTTTAATTCGCATTTATTAACAAGCATTGTATTGTCTTATACTTTTTCGGCTACCAGTTTATGTATTAAATAGTTCGAGGAAATTGAAGTGAAAAGATATAATTGATTATCTTCATTTGCTTAAAAAATAATAATGCGCAGTGGCTCAGAGAACAGAGCGTTCGCATCTCAATGAGCGTCCCAGGTTCGAATTCCAGCGTTGGCGGGTTGATACGAATTTTTCTTGCAGCAACTATAATACTGACGTAAAATATCCTCTGTGGTAGATAGACTATGGGTTCATCTTACCGTCAGGCTAATCGTGGGAGATTTTAAGTAGTTGTCCTTACCATGCAACGCAAATGCTTGTTAGTTCCATCAAATAATTCCTCCGCGAAAGCAAGTTTATCCCAATGCTTGACCCAGGAGGTTTCCAGTCTCCTGAGTTGTGTTCAAAAGTTCTAGGCTGCGGAGTTTAAAATTGATAGTTGTGAACTCAGAATAGAATCGGCTGTTCAATGCCGGTTATAAAATAAAATAAACGGGGGAAAAAGTAGACATGTTTCAAGCGCTTAGAAATCAGCGCCTATTCTCGGGACTATCCAAACATTTTAATTTTTTAAGCAAATGAAGATTTTTCTTATAATAATTTATATATTGTTTAATCTACCATATCATTCGTCAAATGCTCCGTAACGTAGAGGTAGTGGGTTCGAATCCCTCCGCAACCCTGCATGTATCTTCGTGCTATCCTTCTCTGGATTGCACTATCTGCTGAACAAAAGCTTGCTAGCCGTACTCATATAATTGAGCACAGAAGCCTGCATGCGTGTGCACCAATAAATAAATAAATCTTATTTTTCACTATTTGAGAGAGTTGTTGTAGTTGTATTTCATTTACGTCACACTTGAGCTGCACAATGGGCTATTGGCGAAAGTCTGGAAAGCTTCCCCCAGGATGATCCGAAGACATGCCATCACAATTTCGATCCTCTACGGAGTGGAAGGCACCCCCTCTTCAGTAGCCCGACGTCCTGCATACGAAGTCGAGCACTTTACGGTGGAAGAGTTTACAGAGGACCAATACCGCACGCCCTCGGTTCATATGCAGACTGATCCAAGTGGTCACCCACCCGCACACTGGCCGCAGCCAGTGATACTTGACTTCGGTGAAGCGTGTCTTAACGATCGGGACACTTGATCGGGACACTGCGGGACATTTGAGGGAGGGGTTCCCGACTAAGTTGTACCTCCCGCTATACGCTGTGCGAAGCACGAAGATGGCAGGTTAGAACTCCGCTGTTACCTTGGATGTATCTTTGTGCTGTTTTTCTCTGTATTCTGCTATCTGTTCTTCTACTTGACAATGGCTTATAAGTCTTGATTAAGCACACAAGCTTACAAATGTATGTTGCAGAAATAGGCAATAAACATTTGGAGCAGCTTTCAAACTTTGCAAAACAGATCCAATATGGCAAATCATTGCCTCGATTTTGATGAATTTTAAAGATTTATAACCGAATTTAGATTACTGATATACAACAGCAAGTAAACGCATCAATATATACAATAAATGAATCTTGCTATTTTCGTTAGTTATTTTATTTAGCCAAGTATTCAATTGGTTAAGAGCACGGTTAATTTCCCGTTATTTCTTCTTTCTGCAACTTGAATTAAAATTAATCGATTAATCAAATGACTAAGTAAGACAAACAGTATTGTTATTTAGTTTTATCTGCTTTATTCTACTTGTATTTTATATTTTATAATTTACAGATATTTTTCTTGTGTTGTGTGTTTAATTTGGTTTAATTGGAGTATGATTAGTAATTATGATTTAACTAATTTATTTCAGAAACTCTATATTAAAATATAAAGCATTTGCCATAAAAAACTTTACTGTATGATAGTCTAAAAATGTTTATCGTGAGTGTTTTGCAATACTAAGGTATTTCAATTTTTTGGGAAACTTTATGATAAATCAATTTAAGGATATTGATAGTAAGTCTGAAGGTAGTTATTTATTTATTTTTAAAATTTATAAATCAATCTAAGGATGTTTGTATTGTTTTTCAATTCTAATATCATTAAATATTTTAAAACACTTTACTATAAATCAATTTAAAGATGTTTAGATTGAGTGTTTTTCAATGCTGATGTATTTAAATTTTTTAAAACACTTAATTAAAAATCAATCTGAAGATGTTTATATTAAAATTTTTGCAATACTGAGGAATTTTTAAATTTTTTAGGAAACTTTGCAATAAATCATTCTAAGAATGTTAATAGCAAGTTTTGATGCATTGAGGTTTTTTTCGAAATTGTTTATAAATCAATCCAAAGATGTTTATATTGAGTATTTTTCAATGCTGATATATTTAACTTTTCTAACTTTGCTATATATCAATCTAAAGATATTTATACTAAATGTTTTGCAATATTGAGATATTTCAATTTCTTATAACCACAATCGATAATTTATTTCAGTTTTTGTATGATTTAAAAACATCGTTGTATTGAGAAAATTGCAATTCGCAATTGCAGATTCATTACATAAAAAATTAAGATAGTTTTTTAAGATTTTTTTAATAAGAAATATGGTTACCCCTTGAAATACTTTTCACTGTGAAAATGCAAACATCAAAAAAACACTCGGTAGCTCTTTGAGAAAAAGTATTATGGAATAAGTTGGGTAATGTCATAGTTACTTGAGAAATACTTAGTTTATAAACGGGCGAAATACTTAGTTTAAAAAAAGGAGTTCAACTTTAGTATTTCTATTAAAATTACTCTAGTTAGAATTTATTTCATCATTATTAACCGTTATGATTAACCGTTATTATTAACCCTTATTATTAAATTTTTATTTAAATTTTTATTTAAAATGTTATGCAGACATTTCATGTGATAAATCTTACTTGAATCTCATGGATAATCGTTACATCTTACATTCGGCGTATAGTTGAGAAGTATTGGTAACTTAATAAGATATTTCTAAAGCATTTGTTCAATTTCTTGCTTGATCTGTCGAATTTTTTGTGTTATAGAACTATACTATCCAAACTTCCATTTGTCTTTCAATCGTATCTTATTTATCAAGATTTTTTGATAGATTTTAGAATTACACGCTTAATTTCTTATAGTGTGAAACAAACCGTGTTGTTAACTAATTTGGTTAGACTATCAAAACTGAAAAATATTGGGTGACTTTTCAAATTCCTTATTATTATTATTATAATTATTAATTATTATAGTTATTATTTTAATTATTAATTATTATAATTATTATTTTAATTATTCTAATTATTATTATTCTAATTATTATTATTATAATTATTAATTATTATTATAATTAAACTAAACTCAGTGGCGCGACAGCCCAATGAAAGCCAAAGCCTACTGTGCCCATCTCAGTTTTCTTGACCTTGGTCTCAGGGGTGCAGGAGCAGATGTTCCGGTTAGGTAGTCAGCCGAACGCGGAACCCTCAATTTTTAGGAACTAAACATTGAGGGTTCTGAGTTCGGCTGACGGCTCAGAAGTTCGATAAATGAGTACCAAGCATGCTTGGGAACCAAGCATGCTTGGTACTCATTTATCGAACTTCTGAGAGGGATGAAAGGCTAACTCAACCTTGGCCACCCCGAGGATCGAACTCAGGACCAGTGGCACGGGAGTGCGAAGCGCAACTACTCAGCCACCGGGCCTCCATTATTATAATTATTCATTATTATTATATTTATATATTTATCGTAAAATCATTTCTGTAACAAAATATGAAAGCATAAATAGTAAGTGTCTGAGTTGCATTCAATTTTGTTAGATTTTTTAATTAAAAAGTTATTAATATGTTGAATTTAAAAGAACACACAAAAATATTGCTTAATATTTTATTCTACAATATTTACATAGCTAAATTTCATACAGTTTTGGTATAGAAAATAAAAATAAATAAAATAATGTCCCACAGAAGCTTCTGAAATTCAAATCAACAAAAACATGAAAACTGTAATGATTGTGCTCATTCATTTAAGCATCAGCTTGTAAGGAAAAATCCGTGTGAAGAATCCCGCAGAAAATGATCTATTATTTCAAAAATTAAATTTAAAAAAAAATGGGACGTGAAAGTAACTATTGGTTTTTCGTATTATACTTACAAAACAGATTTTTCTCTTTGTACCAAAATTGTCAAAAAATATTGTTACTGACTGAAAAACTCTGATTCTTTGTATTTCAAATAACCACCTTTTGTAGAGACTTTGTTTTGGTTTGGGAAAATTATAACAAACGCTCTTTCAAATGGTTCAGTTTGAATTGTCTCATACTTAGCAGAAAACGCTACTTACAGTTTTCGAGTCAGCAACGCCATCTGCAGACAAACTTTATAATTAATTTTAAATTTGGTTGCAAAAGCTAGTTTCTTAAACAGCAAACTATACATTTCTATCTTCTTCCTTTTTTCTTTAACTTGCTTTTGAAATTGTCGGTCACTTTTGTTGCACAGAGTAGGATGTCCACATCATTGGTTAAAGAAGTTATAATAATAATAAACAAATAAATAATTAAAAATAAACAAATTTTATGTAACTAATATTTGTGATAACATTTTCTTTAAAAAAATAATTTAATACAACCTTATTTTTATTCTTTTTTTAAAAAGTATTCCTAATTATTAATGCAATTATAGTAAAATGCATCACTATCATATAAATCCTACTTTAATTAAATGGAGATTTTATTTTGGCTTTTGAGTCAGACAGAAGGTTGGTTATTCTGTTAGTTATTTTATTNTTCGAAGTCGAGCGGTGGCTGGTTGATACGAATTTTGCTTGCACCAGCTACAATACTAACGTAAAATGTCCTCAGTAAATAGACTATAGATTCATCTTACCGTCGGGCTAATCGTGGGAGGTTTTATCAGTTTTCCTTGCCATGCAACGCAAATGCGGGTTAGTTCCATTAAACAATTCTTTCTCGAAGGCATCACGAAGTTTATTCCAATGCTTGATCCAGGAGGTTCCCAGTCTCCAGGGTTGTGTTCGAAAGTTCAAGGCTGCGGAGTTGAAAATTGATAGTTATGAACTCAGAATAAAGTCGGTTGTTCAACACCGGTTATAAAATAAAATAAAATGTGAAAAAAGTCGACATGTTTCTAACGCTCAGAAATAAGCGCCAATTCCCGGATCTAGCCAAACATTTTTCACATTAATAATTTTTTAAGCAAATGAAGATTTATCTTATATTATGCTCGATATCGTAAAGGTAGTGGGTTCGAATCCCTCCGCATCCCTGCATGTATCTTCGTGCTATCCTTCTCTGGATTGCACTATCTGCTTCACGAAAGTTTACTAGTCGTATTTATGCAATTGAGCACACAAGTCTGCATGTGTGTGTACCAATAAATAAATAAATCTTATTTTTCACTATTTGAGGGAGTTTTTGCAGCTGTAGTTCATTTATTTCGCACTAGAGCTGCACAATGGGCTATTGGCGACTGTCTGGGAAGCATTCCTAAGAATGATCCGAAGACATGCCGTCACATTGTGACGGCATGTCTTCGAATGAAGAACTACAGTTTAATGGGTATTATGCATGCCTTATCAAACAATATGACTTTTCAAACACGTGTTTACTTCGCGTGTGTAAAGACGGTTTTCATAAACCATAATTTTACTCTAAATAATATTATAGATAAAGGTAGAAACTTCTGGAATATGAAAAATAAAGAATTTAACAATATTATTTTGATGAAAGTGTTTTCAGATAGCAATGTTTCAAGAGGGTCAATACTTTTTGATTTTGGTTTTACTTCCAGAATTTTTTATTAGAAAAATTTTTTTAGTTTTTTTCAGCACACTTACTAACAATCTTAATAAAAAATGTCTTTTTTATTTAAAGTGTAGAAAAGACGAAAATTATCAATTTAATTATTTGTCATATATTTTTAATATATATTATTCAGTAGCCCGACGACCTGCACGCAAAGTCGAGCACTTTACGGTAGAACAGTTTAACGAGGACCCATATCGCACATCCTCGGTCCCTACGGAGATTGATCCAAGTTTTCACCCACCCGCACACTGACCGCAGCCAGTGATGTTTGAATTCGGTAATCTGCTGGGAACCGTGCCTTAATGATCAGTCCACTGCAGGACATTTAAGGGAGGGGTTCCTGACCAAGTGGTACCTCCCGCTAAACGCTGTGCGAAGCGCAGAGATAGTGGGTTAGAATCCCGCTGTTACCTTGGATGTATCTTTGTGCTGTTTTTCTCTGTATTGTGCTATCTGTTCTTCTACTTGACAAAGGCTTATAAATCTTGATTAAGCACACAAGCCTACAAATGTATGTTGCATCAATAGCCAATAAACATTTGGAGCAGTTTTCAAACTTTGCCAAGCAGTTCTAATGTGGCAAATCAGTAATATTTGCTTCTATTTTGAGGAATTTTAAAGATTTATAACCAAAATTAGATTGCTGATAAACAACAGCAAGTAAGCGCATCTATATATACAATAAATGAACGTTGCTATTTTCGCTAGTTATTTTATTTAGCCAAGTATTCAATGGCTTAAGAGCACGGTTTATTTCCCGTTAATTCTTCTTTCCGTAACTTGAATTAAAATTAATCGATTACACAAGTGACTGAGCAAGAAAAGCAGTATTGTTATTTAGTTTTATCTGCTTTATTCTCTTTGTATTTTACATTTTATAATTTGTCCCGCAGTGGACTGATCGTTAAGACACGGTTTCCAGTGGATCACCGAAGTCAAACATCACTGCCCTCGGTCAGTGTGCGGGTGGGTGACCACTTGGATCAGTCTGCATAGGGACCGAGAGTGCGCGGTATTGGTCCTCGTTAAACTGTTCTGCCTTAAAGTGCTCGACTTTGCGTGCAGGTCGACGAGATACCGAAGCGGGGGTGCCATCCCCTCTGCAGAGGATCAAAATTGTGATGGCATGTCTTCGGATCATCCTCTGGGATGTTTCCCAGACCGTCGCCAATAGCCCATTGTGCAGCTCTATCTATATTAAGTCTTTTTTCCATTCTGAGGTATTTAAAATTTTTTGGGAAACTTTGCAATAAATCAATCTAAGAATGTTGATAGCAAGTTTTACTGTATTGAGGTATTTATTATTTTTTCTTTCGAAATAGTTTATAAATCAATCTAAAGATGTTTATATTGAGTATTTTTCAATGCTGATATATTTAAATTTTTTGAGAAACTTTGCTATCAATCAATCTAAAGATATTTATTGTAAATGTTTTACAATATTGAGATATTTAAATTGTTTATAACCACAATCAATAATTAAGTTCAGTTCTTGTATGATTTAAAAACATCATTGTATTAAGAAAGCTGTAATTCGTAATAGCAGATTCATTACATAAAAAATTAAGATAGTTTTTTAAGATTTCTTTATAAGAAATATGGTAAAACCCTTTGAAATACTCTTCACTGCGAAAATGTAAACATCGAAAAAACACTCGGTATCTCTTTGAGAAAAAGTATGTTGGTATAAGTTGGGTAGTGTCATAGTTACTTGAGAAATACTTAGTTTATAAACGGATGTAATACTTTGCTTTAAAAAAGGGATTCAATTTTAGTATTTTTATTAAAATTACTCCAGTTAGAATTTCGTTATTATTAACCGTTATTATTAACCATTATTATTAACCATTATTATTAACCATTATTGCAGACATTGCAGACATTTCATGTGATAAATCTTACTTGAATCTCTTGGATAATCCTTACATCTTGCATTCGGCGTATCGTTGGGAAGTATTGGTCAATTAATAAGATATTTCCAAAGCATTTGTTCAATTTCTTGCCTGATCTGTCGAATTTTTTGTGGTATAGAACTATACTATCCAAAATGCCATTTGTTTCTCAATCGGTTTTTATTTATCAAGCGTTTTAGATATGTCTGGACAAACCGTGTTATTAACTAATTTGGTTAGACTATAAGAACTCAAAAATATTGGGTGCTAAAAACAGACATTTCAAATTCCTTATTATTATAATTATTATAATAATTCATTATTCATTATTATTATAATAATTCATCATTCATTATTATTATAATAATTCATCATTCATTATTATTATAATAATTCATTATTCATCATTATTATAATTATTAATTATTACAATTATTCAATATTATTATAATTGTTATAATAATTCCTTATTCATTATTATTATAATTATTAATTATTACAATTATTCATCATTATTATAATTATTCATTATTCATTATTATTATAATTATTCATTATTATTATATTTGTATATTTATCGTAAAATCATTTCTGTGAAAAATTATGAAAGCATAAAAAATAAGTGTCTGAGTTGCATTCACTTTTGTTAGATTTTGGAATTAAAAAGTTATCAATACGTTGAATTTAAAAGAACACACAAAAATATTGCTCAATATTTTATTCTACAATATTTACAAAGCTAAGTTTGATACAGTTTTTGTATAGAAAATAAAATAAATGAAAAAAAAAAAAAACTCCACAGAAGCTTCTGAAATTCAAATCAGCGAAAACATGAAAGCTGAAATGATTGTGCTCATTCATTTAAGAATCAGCTTGTAAGGAAAAATTTCGTGTAAAGAATTCCCCAGAAAATGATCTAAAACTAAATTTAGGAAATGGAACTTGAAAAAAACTATTGGTTTGTCATATTATACCTAGAAAACAGATTTTTCTCTTTCTATTGTTTAAATTTAATACCAAAATTGTCAAAAAATGACGCTAGTAACTGAAAAACTGTGATTCTATTTAAAATAAAAACCTTTTGCAGAGAGAATATTTTGCTTTGGGAATATTATAACTGACGCTCTTTCAAATAGCTCAGTTGGAATTTTCTCATATGTAATAGAAAATACTGCTTACAGTTTTCGAGTCAGCAGCACCATCTGTAGACAAACTTTATAATTAATTTTAAATTTGGTGGCAAAAGCTAGTTTCCTAAACAGCAAACCATACATTTCTATATTCTTCCTTTTTTCTTTAACTTGCTTTTGAGATTGTCGGTTGCTTTTCTTACACAGAGTAGGATGTCCACATCATTGGTTAAAGAAGTTGTAATAATAATAAACAAATAAATAATTAAAAATAAACAAATTTTATGTAACTAATATTTGTGATAACATTTTCCTTAAAAAGAAAATTTAATGCAATCTTATTTTTATTCTACTTTTAAAAAGTATTCCTAATTATTAATGCAATTTTAGTAAAATGCATCACTATCATATAAATCCTACTTTAATTAAATGGAGAGTTTATTTTGGCTTTTGAGTCAGACAAAAGGTTGGTTATTCTAAATATTCGTCAGTGTTCAGTTTGTTACTTGAGCAAATAATCGACGGAAAAGAAATTTCTGAAAAAAAACTATTCAATGCCAAATTTTAATCAACATTAAAAGAATTAGCCTAATTAAAAAATAATATTTTATATTTGGTTTTATTAATAAAATAAACGCTTTATTGGAAAACTAAAAAAATAAAAATGCTTAAATAATGTGCAATCAATGTAACAACCTTGAAAAATATATTGCTTATTTAATGAAAGTTATTTTTAAAAACTAATTTCAGTCACCATTCTTATTTAAATTTATGTTTGATTACATCACGAACTATTTAATCTAATGCGATATCACTAGTAATTTGTATGCATATTTATTTAAATAAGAAAAAAATGCACACTAGACAATAATTTTTAATTTTTAAGATTATTTTTTTAAGATGCATTAAATATAATTCTACACTTTCAACCGACAAAATCCACCAAACATGTTAAATCAAATCAATGAATTTATTTCCTGCAAAATTAGTCTAAACATAAAGTGATAAGAATCTCTAGTAAGCTCAGATCATTTTGAATGAAACGAAACAGCAAAAGAGTTTTAAAGAGTTCTATCCTTAAAACTCCGTTTAGAACTAATAATTCTCCTTCAAGAGTTTTTAAATTTATGAAGGAAACTTTTTTTGAAAACTAAATTTTTGAAATTTATACTGTAGGAGTTACCTTTGACTGTATTCTATTTTCAGAATTATAATTCGCTAATTTCATTAATTTTGTGTAAAATAGAAATAATTAAAAAAAAATTCAATTTCTTTTGAAAAATTTGCCTTTCTACTTACTATTGATAGTTCCCTAGCAGTATATATTTTTTAAAAATTCTTATTGGTTCAGATATAGAATCTGAATTACTTATCTTCTCTTTATATCCTTAAAAGCATATGTATATATGATGATTTTCTAACGAAATAAACATAATTTACTAAAAATGATTTTGTTTTTAATTTTGTAAATCCTTCTAAGACATAAAGTTATGAAAATAATGTCTACAACAATATTTATATTTATGTACAAACGTTGTTTCAATTTTAAATTTATTTTAAAAGTAGAAGTTTCGACATTCTTATTTATTTCTACTTATTTGTTTTCAAAATGTAGTAACCTGACTTGAGATAATCTGTCACAATTTTTTTTTTTTTTTTTAACTGATTGCACTGAAAGTTTTCGAAGCATAATGCCAGAATTGAAGCTAAACTTTTTTCTCAATTTTATATTGGTAATCACGTTATATCTGTTCTGGGGGTGGAAGTAAGATCCTGCCTTCCAGAGGACGGAGGAGGGGAGGAAGTAGCAATTGGGCGGAGCAAAGACGGCTGATAATGCTCCCGGATTTTTCTCCTCATTTCTGTTAGGTCTCCCGGATTCATGCCGGACACGGCCTGGATGGACGGACCTGATCGGTTGGTGGCTCCTGGACACGGAGATAAGTGACGCCCAAAACTACAGGCACAAAGAGGAACTATAAAATACAAAGTAACCTCATTCATACATCAAATATTATTAAAAATTTAAAATAACAGAAATAAATAAGAATTAAAAACAACTGAAATTGATCCGACAATGAAACCAATGGAATTTAATACGAAAAAACTGAATTGAAAGCAACTAAAATTGAATTGAAAATAAAATTTGAAATGTTTAATTTCAAACACTAATTATAATTGAAAATATTTTAAGGAAAGAAGAAAATTTAAAGCAAATTATAATAACGATTAAGATAATGCTTTACAATGTAAAACCAAATCACATAATTGCGTGAAAAAGTTTTTAATAACGTTTTGTATTGGAATAAATAACGTAAAATCACAAAACTGGAATTTTTTTCTTAAACTCTTTTAATCCATAAATCGCGTGATTGACAAACATGTCAAACAAATAGATTTTATTCATTCTGAGATATCTTTCGATAAGCGAAAGTTAAAATCCTGATCTCGAAATTCAAATATAATCTCTAAAATAGCTATGTTTGAAATTTACTTTTTCTAAATTATGAAAAAAATTGAACAAAAAAGTTAGAAATATAGATAAATTTTCAAATTTATGTATATTACATGCTAACCAATTGAAACTAGAAAAAAAAGTTTCTAATGAAAAAGAAAAATTATTTGAAAATAGCATTTAGCTTTAAATAGCTTTAAAGAAAATCACTTGCTTCGAAGGAAATAAAAACTATAATCTTTTAAAAGTTTTTTAAGTAATACTTATGTTTTGAAGCTAAAAATTATGCTTATTTTTATAAATAGTGAAATTAATAAAAATGTTGTGAAAAAACTGAGTTCTGTAATTTAATCTCTGATACATTTCGATAACTGAAACTAAATTATGTTATACATTATACACTTATAATGGAATTATGCATATTTATGAATTAAATTATTATAAAATTATACATTTAATATAAATTATCGTAAAATTATACATTTAATATAAATTATTACAAAAATGTACATTTAATGTAAATTATTATGAAATTATACATTTAGATAACTGTAAATATTTTGGTTTTTTAAGTTGATTTTTAAAGAGACTTTGGCTCAAGCAAAATAAAATAAATCTTAAAATCCTTTTTCAATTGCAGTAAAAAGAAGAAACTAATTCTACTTTTGTCTCACCTAAAGTATAAATCGTTAGGCACATCACTTTTATAAGACGTGTACGGAAAAGTTTTCGGTGACGATAGAAGAACATTTTTCAGTAAAAGATAAGTTTCAGCAAAAAGTCCAAGTCTTGTAAGAGATCACGTTATAAAAAAGAAGGAGAAACTAATTTTCGCTTCTAACCCAGCACTTAAAATTTTCGAACATAAACCAATTGGTAGTCCAACTAGCTAGATGATGGCTGGATTCTTCCAACATAAATTTTTAAAACAATATGAGAATTGAACTGGTACTTATTGGCCACAAGGAGAACTCTACGGAAAAAGAATGTTCTAGAGAATTCGAAACCCACTCTTGGCTGTCATGCCAATGATGAATATTTAATTTTTATTTGCCACTACTAGTATCGGTTGAAATAGATAAATATCTAGACTGCAATAGATAATACTTACCTTTGATAGGAAAAAATGCCGTTGATGAATTATTACCAACAATAGGTAGAGGGGATGTCAAATGAGGTGATGTTGGAAAACAAAGAGGTGGGAAAGGAAACCTTGGTAGGTCATGTGCTGTTGAGGACAGTAGAGCTTCGATGCAGTGTTGGCGGTTGTTCGGTTGGCTAGAAAAATATTACAAATGAAAACTTGAAATACTGACATTAAGTTATGTTTGTAATAAATATATATAAAAGTTGTTTAGTCAAAGCAAAGTAATTAAAAATGTATAAATTAAAAATGCAAACTGCTACACTGTATTAAAATCCCGAAACGTTTCTGAATATATACATATGGTGAATGTAGTTTTCCAAAGCGTTTCTTAATATTTCAGAAACCTCTTGTGGGGCTAGGCTATCAATGTCAACCATCACCTATCAAAAGGTATCTAGAGATAGGAGAGAGTTAACATGTCTTATAAACTAGTGAATTGGAATTTAATAGTTTTTGTGGTAGCTACTCTGCATTACTTTCCCAACAGAATTTTATTTGCGATAGAATTCGATAAATGGATGCTCCTAGTTGAATCAGTGCTGTTTTGGGAGAGACCGGGAGAACTGTATTAGGATCATGGTTGTAAGCGTGGTTACTCCTGTGCTGCATTTAGCAGTCGATTGTGTTCAGGCCCCCGTTGTGTGTGATCAAGATTGAGTAGCAACAGCGTGAGGAGGACAATGTCGCAGTCAGAAACAAATATCAACCGCTTACAGTAAATTAAGCATGTTTCGAAGTGGGCATGTCAGTCAAAGTAGGCATGTTGGTCGTGGCAGACGTGTTCAGATCACATTCGCAAGTCACCCGTGTGGTGCTAGGCTTCCAACAAATGTTAGCCATCATCTATCAAAAGGTACGTCCTGATAAGAGCTAACATGTCTTATATACTAGTGAATTTGAATTTAACAGTTGTAGTGGTGGCTACAGTACACTCTGAAACTAAATCGGCGTCAATGTAATTCTGTTCCCTACTTCTGAAAATAAAAGAAATGTTTCTCAGTTGATCGGAAACATGACATTAAATAAAGTTTTCTGAGATTTTCGGAAACATTTTTGTCGAGCCAAAATAATTTTCTGAAATTTTTTAATGTGTAAATATTTTATTGATTGCTGAAGAAGAAAGTAAAATTTCAAGTTTCTAGCACTGAATGTTTTATATAATTGATAGAAAATTTCTGAAGAATCCATCGCAAGTTTCTTACGTTTTATTTTTATCATAAGTTGTGATTAACAAGAATGAGATTGAATTATTTTTCCAGGTACATTCTTCGTCCAATCACTTATTCGCAAAGCTAATCACTTTTTCATCGTGATTTTTTACACTAACATAAACATTTACATTAACATTTTACATTAACATACATTACGTTAACATACATTACATTAACATTTTGCATTGAATAAAAAACACTCACTCTCTGAAAGATTCATGTTGGATGAGTTTATTCATGAAAAATCCATGAATAATTCATTAAAATTCATGGAAAATAGATTGAGTTTATTAAATTTTGGCAAGTTGACGTGTCTATAAATTTTTTAGCAAGGATTTATTAAATCACGCTAATAGATAACTTAGCGTAAATGTAATTATGGTTGTATCAAATGTAACATATCAATTACCATATTTGGAATTAAAATATACAAAAATTACCATATACANTCTCTCCCTACAATTGTGGCAGTCTTTGTATAGATTTGCAGCAGTTGGCGTAAATCCTACTTGCAATGAGGAACATAATTTCAAAGCTTCCGTTTCTTCGAGTTTACCGCTCATTCGATTGACTGCATCAGTCTTGGGTATTGGCTGCTCTTGCTGCGTGCCATTTAGGATAAGTTTTTTGTCATCTTGACATGCCTGTCAAAAAAAAAAAAAAATTTAAAATATGCTTGCAAAAATTCCACGACATTAAATAAACTTGATTGTTAAGATTCTGTTTCAAACATTTGACTTTTGTTTGAAAAAAAGGGCAAAAAATCACAGAACTAAAATAGATATTTTATAAAACAATTTTTGTGTCAAACTTGCAATGGCATGAAAGCTAAGATCTCTGGAGATAATACAAGACAAAATTTTTAATTTCTCTGATTTCACCCTTTAAAAAGATGCCATTTGTTCAGATGTGCCATCTTGCTTTGGACAGTGGATAAATATCTTCGAGTGGTAGTCTTTTAATGTATGATTATTGGCTTAGTAAATTCAACTTATAGGATTTGTACTCACCATTACTTCTGAATAATTCAAAGCTTATGTGTCCCGCCACTTTGTTACAGTTAAGTCATGTTAAACCTCTTGAAAAGTTGATAAAATTTACCAAAAATATACAAATTTTAGTTTGTAGCTCTCTGCCGCTCGAATCCGGAGCACTTTTCTAAAACTAATAAAACTAATTTTCTAAAAGGATCTAATATTTACACTCCATGCCTGAGCGTCTACGTTAATTAAATTGTGATTATTCTATAACTGAGACGTTTCCCGTTCCGAAATTTCTAAGAATAGTTGTATAAACCCAAATTTGAGCTTAAATTTTAGTTCTTGCTTTCAGATGCAACTTTTAAATAGAACTGAAACGTTTGTGTGAAAGGAATGGATCAAAGGATAAAAGGTGCTTCTTCTAACCCCAACCAAAAGAAAAAAAGTTTTTAAGGAAAGATAAAATTTATGCACAATTGCTAACCATTGTAAGTAAAAACACCCAAATATTAGTATTTTTAATGAAAGATAAGCATAAAATGTCGAATTTTAAAAAAAACATATTTATGAAGAAAAAAAGTATTTTATTTTCAGATAATTCAACCATAATGCAAACTGTAGTAACACAAACTAAGATAAAAATAGCAAATTTCGCAATCAGAGCAAATTTAATACTTTCAAAATAAAATAAAATTTAAAAAATAAAAGAGTTGTAGGTTGAGACAATGGTTCCCCAAAGGTCTTCAGTTGTGGAAGAATCTCTAAGGTTCTGAGAATTAGAATTGGTATTAATTAGAATTGGAATTAAGGTTCTGAGAATTTTTCTTTAACGATTTAATAAATTTTCAAACCTGTTATTGCATCGATAGCCAATCAATAATCCATAATATTATGCAAGGTTTCTTTTAGTAAAACTATTTTAAATAATAAAAAATAATGCAGTTAAAAAATTTTAATAACAGTAGATGGAATAAATTATCGAAACAAATAGTGTTTATAAAAATTTTTGCCGGTATAGAGAATCGAAATTTTTAATTTAAAATAAAATAATCAAATTTTGTTCCAAATTAATCCTTCGCTTTTCGACTTTAATGCATGATGAAAGTTTTCTGATTTGAAAAATTTTATCTCTCCCTACAATTGTGAGCGTTAGTTTTGTTATACCCTATAATTTCTATACATATTTACATAATAATTTATGTTTATTAAAAGACAAAATTTATGCATACCTACGTAGAACTAAGCAATTCTATAAGGAAACTCCCCGATACTTCTGCAAGTTTGACAATGGAAATTAAAATTACAGTTCTACTAAAGGTAGAATTACTAAAATTTTGTTTCATTTATTAATGTATTTAACGAAATTGTGTTAGATTTTAGATATCTTTATTTTTTTATGATTCAAGCTATAATGAAAGCTCATACTGAATAACAAATATATATATATATATATATATATATATAATGTAAAGCTACCTATGACCATCATTTCGCGTGTTACAACTCAAGCAATGAGCTGAGTATAAGATATTATAAATATTAAGGCGATTTGCTAGCTTGCAATCAATCAAAAATTCGTTTTAAACGCACGTTCTTATGAATTGCTTATCTTTGATTTCATGCATAAGATGATCGCAAGTAAAATTGAAGTTAATAATTTCACGACGTGTAATGATGACGTCATTGAATTCGTAATTNCACAAGACAACAATATAATTTGAACTCTCAACCAAATTTCAGCGCTCATATCAGTGCATTTCTCTATTTATTATTATTTTATGCATATTTATTTTAACTAAACTTTTATTCAGTAAGGATTATAAAAAGCACATTTCGGATTCGTAATCTTTTTCAAAAAAGTATATGTAGGTCATTGGAAACCTTTAAATAATTCACGGCAACGAAAAATATCATTTTGAATATCCAACAACTCACCTCCTTATTTGCGTTCTCTTCACTTTGATCCGAACATCTCCATCCGCAGTCTCCTTCATCACACACTCCTGAGAGGTCTTTCTGTCCCTCTCCTCCACTATCCTCCGAATCAGAAGGACGGGGACTGATGAGGGTGGTATGAGTGTCCGATCCTGGGATGAGTTTATCGGCATCTTTCTCCATCTCCATCAGGGGACGGTGTTTCTCCTCCCTCTCTTTTCGAAGTCTCTCTGCTTTTCTCCACTTTGCTCGTCTGTTCTGAAACCACACCTATAGGATAAAATTATATGGATTGCACTGCAAATGCAAGAAAACTTGATTCACTTTTCATCTAGCCACTCTTTAGAGACAAAGCACATTTACCAAAAAAAAAATTAATACAATATACAAGAACAGAGCAAGAATTACTATCCAAAGGAAAACGCTGGGAAAAGATACAAAAGAGTGGGAAAAACTACAGCCATACATCCCGTATGGAATCTGTTGCTAATAATGGACTAGTTATGATTTTTCAGCAGAGCATCTAAACAGCATTGGCATCCTTCCAACAAGTGAATGTCAAATCTGCAGATCAGGTTAAATGACTTACTATCACGCCCAGGACTCGATAAAGAATCTCAATGTCAGGCGATATTCTTAAGTTACATTGGGATGTCGGAAGAGTAATGAATTCTTTGTGGGGCTTTCGCGTCTTCATTTGTCGACACCTTTTACTGCAGTTCACTTTAATTTTGTTATCCGTAATTTTCACTGCTCTCGTTTATTGTTCACGTATTTTAATTGTTGCGTGTTCTTGTTGCTCATGCATTCATTTAACTCATATTCCAGCTGTTGTATAAATTGCCTGTAATATATGGATTGATTTCCAATAAATAATACTTTTTATCTAATGATATGATTTTTTAAATGGTCATTTTTTTTCATTGATTTAAAAGGTCAAACTAAGGTTATTTATTTGTTACAAAAACCGTTACAATAACGTACTTTGTACATTTCGGGGAGGTGGGTAATAAATTGTCACCCTTCTTTTCGACAATAAAATAGACCGCTAAAATTCTAATATATTTTTTTATCTCTAAAACAAGCGCTTTTGATGAACACTATAAGTTTTGAACAAATATAAAATAAAAGCATATTGCTTTATTTTGGACGTACATTACGGTTTTAGCTGGACTAAAATTTCGGTACAAAATTTTCCTGCCCACAGCAAGCAAATTATAAGCAAACGCGCATCTTTCCTTAAAAAATAACCGTGGATATTTTAAAAGACCTTAGAAGAGAGTTAGAAAAGTAGAGTTTGCCGAGTTACATAAGAAACTGAATATTTATATTCAAGTTTCTAAATTAGTAACCAATTTCTCCGACATATGGCACTGCTAACTGAGAAACACTGTGAAACAATGTCAAACAATGTAAAACAAACTGTTACAAAATGATCATTATTTTCAACAACAATGCTGTATAATCTGAGGACAAAATCAAGATACGCCCATGAAAATATGGCAGTTAGAATAGAGCTGACACGCAACAAAAAAAAGCCATTGTTCAATCCACCTCATGGCTATCTGGTGATAAATTTTGCAACTACTAATTTCAAAATCGTTTAAAAATAATTCGGTTTTTGTTTTCCTTTTTTTTTTTTTTTTTTTTTTTTTTTTTTTNTTTTTTTTTTTTTTTTTTTTTTTTTTTTTTTTTTTTTTTTTTTTTTTGCAAGCTGCTATTTTTTATAA
This sequence comes from Parasteatoda tepidariorum, assembly GCF_043381705.1. Taxonomy (NCBI): domain Eukaryota; kingdom Metazoa; phylum Arthropoda; class Arachnida; order Araneae; family Theridiidae; genus Parasteatoda; species Parasteatoda tepidariorum. The sequence continues at coordinate 77,948,158 of NC_092206.1, read as the reverse complement.
TTTTTCTTTAAATGATTTTTCATATTGTTGGTTATTTTCAGGTTGGTTCGTTATTTAACAAGTTTGAACTTATAAGTGACTAAAATGAAACAGTCTACAGTTTGTAAAATAAAGTTTCATCATTTTAACCAGAGAATTGAGTTCTTATTAAATTTATTTTAAGTATTTTTATTTGAATGCTTTAGATTTGATATCATTTTTACTCAACATTAAATTCGTAATTGTGTCGTATAAAATTCAAAAGCTAAAACAATTGAGCTGCACTACATATTTTCTGCAAAGAAGTATCTCGGTAAGTTCTTACTAATTTTCTAATATTTTTCTTGAAGGAAGTTTGCACTCGTCTGTAAATGACTGGTAGTTTTTTATTTTCTACTTATCGTTCTGTTTTAGAAAATTTTAAAGGAATGGAGTAAAACAATTTATTTTTATATTGAAAACTATTTGCAAATTTTCAAAGATCATTAATAAGCAATTAGAGGTGTTAGTTTTTGTAATCAAAAGTGTTAGCGAATTTTGAAAAATCCTTAGCAGAGCTATGCGAGACATTTATTTTCGTTTTCTAAAGCGTTAGAATATTTTTAAAAAATCACGATTAAAATCGTCAGACTTATTACTTTTAGTATCTTAAAAATCAAGTAAATTGTGAAAGATCGTGATTAAAATCTTTCAAAATATTTTTTTCTTTTTTAAAATGTTTAATTTTAAGGTCATAAGTAAAACATCAAAAAAACATTCATTTTTTACTTTTTTTCTAAATTTAACAAAAATATTTAAAAGAAATCTAAAGAAGAAAGTATTCCAAAGCAAAGGCAATGATACATTTTGATATTTTCTTATAATATTAATCAGTATATTTTTTTACCGTAAAGTAATCATGAAATTACAATAGGAAAATAAAGTTTATAAACAGCCAAGTATAAATAAAAGTTCATGTTTGTGCTTTTATAAGAAAATAAAAGTACGCACACGTATAGTCCTGATGTTTGATTAATGGTTAATCAAATTCTGTTTTTGAGAAATTGGTGCAAAGTGGAACCATAATATTCGTACCTTGAATCATAATGATGCGCAAATTTTTGGAGACTTTAAAAAGCTGCAAATTTGAACCATATTTTCAAGTTAAACTTTATCATCATGCAATCAAGATAAGAAATTCGATAATATGGTTCAACCTGGACTTATATTAATTTTGCAGCAAATTTGAACGATATTATGGTTCATTAAACATCATATTATTTGGAAATCAATATTAAGAAGTATGATAGTATAGTTCAACCTAGATTCATATTAAAATTGCAGCCATTTTGAATATTATGGTTCAACTCAAATTACATTAAGGAGCAAGTATACTATGGTTCAACCTAGTTTGCAGCATATTTAAACTATATTATGGTTCAACGAAAATCACATTATTAAACAATCAAAATTAAGATGCACGGTAATATGGTTCAACCCAAGCTGAAGCAAAGGGGAACGATATTATGGATCAACTCAAATCATATTATTAAGCAATTAAAATTAAGAATTACAGAAATAGGGTTCAGCCTTCAATCATAGCAATGTCGCAGCAAATTTAAAGTTATTCTTGTTCAGCACGCTCAAACCTTTTTAACAGTTTAAGGATATAACTAGAGCAAAAACATTATTTGAGGCAAAATGTTCGAAATTGAGATAATTATAAATTTAGAATTCCTGTACTTTTAGCTTGCAAAAAATACTTTAGTTTCGCTCATTCTATTATTTACCAAGTTACAGCAATTTTTGTGCAAGGTGATAACAGTAAATAGACTAATGATCTAAATCTTTAAACGCGTTTTTCTCAAAATCAGATTTTTTCACATTTTATACCACCTTAAACATGATATCTCGTGCTGTCGTTTCTCAAACAATTGTTTACAATTTTTCATGAGTATATCAGTACAAAGCACACATGTTTTAAACTACAGACTATTTCATTTTTTATGCATGCTTTTTCGCAAAAACAATGGCGAAAATTTTTACAAATTTGCTTTTTTAGTTACATTGATCCCTAACTCAGTAATATATGCACTTTTAAGACAATAGTTCAAAACATAGCCTTCTAATAAAATCCTCAAAGGTTTGTTTTGATAGGCAAAATAGAATTTTTTCTTACCGTGTTTAGCGTTTATGCAAAAAAATGCCCAATATTTACTTAAAAATTTCCACATGAAAAGAAAATAATAATGTTTTTTTGCTAGATCTATTTATAATAATGCTTTTGCTAATAATAATGTTTTTTGCTAGACCTAGTTTTTGCACATAATAAAACAAACTAGTTTTTAAAAACTTTATATTAACATTTACAAAAAAAGTTGTCAAAACTAGTCTGAACCTTAAGTAAAAATAATTAATTACATTCTATCTTTGAGTGTAAAAAAAAAGAATGCTTCTGTATCTATAATTCTTTTCCTCTCAAATAGATTTATTTATAAGTGAAAAGTGAAAAATTATCCCCTTGTACCATCCCTGAAGGAGGCGGGGAGGTAAAATCATTGCATCCCCACCCCCTCATTGCAGCGGCAACTTACTTTACTTGGATCTGGAAGTAGCGGAGGTATTAGGATGGATTGAATAGGATCAACACTGTGTATTTAACACCTTCCTTAGTACTAATCCGATGTACTCTCCTCCCTTCCCCACTTCACATTATCCCTTCCATAGCCGCAACAAAATCATTGCCGTAATTGTAGACGACGGCCAAAATTCGAAAACTCACCCATCTTTCGAAGAGGGGTTGATTCTCGAAAAAGAAAAGGTGTCTTTGGTTTTGTGTCAAAATAAAACGTATTTAAAAGAAATAAAAAGATTTAAATATGAATTATTGCTGTTTTGGAGATTTTATTAAAAAGTTTATACTCAAAGAAGAATTACGGTTTTATATATATATATA
>NC_092206.1:77792834-77943927 GCF_043381705.1 Parasteatoda tepidariorum | reverse complement strand
ATATATATATTAACTTAACTTAATTTAAGTTCAGCATTTCATTTAGCAGCTTTTTTTTACTTTTATTATGATGAAGATTCAGTTATTTGCTATTATAAACTTATCTAAACTATTTCCCTAATTTATACAGCATAAAAACGGAAACAAAAAAAAAAGAAAAAGAAGTAAATAAAAGCCTTATTTCACTCATTCATGCATTAAAATTAATTCCATTCAAGAAGATTCAGTTACTCGCTATTATAAACTTATCTAAACTATTTCCATAATTTATAAAAGCTTTTATTATGGCTTTGATAAAACTTTGATTATTTTTAAGTTAAAATTTACAATAAATTTACAGCATAAAAATGAAAGAAAAAAAGTAAATAAAAATTTTATCTCACAAATTCATGCATTAAAATTAATGCTATTACAAGTATTAATGTAGTTTTTCAAGAATTTTATTTTTACCATTACAATTATCAGATAAAAGATAGTTTTGTCGGTAAATTTTACGATTAAATTAATTCGGTATTTCTATTATCACAGTTTCAAAATTATTTGAAACAATACCAAAAATAAAAAGTTTTCTATGGTCACATTTCCCCAGTCTATCAATTCTAATAAAATATAATATAAGTAGTATAATAATATGAATAGTATAATGAAAATGCATAAATTGAAAAAAAAAATTTGTATTAAGTTATTTCCGTTTTATTGCTTTAGTAGCTGTCTTTTTTTTTCAGAAATTACATTTTTCAGTTAACTATGCTCTGATATCTTTCATAATGATGCAAAGAATTGCTTGAATTATATTTTAAATATTTCGACAAGAAAATAAACATAGTATTAGGTTAGGCAGAAAAATTTATTTTATAAACTTTTTTCAACATAATATACCCTAATAGATAGATAGATAGATAGATAGATACAGAGAGAGAGAGAGAGAGAGATTTTCAAATTTTTCACAAAATTGTTTAGACTTCACTGCTTTTCTCTGTGCGTCTTTATATATCAATTAAGCTTTTCTTTTAAATAATAAATAATATTCTTATATTTCTTTTAAATACGATACATTATTTTTCGGAAGCAAATAAATAAATAAATAAAGTGTTAAATGGATATAATACTCGCCTTAAAATGCAAATAAGATTAGAAATATTAACAGCAATTCAAACCTATTTTAACTTAATCAGTAACCCAATTATCTTAGTCGCTTTATTTCTTCCCTTAAAATTTACTTTCTAATTCGTATATTCGTAAGTCAATTTATTTTAATAAAATTTTCTTCGAAATTCATATCAAAATTTTTCATAAAAAAGAATTTATAATTCTTCAAATATACAAAATGAAATTAAATCAAGTTGCGCATTTAAACGTTTCTTTTTTTTTTCAAAATGAAAAATAATATCCATATTGAGATCACTAATATTTTCTAACTTAATTATTAACGCAATTATCTCGTAAAATAATTATCTATTTAAGTTATCTTCGTATTTATAAATGAGTAATTTCAGTTTAATGGCTTTTATATGCATCTCATTATATTTCGAGCAATTCAATTAAATTTCCTGGAAATTTATTTCATTTCTTAGAAGAAACAAGCAAAAAAGTTGATTTAATTATTTTAAATGAGCAAAGTAAACAGAATAAAAATAAAACACCCAAATAGCTTTTGATCTATTGAACGGATTTCTGCATAATAGGACTCAATCTCAATGGTTTAATTAAGTATTATCTTAATATGCTGACTAACTAGTGTAAATGATTTCTTAAGTTTCTAAATCATAAGCAAAAACATGCTTTCTCAAAATAAACATACCGCTTTTCGACAGATTTGGATTTTTAATTTCAAAAATACATGGGGTTAGCCAAAATATGGAATATGCGGCCCCCATAGTTAGGTTAGAAGAACAATAAAAAATTAGGATCTTTTATTGTTAATTTCACATTTCACCTTACCTCGAGAACTTTTTAAGCAAATCGAAATTTATTTTCAGACAATAATAAAATTTATTTTGCCATAAATAATTCCTGGCAAAAAATAACTTTCATTACTTTTTATAATTTGTTTAATAACAGTCTAAAATCTTTTGAATTTTAAATTACTCAAATTGTTATATTATTTTAAAAGAATGTAATATTAATTTGCAAATTACAAAATTTTAGAAAATCGGATGAAAAATTCTTGAAGAATGAAATTTTAAATATATGACATTTTAAAATTCGACTTTTGATGAATTTATTCTTGAAAATAGGATTTCTCCGAGAAAGTACGTTTTTATGTGATTTCGTTAGATGAAATATCGTCGTATTAATTAACATATTTATCCTCTTCATTACCTCTGTCCACATATGACAAAGTGACTTCGCTTCTTAGCTTCTAAAAGCACACTATAAGAAAATTAATAGTTCTTTCCCTGAAACATTTGTGGATGCTGAAGTGCTCTGGAGATTCCATAATAGATACAGAACATGTAAGTAATTTTGGTAGAATTTCACATTAACAAAAGTAATTTTTGAAAAAATAGAGGCTAAATCCACATGCTCGAAAAGGCAACTAAATTTAAATATTTTATAATTCAGTTTCTCTGAAAATAATTTTCTCTTTCGACTTAGTAGCTCCGTGATCTGTATAAGGCGTGATGACGTGATCTGTATTTAAATTATACTTACTTAATATTTAATTGTCTAAATTTATGAGTGCGTTGCAATCAAGTGAAATCTCATAGTATTATGAGTATTAAATTTTATATCCATTTAGCAATATTTTTGTGTTGTATCTTGATTGTTTTATATTCAAGCACATACATACATTTAATAACTTTAATTTTTTTTTCTTCATAATTTTGAAATTTTTTTACCCAAGGATTAAATATTTATTTTTTTGTAGTTAATGTTAGATTCTTTTCAATAATTATTCATATCGCGTGGTTTGCATAATTAAATTAGCTTTGTAGCAGATATTTCATGCAGTTATATATTGGTAATCATTGGAATTGCATTTAGTAATCTTATTGTAAAGTAATCTAGCTCTTTTTAAATGATTTCTTTAAATAATTATTAAATCTATGCAGCATTGTACTTAAATAGACCATAATACATAATTGCGCACGTTTGTGCACTTTAGGTGCAATTTAACTTATGGAATATTTATATTTTTTGTTTAGTTAATACTTTGAGGTCCACATATGTGTATCTAAAATTATTAGCTCCCTTGGCAGTATAAATCATATTTCGTTCATTTTGTTATGTCTTATGACAGTGAGATGAAAATTTGGAACTGTAAAATACTTTTTACTGTATTCCTTTATACTTCAGTAGTGAAGAGGTTATGGTTAGACCATTGAACTGCTGATTCCTAGTACGTGAAAATTTGATCTTTAAAGCCAAACATAATTCAAGGAGTTCTTTTTTTGCGCATTGAGCATTTTTGCATCAAAAATAAATAAATAGATAATATATTATGTAGGTACAAATCAAGTATAATAAAATCAAGTCAGGCTTGCGCCAAGAATGTAAATAGTACTTCCAATATTGATATTATGACTCCGTTTTAAATCCAACTATCTTAGATATTAAATTTTTTTTCTAAAATTTTAATTCAAAAACTACTCAATATTTAACATATACACGTAGAAAAAAAATTCTATCTCTCTAAAGTAATTACATTTCGGGTAGAAAAAAAAGGAAAACATAATTCTGGTAAATAAAACGAAAATGTGCGGTATTTAAATAATTTATTTAGTAATATATATGTTGGGGGAACGGAATATGGTGGCTGTTTACCGAAAATTCCAGTTTTCCAAATTATACCTCCTATTGGCACACATTTCATAAGAAAATGAAAAGTAAATTTATTGAATAAATGGTTTTTATGCCATGTTCTGAATTATCATGATAAAATTACCGAATTGTACCACATTTACCAAATTTTGTAACATATTATAAAATCGTATTTTGTTGTTAATTTTACCAAGATCATTTTCAAGGTGATTCGATAAAAATTGCTGAGCTTTTTTGGTGTTACCATGGAGCCAGTAACACGGTAAATTTTACTATATTCCGGTAGCTTTAACCATACTTATATATATATATATATATATATATGANTTTACTGTGAAAATGGAACTATATATAAAATTTTAAATTACTGGCATAAAATATGATCTACAAATTAAAATTGCTTTTATAAGAACGGACCCTCAGTCTAAAGTAAGAGTGTTGATTGAAATCTAGTTTCAAATTGCGCTTTGGCATTAATGATGACTATGATTTTCCACCCCCTCAACATAAAGGTATTAGATGGGGGATGAGGGGGATGGAAATTGACGCGTGGCTTGAGTGGACGTGCTACAGGTCCCCTGAGATGCGCCGTACTCTGTGGTGCGGAAAGACCGAAAAGCAGACATATTCATCACGTGACCTCCCCTAGGACCCCTCATGAATGAAGAGCAAAGCAAACATCCCACAAACTACCAGGTTCCCAGAGTCAATCTTTGTAAGTTGAAGAGCATTAAAAATTATAGTATCGGATTTCATCATATTAATTTGATCATCAAAAGTTTTGTTCCCGATAAGGGGTTTAAATTTTGTCTCTGAAAATAATTAAGAGACCAAATATGTTAAGAATATGTTTTAGTGAATTGAAATAAATTTGGATTACTACGAATGTTTTAAATTGTTGAAGTATCATTTCATTAAACGCGTAACTTTTAAACCAAACGGAACTCTCAAAGGTAAAATTATTCAAATACTTACTATGCTTCAAGTGCTATTAATACACTTTTATACTTTTAATTATTCTCCGGTTCAGGGAATATGCACTGAATAATACAAGTCAGTTAATTTGTTTTTTTAATTTCATAAAAACTGGAGAGATTATTCCGAAATCTTCAACTGCAATCAACTCAACTACGACAACAATTCAAACCACAATTACAACAACAATTACAACTACCACAACAATAATTTTAGTTCATTTTATTCTCTAGCCTTATTCAGTCCCGCAGTGGACTGATCGTTAAGACACGGTTCCCACCAGATCACCGAAGTCAAGCATCACTGGCTGCGGACAGTGTGTTGGTGGGTGGCAACTTGGATTAGTCTGCGTAGATTCCGAGGGTATGCGCTATTGGCTCTCGTTAAACTGTTCTACCGTAAAGTGTTTGGCTTCGCGTGCAGGTCGTCGGACTACCAAAGCGGGGGTGCCATCCCCTATGCAGAGCATCAAAATTGTGATGGCATGCCTTCGGATCATCCTCAGAGATGTTTCCCAGACAGTCGCCAATAGGCCCTTGTGCAGCTCTAGTGCGACGTAATTGAACTACTACAACTACTACTACTAGCCTTATTCACTGTAATTCAATATACTCAAAAAGTTGACATAGTAGAAATGAAAATTTATGTCTTTATCTTTTTATTTTTATTTTGATAGAGATTTGTATACTATTATGTTGTGAGTAATTTGACGCATTAAACTAATTTTTAACTATTCCGTGCTTATATTGTTGCATTAAACTGCAACTTTACTAAATTTGATCCGCTTCTATTTGCTTAGAGATCCGAAAATCATATTCCACTTTATCTTTCCATTAATAATAATTCCCCTTAGTCTACAAATGTATGAGACGCAATGGTTCTGGGGTTTAAAGGACTTAAATATTTTTGTAAGGAACTGGGGTTCTATCCCCAGTGGAGACTTGAAGCCTACCCAGATCCAATGAACCCTACCTAGACCAATGGATAACAGCTTGTCAGGGAAGTGAAAGTGGCCTGTGCGCAATGCTGATCGCATTGCCCCAATCATTCCGATTGTCACGAAATTGTGGAGCCTTAACCATCACCCCCTGGTCCACAAGAAGCTATCTGGGGAATGCTTTACCTTACTACAAATTCATAGGTTACATTGCTTTCAATTTAAAGTGCCGAAATTAGTTATTATAGATCGTTTGATCTATCAACAATGAGAGAAAAATTATTGTCAAAATTTCTTCGTTTTTGACGAAATTATTTCCTGGGAAATGCATCAAATAGGCATTTCGTCAAATAGAGAAAGTTGCTATCTTCACTTGTTTTCGCTGAGAAAAAAATGTATGGAACAGAAGAACTAACGGAATATGGTAACATTTATGGTGTTTCTGGCTCTATGGGAACACCAAAAAGCTGGGTAATTTTTGCAGAAACGCTTTGGAAATAACTTTGGCAAAATTAATATGGTATCATGTGATAAAATTTAGCAAATGAGGTAAGTTTATCATGATGCATTAGAAAATGGCATAAAAACCATTTACTCGGTTAAATTAACTTCTCACCTTTGTATTTTTTGCTAAGTGTATGAAAAGCAGATCTATAATTTTGAAAATCAGAATTTCAGGTTAACTATTTACATATGAACGGAATAATTATCAAATGTATGGTTTAAATATCGTATATTTTGGTTTTATTAACTAGAGCAATTTTTTTGTTATTGTTGCTAGAAATGTCATGACCATACAGGACGGTAATTTTACAAAACTTTTTACTAATATTGCCAAAAGCTAACTTTAAGCATTACTAAATAGCTGCAGTTTTTGTAAAATATCCAAATAAGTGAAGGGTGTATTCATGAGTAGTTTTAGTATCTAAGCAAGAATTACCTAGAACCGTATCTTAACCATGTATTATAAAAATAATTAAAATGAAGAAATTACTTGCGATGAAGTCTTAAACCATTAGAAAAAATATTCTCGCTGGAATGTTTACCCATTTAAATATCACGACAACAACTACAATGCATGAATCGAAAGAATAAAAATTGTTATTTACTTATGTTTTACTATAAGACAATTAGTGAAAGAAAAAAAAAATATTTAAATTCATAAAAGTAATTATCGAATATTTTGAGTGAGGTACCAAATATGATGAAATTTTCTGTAGTTTTTAAATATATAAATATTTTTGCTAAATTCTTTAATGCTTAATTAAATATTTTTGCTAAATTCTTTAAAGCTTAATTAAATATTTTTGCTAAATTCTTTAATGCTTAATTAAATATTTTTGCTAAATTCTTTAATGGATAAAAAAAACGAAATGTAAACTGTAAAAAAAACGAAGCAGAATTATGAAGAAGTGTTACAAAAAAATGTCCAGAACTAATGGATGCCAATAAGTAAGCAAAACTGCTTTTCATTTTCTTTTCACCGGTGCTTATTTTAAAGTTTTCTCATAATAAACATTTACAGGACTTTTATGTTCGTCATGATTGCATTTTTCATAATTGCACTCATTCTTATGACTAGAATATTAATATTTTTAATGTTGCATTAATTAAATTTAACACTGGAGAGACAGGTAGGGACTTTTGACCACTCTTTCTGCTGCTTTGTAATTCAAAAAATTATTTGCTGAAAGTATCGAGTAGTTCTGACTTTTCATAATTTGATCCAATTTAAGTGTTTATTTAATCATTCATGGGTTAGCCTTAGAGAAAAGTATTCATAGAATCTTATATCTAGAGCAGTAGTTGCCAACCGGCTGCCGGCGGGCCACATCCGGCCCTCGAAGCCCTTTTTGTGGCCAGGGAACTAAAATATATTAGTTGTCATTTTTTTTGCGGGCAATTTTTGTAAAAAATCTATTTGGGTTTAAAGCACTTTTCTTCGTTAAAAAAACAATTTCTTCGTTAAAAAAAAAAAACAATTTCTTCGTTTCTGTGAAATGTAACATACCAACGGTGCAAAAAAAAATTTCTTAGGTAATAATCTACTTATTTTAATTTGTAATTCAATACTTCTGTTTTGTACAACTTGATAAAAATCAGACAGTAGTATTTAATGTTCCTTCAAACATAAAAGAGTCCGTTATACAATTTTGATAAAGTTGCAGTTCGCCATTTGACTGGTGTTTTTAATTGTGGCCCCCGTCCTCATGTAAGTTGGAAGCCCCTGATCTAGAGCAACGGGAGGGGCCAGAGTGTCCCCTAAGATATTTTGGTAGATATCCTCAAATTCTAGATAGATTTGGGTATAAGATACCCTTTGGTAGGCATGAGATACCCCAGTTTTATTGAAAGAAACATGAGTATTTCAACTTATCTATAATTATTATTTACTGTGAAAATGGAACTAAATTATTTCAGAAACTGATGTAGAAATCTCCAGGAAAGATTATCTCTGTGTGGCGATTTCCTCTACTTATGACTACTTTTGGGACCACGTAAATTTTTCCACAGGCTTTGTGTTGAAGAAACCATCAAAATCTCTGCCAGCGAGCGGGCAAACAGGGAAGCACGAAAAAATATCAAAATAAAAGATATTGACAAAACAAATTAGATTCAAATGTATTCAAAATATTTCTGAGTGGCTCTTATTTAGAGAGCTCTTTTTGACGATTGCTGAAAAAGATTGACAACTTGATGTTACAGTCACACTGAAGATCACAATGCTATCAGTGACTTAGTTTTAGAGTTAGAAGTTAAATTTAGAAAAAGTTAATTTAAAGTCGCATCTCAAACAAACGAACTTCCAATTTTTTAAAGTAAACTTACTTTGATAATATAAAATTAAAATTAAATGAAAAAAAAAGAATTGTTTATTTATTTAAAATATTTCTATCATTCATAATTGGAAAATTTGTCTTTACATGCAATTATATCAATATTATTTCTATTAAGGCTAAATTTTATTCTTGGATCCGGTTTTCACGACGCCAATACAAGTGGCTTTTTCTCTCCAAGAGAATGACGCTGTGAAAAAATAAAATCGCTTGCAAAAAATTTATGTGCCTTCGATAACATTTTGCAGTCAATGGAGGTAAACCCTAAAAACGACCAACCTCCTTTAAAGACCATTTTACCGAGAGACAGAAAGTGGTCTCTTCCGAGAGGTTTCACTATATAATTGAAAATTCAGTGTTCCGTTAATCAAATATTTTCGTTAATCCAAATCGAATCAAATACCATAGAGTTTTAATGATCAAGTCGTTAATACATTGTTATCAAATTATTTATGATTTTATTTTGAGATTTTGGATTGTCTAAATAATTTACACACAGACAATCTGGAAAAGACCGCACTAGCTCCTTCAGAATTTCTAGATATACAGTAATGTTCTGCCTTTCTAACGTGAAACACTTTCAAATAATTTAAATTACTTTTACATCAGAAATATATTGATGCATATAGATTACCTGAACTCTTGCTTCCGTTAAGTTAATTTTCATAGCCAAGTCTTCTCGAGTAAAGACATCGGGGTAGTGAGTTTGAGCAAATGCTTTTTCTAACTCCTCCAACTAAAAACGTTTTAAAACAAAAATAATAAATATAACTTTCAATAATAATAAAAAAATTTATGTGAAATAAAATGAGTAATTAACACTGAGAAACAAATACTTTTCATTTATACAAATACTTGATCTTGCCTAATTTAGGTGTGAGGACTTCAAATATAAAGTTAGTTCTAAAATAACAGATTTTTTAAAATGAAATTTTAATTCTTCTATTTTTTGTCAAAATTTACAGGTTTAAAAACCTCATATTTAACAGGGAGTCCCGTAAATGTTGCCGTAAACTTCTAAGAGAGTTAGGACGCATCACCAAGATCGAAATTAAGCGATAATTGTCGTCGTGCACGGCTGGGAGCACTCCCCTGTTACGAAATGTTCAGAAGCACACAAAAAAATAAATATCCAATAATGATATTTATGCAATTTTAATCCAGATGACGTGCTTTAACTCCCCAAGAAGTTTGTGTTGAACATTTACACTCCCTTCCTTGTTGTGAATAACGTTTTTAAACTTGTATATTTGACAAAAACTGTACTAAGAATGTCATTTTCAAAAAAATCTGTAGTTCTAAGACAGAAACCGATTACAGATTTGAAAGCTGCTATACGAACGTATCTAAGATCTGTTAAAAAAATTTCATGCGACAGAAAACAAAACAAAAAATGCTCCCCAGTGTAATCAATTTTTTCAAATCATGTAGTTTTTCCCAGAGCATGACATGGAAGTGTTAAAATTTTCTGACAGTTCGCAAAGTATTATTTTTAGAAGTAATTAAAAAGAAAATTAATAGATGCTCTATAGTAATAAAATTTTTTTGAAAAATATCTTAATTTAAATATATTAAATTATTATTCACAAACATTATAGCAAAATAAATGTATTGAATTGCAGTTATGTCGTTTTCAATTTAGACATTTTTAAAACTAATATACATATATCATATATAATATACATATATTATATACATGTATTACTGTACATATATCATATATCCCAAACTATTTTAATATGTATCTCTTTGTAACTACTTATTTGTTGTTGTTGTCGTTTGACAAGTGCAGAAAAGTTAAAGTACAAGTCAAATGGGACCGAAGGCATGGAGTACAGCCCTGGCCACATCTCCGACTTTTTCGGTATAAAGGGTGTCATGGCAGCAGTTGAGAACTACTTATTTAAGCCATTATAGCAATCTAAATAATATTGGTATATATTTTAGAAAATAAAAATGTACTGTCGCATACATGTGCACTGTAAAAAATTCCAGATTAAATTACAGTATGGAGTACTGGCACTTTGAGTGCATCGTCCGTAAAAGCAAATTTAAAGTATAGAATTTATTTCTACCGTAAAATATTGTACCATAAATTTTACAGTAATATTTCAAATTAAAGTGATTCAGTGATTATTATTGTAAATATTACGGTTTGTCAGATTTCGTGTTCGTAACAGGTTTCGTAAAAATAAACTTTAAAAAGTACTGACACCCTGGGTGATGGTACTTTTTAAATTAATTTCATTCGGAATATTTTACAGAGCAGAGCATGCAGTAATGTTTTTATCTATTGTAACAGTATTGCGTTGAAAGATAAACGCTATATTTAAATCAACCATTAAAACATGTATAAAAACATTTCTATTTTTTTTAGTTTATATAAAGTAAACACGTTAAAATTAAAATCACTGACATTTAAGTTTTAATCGTGCTTTTCTCTAATCAAAATCCCCTAACGTGTTGACATGATGCAAAACTCGAACAATTTTCTTCAATATCACTTTTCGAAAAGTGGCTTAAAGATAATTAAATTATTAACATACGAGTAAAATTACACATCTCCAAAAAACTCAAATAAAATGTATCTAAAACAATTTCTTTGTCTTTTTCAATCGTACCTGGAGTTAAGACAAAACTTAATTTAAATAAAGTATGTTCATCTTAAATAAAATCTGTCCATTCTAAATAAAATATGTTCCACGTGAACTAAGATACGCAATGCAATGGACAGTTCTTAAAACGTAAGATCATAACACAGAACTAAACTTTAAGCTCTGTTAACAATTAAGTTTAAAATCAATTAACAATAAAAAAAATTTGAGTAAATTTGAGTAATACCGACGTATTTTGAGTAATACCGACGCTTTGTGTGCACCACCCGTAAAAGCAAATTTACCGTAAAATATTATACCGTTATTTTTATAGTAGTATTTATTAAATTACAGTGATACAATGATTTTATGGTAATAGCTGTAAAAGTTACTTTAAAATAATTTTTCAAAGATTCAAGTATTTTTATGCTTTTATGAATTATTACTGTAAAAAAGTGCCAAAGTACATGAAAAACAGGATTGTCCAAAAGATGTAATGCACACAAAGTCAATAATTTTTCTCACAAATTTATTACTTAAGATAATCTGATGTCTTAAAATTCGATGAAGAAAGTTATAGGTTAATTTGATTTATCTAGGAAAGCATATTGCATAAGTGGGGAATATTAAGCGCAACTAGCATATAAATGTCAAGAAGATTTAGAATCAGCTACTGTTAACGCTAATATTCTCACCATTTGAGAAGCGCCCCAATACCAAAAGCAAATTTTACATCAAAATAATTCAAATCACAAAAAACTTTGCTTACATTGTAAGATATTCTAGATCAAATTACGGTGAAATGTCTCGGCATTCAGGGCCCCTGTACTTTTTACCGTAAAATCAATTTTTACCAGAACATGTTAAAGAATGAAAAATCTAATAAACCGTAATAGTAAAGTAATAATTACAGTAAAACCTCTGAATCACTCTAATTAAATATTACAATAAAAATTACGGTGTAATATTTTACGCAAAAGCGGATTTTATTAATGATGCATCCAAAGTGCTTGTACTTTGTGCAGTAGTTTCTTTGGGAATGTTTTACAATGTACTTACAACTCCAAAAATTTTCTTGCAAACACTAATACTTATAGATTCCTTAAAAACATGCATTCGATCAAACCTACATTTATAAACATCATGATAGAAAACATTTAAAATAAATGAAGTTAAATATATATATCAAATAACTTTTCTACAACCTGCAATTTAGATAATTAAAGATCTTAGTTAAAAATGATATTAATGATAATGCATAATAATAATGAATAGTAATAATGATAATCTTAATGATATATAAAGTATAAAATGTATGCATAATAATACAAAAATTTTATGATATATAATACATAAAATCAGCTAACCTGTTGAACAGAGAATGTTGTTCGATTTCTTCGTTGTTTTCGGCGCATAAAGCTTTCATCGTGAAGTTCACTTTGGTATCCATAACTAGCATCTACAATATTCAGATAACAATCAGATATCAACAAAACAAGTATAGCTAATACTTTCTTGCAAAAAGTTTTTTTCCTCTTTCGGTGAAAAAGGCAAAAATGCACTGCAAAATGTCGAAGAATTTTCTCTCTAATGATTGTCGCGGGTGAATGCTAAAGTTTTTAGCCAAAATATATACAGCGCCTTGATGTGGTAAAAAGCTTAGCTACAAGGCAGACAACTATTTTGTCGTTTCTTTTTTTCATCATTGTCAAATGAATTTGTGACTTTCTTAATCGGTTATCTACTTGCTTTAATTCTATAAAATGTATAGAAATTTTTTCTCATAGAATTTCGTGAAAGGAAACCCAATACATTGTTTTTTAGAACCTAAAATAATTTTCTTTTTGACTCAATCAGTTTACCTTCCCACTATTTTTCTTGTTTCCAAATTTATTCCGATATGGAATACAATAAGGCTTGACATACAGCATTTATCCTTCTTAACTAATAGAAGAATAAAAGCAAAAAATTTTTTATTTACTTTTTTGCTTCTAATGAAATTTTTTTTTACCAGATAATTTTTTTCGATAAATTATCAATATATATTTTTTCTTTGTTTATAGTAATATTTATCATGTTACAAAATTAAATGATGAATGTAAGCATAGAAATGTATAAAGATATATCAGAGATATTAAAATGAGTATAGAGTTTAAAAGAGTGTTTTAGGATATTTCGATAGTATAAATTAAACATTTTCAATTGAATAAGGAGCTCTACAGTAACTAAGTCAGAAAGTCCGAATAGAAAGATTACGTGCTGGAAAAAAATTCATTTAATGTAAGTTGAGAATCGTTTAATTATTCGTCACTATTGTTTTTTTTATTTATTTAATTTTCCGAACTACGTGTGAATTATTATATAGCGAATGAATAAACAGAAAGAATGAGTGACTAAATCTGGAGCTAATTTTTTTAAAGTCCACCATTTAATCAAAATTCTAATTGAAAAATTCGGCGAGTTTTTCTTAATACAAGCAAATATCCGTAGTAGGAGTGCATAAACAACAGTTTCTACAATTTTATGTTCATGAAATCATATTTGCTGCTAAAATATACAAGTAATTTGAGCAAGGGAAAAAGTAAACTGAAAAGATGTATAAATAAAAAATTCAAAAGGAAAAACACTGGTGCAAATTTAGAAATTATTTGCAAGTGATAACACAAAATGTACTTATCAGAATATGCTTTTCATAAATGATGCAAAAGATAAAAAGACTCAAATTTGCTGATAAAAATAAGCACTAAGGTGGTGTAGTAGATAAAGCCTCCGTTCAATCCACAAATAGCGAACTGGGGGTCTAGAATTCAATCCAGCGGTGTTTATAAACAGCAAGATGCATGTTAAATCAGTCGTGGCTGAAAGTCCTCTGATTGGTTACGGGGTGAAGTTTGGGGAAAGGTGTGCCAACTCAGGCACTGTCCGTGTCGTCTGAAAGGAGTCAAAATTACGTGGCAATCCTACCATGGCCGTTAAAAATAGATCCCTGAAGAACTACCATTGTGCTTGGACATATTTGGGTAATGTGCTAATAAAAGTAAAATAACGATAACAGAGTACCACTCTTTTAGAAAATTCAAACTAATTTTTATCAATTTATAGCGAATTTTCCATCCAATGAAATGGAATAAAAGTAGTTTCATTTCACAATGCTTCTCTCGTTGAGAACAACACTTATTCGTATTTCCGTAACTTTTTCTACATATTCTCGGATCTTCACGTTCTAGGAATCAATCTTATTGGCTTAAGGGGGTGACCTCAAATATGCTAATTAATAAGTGCAGACGGTACTTTAAGTTATGAAATCAGACACAAAAACGACTTTCTCTGAATAAACATACCTTTTCTTCGACGGATTCGGATTTCTGTCACCCAAAATATAGAGGGTTATGGCAATTTGGGAAATATAGTCTCCTTAGTTTGGTCAGGATAGCGGTCCAAAGTTTGGATCCGTTAATATTAATTATATTTTTTGTTTATTTCGCCATATCTTCAGAACTGTTAAAGTGAAATTAAAATAATTTTGCACACAATTATAAAATTCGCTTATCGAAAAGTAATTCCGTGCAAAATATAACTTTAAGTAAATATCAATTATTGTTTATTATTTTACTTAAAAATGGTTGAAAAATTTTGGCATACAATATATTACATCAATTTAAAGAATGTAATTTTCTGTAGCAAAATGCAAAATTTGAGCTAAATCGGTCGAATAGTTCCGGAGAAATCGAATTTTAGGAATACGGTTTCTTTAAAATTCAATTTCTCAGGCACTATTCAACCTATTTTGCTCACAATTTGTATCTTTCCATGTGAAATTACATTCTTTTAGATGATGCAAAAAATTTTATATATTACTGTTCAAAATTTAATAAAAATAAATGTAAATAAAATAATAAAACTTATAAATATTTATTAAAAGGCATTTTTTGCATGGAATTATATTTAGACAAACGAATTTTAAAATTGTGAGCGAAAACTTTACATTTTGCATGCAAAGTTATCAATATGTGGTGAAATATGCAATTAATATTCTCATTCGTGTAAATAAACGGTAAAATATTGCCTTCGTGTTATTTACGCCAACGATGCCTAACAACTTTTGGTAATCATTACAAATTGAAAAGAAAAAAAAAATTTTGAACTAAAGATCTAAATTGCTAGATCTAATGTTTATCTAAAGATTAAATATCTAATTGCTAAATAAGAATTTAATCATTATTATTATTATTGGCACCAATAATGCTCAATTAATTTTAGTATCGGGTATTACTTTTATTATATTGAATTGTGATTTTAAATTACTAAATATATTGATATTGGTAAAAAGGCTCTTATGGCCCACTGAAGGAGATTTTCACAGGAGAAAATTGTTGATTATGGTAATTTTTCTGGTATAATTCTTTCAGTTTTCTGCGTGATTTCGTAGTGTTGATTTACACTGATTCATTGGTCATTTACTTTTTTCACTACATTCAAGAACGGGTATTCATCTTATTTTTTAATAAAACTTTTTCTATAGAGCTGATTTATACTGATTCATTGATCATTTACTTTTTTCACTACATTCAAGAACGGGAATTCATCTTATTTCTTAATAAAATTTATTCTATAGAGCTGATTTATACTGATTCATTGATCATTTACTTTTTTCACTGCATTCAAGAACGGGTATTCATCTTATTTTTTAATAAAATTTATTCGATAGAGCTGATTTATACTGATTCATTGATCGTTTACTTTTTTTCACTGCATTCAAGAACGGGTATTCATCTTATTTTTTAATGAAACTTTTCTTATAGAGATGATTTATTCTGATTCATTGATCATTTACTTTTTTCACTTCATTCAAGAACGGGTATTCATCTTATTTTTTAATATAATTTATTCTATAAAACTTAAAATAGCTTACATTTATTAAATGAATTTTCTTCATTGACATTTCGACCTAAACATAACCAAAAAACCAGCATTTATTGAAGTACATCTATAACTAGCATCTACAATATTCAGNTTTTCTTATAGAGATGATTTATTCTGATTCATTGATCATTTACTTTTTTCACTTCATTCAAGAACGGGTATTCATCTTATTTTTTAATATAATTTATTCTATAAAACTTAAAATAGCTTATATTTATTAAATGAATTTTCTTCATTGACATTTCGACCTAAATCATGGTAAATCTTAATTCATAGTAAATCTTAATGGCAAATCTATAACGAAGTTAAATAAATATCAATTTTACTACCTACAAATAATAACATGCAATTTCGATAATTAATGATTTAAGGTAAATAATAATAATAATAATAATAATTAACTAATTTATAATTTTATCTTAGTTGTACTAAAAATACATTTGGGATAGTCAGAGCAGTTATAAAAGTTTAAGACTCATGAATAATTATAACAATTTTTTTTATACTTTTCTGAAAATATTCCTAAAAAAAACATTTAAATGCCTCACCTACACTTTCATATTTTTAAAAATCAGCAATAAATAAATAAATTGTTTTGAATATTATACTTTTAAATATATATTTATTTTCTTTAGATAAATTTTAATTTTTTTTTACTATCTATATATATTTTTTTAAAAAAATTGAGTTTGAAACCTGACTATGAATTCAATTGAAGTATAAAGTGATAAACTTCTTTCAAATTAAATATGAAAATCAAATCATTTTATTTGTTTTATGCTTATTTTTATGCAGGATTATTTTTTTAAATTTAATTATATCTCTGTAAATATTTTATTACAATTTATTTAGATAAATTGCAAAATTAAATTAGGGCACTACAGAATAAAAGAAATTGGATTTACGTTATTTCTTATTTGATACATTTCTCACCTTTTTCAATAAATCCAATGAAGACTCTTCTTTAACTCATGTTACATTTAACAACTTTAGATGTTACTCATAATATCATATACTTAGCGTGAAATGATATTCCTTATTCAATTTTTCATACAAAATTGGTTTTAAAATAAATATATACCAAAATGCTTTTATAAATATATCTCCAAACAATTCTGTTAACAGCATTTGCTTCGCGTTATAGAACCGATATATTTACTTCAAATTTTTCCTTATATCGATATCATATAAACTATATCGATAACACTTTCAACGACTCTCCGAGAAAAATCACTCCAAGGCAAAAATGGGGAGGAGAAAAGGGGTGGTAAAGAGCGTCTCTGAGCGGAGCCGAAATCTAAAGCTCATTTTCCACTTTGCATAATAAGATTTTGAAAACAGAAAAACGCCATATTCCGTTCGAAAATTCAGAGTCGAATATTCGAATTGATTTAAAAAGATTATGAGCTCTGAATGCATAGCCGTGGATAAGATTAGCTATAGCTCTCCCAGAATATAGAGCGTGATACTTTTACTGCCAAGACTTTTTGAGACTGCAGGGCACGGGCATTGGTGTCAAAGCGTTTTGCCCCAACTCGACCCCCGCTACCATCTTTTACTCTCTTCCGCCTTTAAAGTTGTTTTTCCCCTGCGCTTCTCTAAAACCCATTAATGTTAAGAGTACGGCATAGGGTTACTGATACTGTCGCCAATACAAGCATGAATACTTTTATGTAAAGTTCTGTTTGGCGAACCATAAATATATTCTTTACAAAACAATTTTTTTTTATTAAGTAGGATTCTTCTTCTGAAAAATAACTTTTAAATTGTGTTTCCAATTAAAAGACTTATAACCTTTTTCGATGCAGATGTTGCCAGTCCCGAATTTTTATAAAGACACTAAATTCAGAAATATTACAAACCACTAGGAATTCAAAACTGTTTGTTTCTAAATGTTCACCAATTTTTAGTTACCACTATTCAAGCAACAAAGAAAAATAAAGTGTGAATACTCTGTGATACGAATACAATACTTTTCAATAAGAATACGCTGTACTGTCTGAGAGCACAGTTTTAATCAGGCCACTATGGCCTGATTAAAATTAGTAAAATATATTTGTTGTTCCGCAAAAATTTAAGTAAATTATAATATTAAGAAAAACTTGGGACATTGGCAGATAAAGTTAAAAAAAATACTATATTTTAAAAAGTCGAACTCCATTATACATTAAAAAAATCAAATAAATCTATCATAAAACTGTCTATTTTAAGTATTTAAATAATTACTCATTAAAGCAATAATAAATTATTTTAGTTTATAAGACATTTAATCTGTATAAAAAAAATTAAATACCAGTCGATGAGAAGTAATGAAACTTAAATGACATAGATAAATTTATAAAAAGTCTGTAATCCTTCAATTTATTCAAAATTCAATTATTAAAAGAATAAGTAACTAATGTGAGTTATTATATATATATAACTATAAATATATAACTATAAATATAAAAATATTAATTCTCATATCATGTACTTTCGTTTTTTCCCTTGATAAATCATAGTTGAATAACCTTTCCACTAGTTATTTTATTAGCTTAAACAACTTTTTAGATTTAATTATATTAGCTTTCACAAGATTAAAAATTTTGCAATAGTTCTGAAAAGAATGTATGTTAAATTAATGACTTAATTTTTAAAAAAAGAAAGGGATGAACGCATCTCAAACTTTTATTAATGTATTTAAGTATATTTTTATAATCCTGCTGAGCTCTTTCGAAAAGAAAAGCTTTAGATTATGATGTGTTAAACTACCCTAGTGTTAAAATATTTTTTCTTCAATAAAAATCGTAAAATGAACTGTTCAAAAACCTCCTAAGTTATTAATAGGTATTAACGCCTACTTTTTTCAAAGTGCAAAGCACATGAAATTTAATCTGCAACTAAGTTTGATTATAAAAATGTATTATTTGTAACTAAAATTGATTATAAAAAATATATTAGTGTAATTTTTTGATATTAAAAAGTGAGTCTGGTAAAAACTTTTAAAAACTTTTTTAATATCTCCATTCCTTGAGTTTTTGATGAAAATATTAACTCCAAATACAAATGTCAAAATATTGTTCACGCCAAGAGAAGCCAAGACTTCAGCCAAATCTATATTGCTCTTTATTTCATCCTGGGGTTTTCCCAAGGGTAGCCAAGAGTTTGATGCGTTTATGGGAGTTAGGATTTGATCCAATTTGGTCCAATTACGGACAACGTTTCGAGAAAAAGGAGACTAGATAAAGGAAAAAAATCCCGGAGAATACAGTCTAGGGCCCAAAAAAAAGGAAAACAAACAATCAAATGGCAAAGAAAATTCTCTTTACTTCCACAAAAATGCGGAACCAAATCACGCTTGGAAAAAGAGAGCGCAAAGCAGGCTTAGTGGTTCCGATTTCAACATTTCTAGTCTTTATATACGTTTTTGAATCTGCATTTCTGGAAAATATGAACAGTTTTACCTCTTTCCCATTTTTACAATGATATCTGAATACTAAAATCCAGTTTTTTACTGGAAAAACGTGGAGTGGGTGTCGATGCTTTAAAGTTGTGGTTGCTCTTTTTAAAAGGTGCAGCGAGAAAACTGGAGAGCTATTTTGAAGCGTTTGCAAATAGGGTTTCTCAGAAATAGGCACTCCTGTTTTGAAAATCGGAAAAGAAATAAAACTATAAACCTCGTTTCAAACGAAAATACGTTTTTTGGCGTCCTTAACGCATGTTTGGTGGCATATTTATGAGAAGCTTACAAAGTGGTTGAAGATAAATTTTGGTTAGAATCGTTTCTTTTCGCTTCAAAACGTAGTAAATGGAAAAAGTAATAACTACGATAAAGTTTTTTTAAATAAAAGAAAAAACTCTATAAAACCCAATTTTTCGAAAGAATATTCAACAGTTGGAACTATATTTTCTTTTTAAAACTTTAGTTATTTTCACAGCGATGAAATAAATATATGCCCAATTTCACAACTTTTTTTATTCAAATATGCATATAGAAAAAGCGAATTTATATCATTTTAACCCTTTTTATATTTTACTTAAATTTGTTTTAAAATGAATGATATAAGGAACAAAAACATTATAACGAATGTTAAACATTAAAAAAATAAAAGTGAAAAGAATTTAGATGTTAGAAAGAAAGTTTTAAAATGAAAATCTGAAACAATGGAATATGTATTCATAATCGACATCTTAATTTAAGTAATAATAAAATTATTTTATGAATGTATACGCAAAAAATGGTAAATGATGCAAACTCTTTAAATTCTTAAAATCTAATATCTAAGCATATTAAAATTCCGTGAATACAAAGCTTAAAGGGATAAAACCCCAAGTTCTTTATGAAAATTATAGTTTGTAAGTTAATTAAACATTTAAATAAACACTTAAAACACTTAAATAAACACTTAAAACACTTAAATAAACACTTTAAATACACACTTTCAATGCGCAACTATTGTTATTAGAGGTTGGATAGAAATCTTAGCTGAAGATAAAAAAAATATATAAACTTCACTTTGTCAAATTAGAGCTAACCGAGATAAATAAATCGAAAACTAACTAATTGAGATTAAAATACACTGTTAGAAATTTTCAAAAAAAATTTTAAACAATTATAAATAACAATTTATTTAATTACTATGTTATCTTATTCAAAATAAATAGTGAAATAACCATAAATAAGATGATATTCAAACTGTTAACTGTAAGAAAAAAACCTCCATGTATTCCCGTATGTAGAAACCATTCACTACCCAACCATTCCCATATGTGTACCCCGGTACCGTATGGCAAAATTTATAACAGCGTAGCAGTCAAGAGAAATGTCTTAGCATTATGAAATCTATATAACGATATATCTATTTAGAGAGATTATATCGATTTAGCAATTCTTATGTGTATTTTAATCAATTGTTTTATGAGTAATATTTTTAGATGTATTTTAATTCATTGTTTCATGTTAAGGTGCATGCATATATTTAATAACTTCAAATTTTTGTGTTTTTTCCATAGTTTTGAAATTTTAATCCAAGAATTAAATATATTTTTATAATTAATGTTAGATTCTTTACAATAATTATTTATTTTGCTTGGTATGCATAGTTGAAATATTCCTGAAACTTATATTTAACGTAGTACTGCAATGTACTAAGAACAAACTTCGCATTCTTTTTCTAAATTATTATTAAATCTATTCGTCATCGTATTTAAATAAACTATAATATGCATGTTTGTTGCTACCTTAGGTGCAATTTAACATTTGATATATTTGTATTCGCTTACTTAAGACCTGAGGTTTACGTATGTGTACCTAAAATTATTATCCCCCTGGCAGTATAATACATATTTTCTTTGTAATACATATTTAATACATATACAGTTAATAGTACATATTTTCTTATTATTACTTATGGCAGTAAAATGGAAATTCGGAACTGTAAAATATTTTCTGTTATATTCCTTCATACTTCAGTAGTGAAGAAGTTAACGGCTATAACAGTTATTTTTTGTTTTCAATACAGCATAATCACGATTCAGTTCGTTCTATATATTTTTAGCTCTTGCATACACCAAACACTAATTCAGTTCTACGCAAGTTTGCCGATCCAGTCTTGCGAAATAAACTGTCCGATACAAAACCTAATTTAATACTATTTGCTCGAAAATAATTAAGAAATTTCCTTCTTCATAATTAATAGTCTTTTTTGGTTATGTGTTCTCATATCCTGACGACTAACAAACTTTATTTATGAGCGGAGAAAAAAATTACAATTACCTTAGTGTATGGTATTGATGTTTTTTGGTAAAGAAAACCACATAAATCTAGTATATAAATTCGAAATATTCGGCATAAAGACCATTCAGTTGGTAATTTCTCTGTTCATGTGATAATGGTTTACCAGGAAATTGTTTTCAAAATTATAGTTCTTATTACCACACATTTCGAAAAAAGCACAAAGCTTAAAAGTAAGTTAAACCAAATAAATAGTTTTTATAAATTATTTTAAGGTATCATGAGAAAGCTATCATGATTAACCGAATTTAATCACACATCATGAAATTGTATTTGATTGTTAATTTTGCCAAAATCATTATCAAAGAGCTTTGGAAAAAAATTACCGACTTTTTTGCTGTTACCATAGAACCAAAACACGATAAATTTTATAGTATTCTGTTAGCTTTAACCATATTTTTTTCTCAATTTGACATCAGGGTTTTGCTGAGAAGGGTCATCAGTTTTGGTTCCCTCACCTATTTTTTTTAATTGATAATTTTTGCTTATTATTATTCAAATCCATTTTGTCAGCGTAAAAATCAATGTAACATTTATTATATATCAGTAATACTCACACTGTGACGAAGCAGCAGAATATAAAGAAAATGGCAGATTTTGAGGACGAGAAGCAACTGCTGAGGAATTGACTGTGAGTGGACAGTAGCAGAACATCTTTACTCCTGTTCTATGAATCTATAAAAAGCAAGTTTAAAAAAATTAACTTCCTTATGTGACTTAAAATAACTACACTTTAAAAAGATTCATCATTAAATGATTTAAAGCAAAAGAATATTTCTTCGTAATATTTTTAAAATATTTCAATTTCATAATGTATTAAATTTGATTTAAAAAAATATATCATGCACTTTTAGGAATTTTGGAATGCATTATACTGTAATGTGAATGTTGATCAATAATTCCGTGCTTCTCAAACTTGATTGCACAATATTTGGCCTCAACTTCAGCTGAAACACGGTTCATTTTATCACTTTCTTAAAGCTGTACCAAATGGGGACCACATTATACTTCAACGCGTCATAAAGGAAAAAAGAGAGAATAGCGGAGAAAATTAAGAAAAAGAATAAGTTAATTAATAAGTTAATAAATTAATTCTTTTTATGCAGAACAAATTTCTTACGCTCATAGAAACCCAAAAAGAAAAAAGCATAAAAAACAGCCATTTTTGATATAGCTAGAATGCAAATTTAAAGTATTGTTCAAAAATTTCAATTTTTCTTCATTGCAATTTTAATTTACCATAGTATATAAGGGATTAAGTTTATTTTACCAAATTTTATTTTACAGCTTGTTTTTTATGAATTCTTAAAATATGAGAATTGATAAGGTGATCATTCATAAATAAAACTTATAATTTATTTTTTATTATTATATATAATTCATTATGTACATAATTTATTTACAAAAATTTTCATTTATATAATTTATTATTTAATAGGTATGTTTGTAAACAATTTTTTATAGAAACATCAAATTCGGATTCTTTTCTGAAAGATTCAATAGGCTCTGTTTAATGTTCATTTAATTTGAAAATTTATGAAAAAACACTGTAAAAGTTGTTCTATGAATTAGCAAGCAGAGGGTGGCTAGTTATAGGAAAATTAATAATTAATTAAAATATTGAATGCGAAATTATAAAAATGTTAAATTAAAAATTAGACAAATTAATTTTGATTAGATTAGAATAAATCAAAATCTTAAAACAGTTTTAGATTTTTTTTTCAACCAAAATGCAAAAAAATATAATATTTAAATTATTTATTTATATAGATAATAATTGAATAATCGAGTGCCTACTAAAAGATTGATTCCGAGTTCTGATAATACACACACGTCTTTTAATTAATCTCTAAAAAGTTTATTGCAATTACTTTCTCGATAAGTCATCAAGGATGGCATTTAAAGATCACCTTACTAATATTTTATTGTAAAAACTTTACTTGAATAGGTAAATAAAATTACCATTAATTTTATTTAATTCTGTTTTAAATTAAGGCTAAAAGAAAACAAAAGCAATAGTATGCGCAAATTATTAAAATACGAACCAAAATTATTCTAAAGCATCAAGTACTGGTTGTCTTTTGTTGCATTTCAACTAGAGTTTACAGATTTCTTTCAAGAAAAAACTGCCCAGCTTTCGAATACCAAAAACTGTCGCAGGTGTCCCGCTAATGTCTACAACGTGCCTGACACGCTAACTAAGCCGGCCGGACTGCCGGACTCCGGATACGTAACGTGACTGAAACCAAGGCAGTAATCATATTACCTCAATTAAATGGAAACTGAAAAATACAAAATAATCACGATAGAGTGCAAGGCACGTAGACGAAGGAAAATCATAATTTGATATTTTCTGTCATTTTTTGAAGGGCTTCGGCTTCTATTGTTACATTGAGTTTCCTTCCGTCCTGCCCCTTTAAATTGCTTGTTGAATGGTGGGCAGAGAAATTTAGATATCCGACTCCCATTTCTGAATGTGATTTTTATTTAATTATAAATAACCTTTCAACATGCGATTAAAAGGAAAAGACTATTGATCCCAGATTTGTAATTCCTTACCTTTTGTTTGCTTAATTGATGAAATGAAGCAGTTGTGGATAGGTTGTTTTCAACTATAATTTAAATTGCTTGTTGAATGAAGGACAAGGGAATTCAGATATCAGTCTTTCATTTCAGGATGTGATTTTTATTTAAATATAAAATAAGATTTCAACATGGGATTAAAGGAAAGGCTATTGATTCCAGGTTTGTAATTCCTTACCTTTTGTTTGTTTAATTGATAAAATGAAGCAGCTGTTGATTGGTTGTTTTCAACTATAAATTAAATTGCTTGTTGAATGGTGGGTAAGGAAGTTCAGATATAAGTCTTCTATTTCAGGATGTGATTTTTATTTAAATATAAAATAAGCTTTCAACATGCGATTAAAGGAAAATATGGATCCCAGATTTGTAATTCTTTTAATTTTGTTTGCTTAATTGATAAAATGAATCAGAAGTAGATGTGTTGTTTTCAGCTATAACTTGCGTGTTGAATGGTAGGCAGTGGGGTTAAGATATCCGACTCATATTTCCAAGTGGTATTTTCACTTGATTATAAATAACTTTTAAACATGCGATAAAGGAGTCAGGGTGGTTTCGATTAAATCGGGAAAGTAAAAATTTGCCACTTTTTTTCGATTTTCTATAACTTATCTGTTCGTTTGTTCGGAGAGTAATTTCGTTTTTCCCCAACTGAGGACTTCACAACTAAGCCGTATAATCATTATATATTTTAACAGCTGATATAACAAGACTTGATTATGAAACAGTACGTTTCATAATATGACTCTTATCGTCACTTAATTCAGAATCACAATGAAACATTTAAAATAGATGTATCGAAAATTCTAGAATAATTTATTAGATTTAAAATACTGCGGAAACTTCCATTAGTACATAGAACCTTAACAAATATAAATAAACATTCTTGATTAAAGTTAAGAAATGCGTGCGAAAAAAGGGTTAATCACAAGTCTATAGTCCAAGCTTGATCTCTTATGTGACCTTTCCAGAATTTAGCAATAGTTTCATCAAACAAAAAGTATAGTATATAAGATCAAAANAAAAATAAAAAAAAAAAAAAAAAAAAAAAAAAAAAAAAAAAAAAAAGACAACAGAAACGAAAAAGAGTTGAACCGAGTCATTAGAGGTTTACCAACTTTCATTATGAACATCAGTATGGGCAAGTTCTCTCCATGCCAATTAGTTTATTTGTTGTTAATCAAAGTATTTAAAATTTAATTTTTATTTTAATTTGTTACTGATTAAAGTATTATTAATTTAAGTATTTTAAATAGTTAAAGTATATAAATGAATTCAACAATATATGCATAAATAAGAACTATCACAGGTTAAAATGATAAGTAGTAGTTTATGTCTTTAAACCACCGTAACAATAATATTCAGTAGTTTGGGTTTTTTTGCAGTATCAAATATGGAAAATGAAAATTAGTAATTTCGGCATATTTTACTTTTTGAATATAACAGGTAAAAATGCTGTTCAAGCAAGAAAAAAAATTTATCTGATGTGAATAGAGAAAATGTATTGCCAACACGCAGGACTGAAACTAGTTTTCCAAAAATTCGATCCTGCAGTTTTGATGTTGAAGAGGCACTATGTTTTGGTAGTTCATTCGGAATTGATAAAGATTCAATAAAAGCATTTAATGATGCAACAGCTCTTGAGATTGCTGAGAAATTAAATCTATTGAATTCGACAGTTTAAGATCATTTAAAAAGTCTGCTACTTACTTCTCAAATATTAAAAAAAAAAAATTTTTAATTTTTGAAACGCATTTCACCTGTATGTGAGAAATAAAAGTACTTTCCAAGCAATCCAATAAAATTTAACTTAGAATTCTAAGTTTAAGTTACAGCACAGACATTACTTAAATGCAAACCTTTTATGAAGCAATGCAAAGAACTTTGATAATTTAATTTTCTTTGGAGCTAAAATTTGAAGAAAGTACTAGTACACTTTGCGCTCAAGATAAAAATCCCAAAAATCGTAAGAATCATTAAAATAGCTTTCAATAGGCAGTCAAATATGTTATTTTAAAATCATACTAGCTCAAAGAAATTGAAAGGCAAAAAGTATTTTTCAAATTAAACAAAAAATTAATTGATGTGATTTTCATTCAAAAAAATATTTAATATTTTTCAATATTTAAGTTCTAGTATATGAATTTAAGCAACATCCTTCATTCAAACAAACCACCAAGTTTCAGTACGATAGGTTTATTAGAGACCAAGTAATCTTAGCGCGTCAGGTGTAAAAACGTGAAATGAGAAAAACAAATTTAAAAAAACACACGATTACAGATTAGAATATAGATGCGTTACTCTCTGTTTTCAGTGAGAAGATTTCAGTATTTTTGCAGGAGCTTTGAGTAATATATTATATTTGGCATCAAATTGCTCAGAATAAAATCTTTTTTCAAAAAATCAAAAATCTTGTTTGGAAAAACATTTTAAACTCCTAAAAGAAAAAAGACAATTGATCTCAGATTTGTAATTTTTTACTTTGTTTGTCTAATTGATGAAAATATGCAGTATGTTTTCCAACTAAAATTTAAAATAAGTGTTGAATGGTGGGCCGAGAAATTAAGATATCAGTTTCCCCTTTCTGAACGAATTTTTATTTGATTATAAATAAAAATAATAATTCTCCCCTGATACTAGAATTGTATTTTTTTAATGATAAAAAGAAGCAGTAATAAGTGTGCTCTTAACTACAATTTATGTTGCTTGTTGAATAATAGGGATTGTTTGTTGAATAACAGGATGAGTTACGTTGCTTGTCAAATAATGGGGAAAAAATTAAGGCATCCGACTCCCTTTCTGAACAAAATTTTAATTAAAGTATAAATAACCTTTCAACACGCAATTAAAGTAAACGACTATTGATCCCAAATTGGCAATTCTTTACGTATCGTTTGGGTAACTAATGAAAGAAAGCAGCTGTGAAAGTGTTGTTTTTAAGTAAAACTTGCATTTCCTGCTGAATGGTGGACAAAAAATTAATATATCTGACTCCCATTTCTGAATGAAATTTTCATTTCATTATAAATAAACTTTCAACACGCAATCAAGGTATATACGACTATTGATCCCCTATTTGCAATTCTTTTCGTATTGTTTGCGTAACTAATGAAAGTAAGCAGTTGTGAAAGGGTTATTTTTAAGTAAAACTTGAATTCCTTGTTGAATGGTGGGTTTAATAATTAATTAAGATATCAGACTCCCAATTCTGAATGAAATTTTTAATTATAAATTATCTTTCAACACGCGATCGGTGAAAGAGACTATTGATGCCAGATTCGGAATTCTTTACTGGAGGTATTGTTAGATACTAAAGATTCAAATGCTTTTTGAATGGTGGGCAGAAAAATTTAGATATTTGACTCCTATTTCCGTATGGGATTTTAATTTAATTATATCTTTCAACATGGATTAAAGGAAAAGTCTATTAATTTTAGATTTAAAATTCTTTATCTTTTGTTTGTTGAATTGATGAAATGATGAAGCTGAGGATCTTTTTTCATTAAAAATTTTCAATTTCTCGTTGAATGATTCTCATAAAAGCATAAATTAATAAGTTAAAATTGAAAAGTTAAAAAGGAAAGTACTTCACATGTAATTTAGATTTTAATTTTATTCAAAACCCAGTGAATACTTTACAACTGAAAAAGAAATTATCGTTAAAAAAACTGGAAAAAAAACTAAGTTGTTAGCTAAATGTTAGTTTAAAAAAAAGGCAAAAATTTAAAAATTATTTCAAAATGAATTACTTTAATTATGCATAAAAAAGTTTCCCCCTTTATTTGAAAGATAAAAATCTTTGCTTCAAAATAGTTTCAGTTATTCTTTTACCTCTATTTTTCTGAAGTGTGTAAGTAATTGACGCATTTTTATTTACTCAAATTTTAATAATTTGTGAGGAGGTTGACTGAGAAACTTTTAAATTTGGATCATATTTTCGAATATGATTTTATTTTTTTACAGAAGAGTCTTCTGTATACAAGTAATATATCTCAGATGTTAAATTTATTCAATTATTGTAGGTATGAAGAGGAATTTTGATATCAAATCTCTATTTTAGAACGTTTTTCTTTTCATTTAAATAAGAATATTTCAATATGCGATTAAAGGAAGAAATTCTCCAATAAATTGTTAATTTTTATCTTTAAATTCCTTTTACTCAAGTAAAAAAGTAGACGATGCATTAAAAAAAAAATTTAAAGATAACGTTGCAGAAAAGTGGAGCGATTAATTTAGATATCTCAATCCTGTTTCTTATTTCGATATAAATAACAAATTAAATAACTTTTTAATGTGCTAATAAATAAAAATACTTTCAGAAGTATTCATAGAATTCAATGCACTATCCAACTGAGACAGTTCTCATTAGGTTTGAAAAATTTTAAGGTCTGAAGAAATTAAACTTATGTTTAACACAAAGTAAAGAGTAAATTTATAATTCTGTCGTGGCAGGAATATAAAAATATTAATATAAATTTCAATAAGACAGGTACTTAATTAATATCCTTAACAAATTGCATCAATACATTAGTTATATTGCTTTGTAGAATATTTTTCATAAAAGTAATTCAGTGCATTAATCAGTTTCCAAAATGTTGACGTACGAAACTGTGCTGTTATTTTAACAAAAACAGATTAAAGTAGATAGATTTATATTTACTTATTTTTCCAATCTTAAAAGAATTTTTCAAATTCAGCTTTATATAAAAAATCCTAAATTCTTCTAATAATTTTTTAAGCATTGAAGCATTTTCTAGTTTTTTAATAAAATATTTTATAATAAAATGCGGTTTCCTTTACGTGAAATGCAAGACTAATTTAAAAATATTACGTACGTAACGTCGATAGTTTTTCCCATACATCACGATAATCTGATGCTCTAACATTTGATTTAAAAAGTCATTATGAATTTTATTTTATTAAATAGAAAAGTATATAGTACATGTAACATGAATATATAAATAGAATTCAGAATTACGTAGACCTCATTGCATCAACCTTCTGAGAAATTCCCAATAACGGTTCCAACTAATTCAGATATCTAATCACTGTTTCTGAAAGCTATTTCTTAAGATTTAGTTTAATAAATACTTTCACGAGTGGATAAAATAAGATTAAGATAACAATAAGGTTAAAATCGGGCACTGTTTCTTAGACAGTTTTGAAAACTTGTCGAAATATGAAAAATCAATTTTGAAGTAAAAAATCTTCAACCCACTGGAATTACAATTTACACTCCTTACAATTTTGTTATTATCTATCTATGAATCATCATATATAATCTATGATCCATCATCTGTGACGCTTGATATATACGTATTCAACTAGATACTGATTCAAGCTAAACCAAAGAATTTAGGCACATTTTCCCTTTTGATTTCTGTGTATGATGGCATCAAAATTCTTCAGACTCTCCTTAGACTTGAATGAAAAAAAATTAAAGACAGTAATGCATTGGAAATAAAAAGTTTTCAACCTGCTAAAAGCAGAATCATATTTTTCGATCATCTGCAATGTTGTTATTTTTTAATCATCATCTATATAAAAAAAAATTAAAGACAGTAATGCATTGGAAATAAAATCTTTTCTACCCGCTAAAAGCAGAATCATATTTTTCGATCATCTGCAATGTTGTTATTTTTTAATCATCATCTATATACATAGACCCAATAGATTCAAACTAGTCCATTGATCTTAAAAAAGTTCAAGCACATTTTTTCCTTACGTTTCCGTTCATAATGGCAAAATATTGAAGGCCATATTACAATTTCGTGAAACCTTTGTCTGTTGTCATTGGTATAGCGAGATTTAAAAAAAAAAATATGCATTTTAAAATAGTAAACCTTCAATCTGCCGCAATGTGAATCATATTTCTCAAATCTTGCAAGCATTATTCAGTTTTTGTTATTCTTTATAATCACAAAAACACTTGAAACTCTTACAATATTGCGAATTTTTAGTCTGTCATCATAAGCCTTGCTGTGTGATAAAAATTCAAAATTTATTTCATATCTAGTGTTGATGTGTATAGTGTCAATAGATACAGGGTCTTTTGTTGTTAAGAATGAAAAGGGAAATATGTGTTATTTTTCCATATTTTTGAATAGTTCGTGTTTATCATTGTAAAATATGATGGAAACAAGCATTGTACAATAAAAATATAAAATTTTATAAACTTTAAAAAAACATTAACTAATATTAATAATATTTAATTTCAATTAATGTTAAGTAAAAACATTAATTAATAATTAACGTATCATATTAGGGCTTTCTTCCTATTATTTCAAACTCAGTTTAAAAATTCGTTGATTTGTTTATACAAATAAATATAAGAAAAAAAGTAATACAATTTATCATTTTTAAAGTTATTAGAGTAATATTACAAATTTAATTGTTTTTCTATGACCAAAAAAAGACATTATCACAAAGATTTACTTTTATAAATCAGTAAAAGTTAAAGCCTATTAGAAAATTCTATTTAATAAAGATGTTTTATTATATCTTTAAAATCAATGAATATAAGTTTCTTATTATGTTTTACATATAAATTTTTAAAATTAAATCCAGAAGATGCATTTATATATTTAAAAACTATTCATTTTACATTGGTGGTTTCTTTTTCTTTTTTTTTTGTAATTTATTGGTCACATCTCCTTAATACGCTTGCACTTCATTTAAGAAATAGTCCTTTACAACATGTGTTTAATTAAATATAGTTTTGAAAATAATATTTTTAAAAGATTAAATTTTGAGTCAAATATAGTTTTAACTTAACATGTAGCTCAGTTTTATCAATTTTTCTTTTCAGTCTTAAAAAATGCGTCTTTTAATTTTGCACCCATCGTCATTTTGTGCGTACTTGTAAGGCATTTAATAGTGCTAATTTACTTCTGATCATTCTGTACAATGTAAATTTTGATATTGTAACATACTCTTTTCTTTCTAAATAAGTTTCATTTACAATTTTAAATAAATCATATTTATTTCGTCTGTTCTCTTAACTGGTATGGTCCGAAAAGATGAAGTACAGAACTTTAAGCTGGTGTTATCATTATTAGTAAAGTAGTTAACTCAAATCTACTTGGAAAATTAGAATATTTTATTACAAAAAATATTTCTTGTGATCAGTATTTGTTATCACTATAAATACAAGTTTAGTTTACCTTTATCCACTTTTATTTACCATGCCTGGAGAAAGTTTTAAGGAATTGGTTTGCCGTTGATTTTTATTCATGAGTGAGTGAAAAAATATCACTTTTAGTCAGTTAAACAACTAATATTTTAATGGTAAACGTGAAGTTATAGACTTAGTTAAAAATATTATTTCTATGTTTAAATACAAATATAATTCAGAGTCATCTAATTAAAACAGACCGTAGAGAAAAGTATTAAACTTACTGTGCAAGATAAATTATTTTCAAATGCACTTTTTGGTGACTATTCTAAAAGAAAAACCTTAAGGTCTATATATGTGAACGTTTTTTTTTAAAAAAATATCATTTTTTAAAAAATCATAGTCGAACTTAAAAAATATTTTAGCAAATGAGTATAACTTAAAAGGTTTTACATGAAGCCTTAAAATAAAGTCGAAACAAGAAAAAGCTTCTATATTCCCTTTTTTAGCTTTTGCATAATATTAAAAATTTCGAAATGAAATATTTTGAGCAGTTTTTGGTTGAATTTAATTTATAGTTTAATTAATGTATTCTATTTACACTAAATTCAAGTTTGAAAAAAATACTAGATGAAAATGCTTTCGCTTAATCAAAATTAAAAATAGTTAAATCTAGGTCTCGCAATTTTCAACATAGCTGTTGAAACATCCAAAAAAAGATTAAAAATTACCTATATTTTTACATTATATACAGTCTTTAAAGAATTAATTAAAATTAATTTAAAAAATTAATTTTGGTTGAATTTAATTTAAATTTTAATTAATGTATTATATTTACACTAAATTCAAATTTTGAAAGAAAACTGTATGAAAATGCTTTTGTTTAATCAAAATTAAAATATTTAAATCTAGCTTTCGCAATTTTCAACATACCTGTTAAAACATTCAAAAAAAATTTCAAAATTACCTACATTTTTAAATTTTACTTTAGTCAATAAATATAGATAAATTAAATATAAATAATTAAATTATTTGAAATTAGTCAATAAATATATATAAATTAAAAACTATAACAATCCTTGGGAATTTTAATTTTAAAAAAATTACGATAACATAAAGCTTTGAAAAATTTAAACCAGTTTCTCATCAAAGTGTAGAAAGCCAAATGTATTAAGTAGAACAAAATAGAAACAAATCGAAAATCGGATGAGGCGGTAATAATTTCAATACACGCTACATCTTTCCACTTAACGCCACTCCTTCCTTTCAGGAGCGTTAAACGGGGGTTTATGCAACTACTTCATTACACTCCCAACATACGTGACATCTTGCCTCCCCCGATCACGTGACTCTCTACATCCTCACGCAATCATGAACAACTCAACCAGACCCCCCAACCTCTTGCCCAAACTGATTTTACTCTCAATTTGAAAGTGATTTGTAATTACCCTCTTCTTTGTAGAGTGGGTTCTTTTTTTGGAGGGAGGTGGGAGGTTCATGAATGTTATGACAAAGGGATTCGGAGGGAGGATCAGGATGAGAATGATGTCTCTCTTGTTATTCATCCACTCTGATCTTTTGACTTGGTGACAAAAATAATGGTTGTCCCAATAATGGCCCCCTAAAGTATTATGGAAAAGAATTTTATTTTCCCAGCATTTCTTATCACTTTATTTAAGGAAAAGTTGCAGGCCCCAAAAAATATCTTTTATGTAAACTTTAAAATCTATTAGTAATTGTTGCTTAATGTTTTGGGAAAGTTTATTGTTGTTTTAATATGGTTTTCATTGAAAAATATTGCTTTTTATTATTTGAATTTAATATGAAAAAACTCTCTTAAAAATAAATGTATTCTAAGAAATATTTCTTCGTATTTTCGTTCTAAACATTACTAAAACAAACTACAAACTATTAACTTATATAATATTAATTTGCAGTTTATTTTAGATAAAATTCCGATTCTTTAATTCGTTATTATTTACTGTTAATTTTTACAGTTCTCAGAAATATTTATACTTGTAAAAAATTTCTTTTTTGTATTTTAAAATTTTTAAATAAAAAGGTGAGAAATATTTCTTGCAGGCATGTTTATGTTATCAAAATGAAAAAAAGGTTAAGTTTGTGCCATGCATAAACAAAACTAAAAAATCGCGTTAAACGAGCACACATAAAGCCACATAAACAGACATGTAACGGTTTAGGTTCAATTATGAAGAACGTGATACAGTATTTAAAAGCAGAATAAAAGAGGAAAGCACAGAGATGCCGAAAATTGCTACAAACAATTTATAACAATGAAAATAAAGAGTTTTTCAGCAAGGAACAAAATAATCAGATAAAGGAAATAATATAATAGACAAATATCGCAAGAGTAGGATGCGTGTCCTATGTATTTCAAGGTATATGAATTAAATAAAAATAGATTTATAAAACTTTTGAAATAATGAAATACTAGAAAGGTTATTGATTAAATTAATAAAATTTTTCAAAATGTTAAAAAGTTCCTTAAATAGGTCAATAACTGAGGAGCAATAATGAAGGATTTATAATGAAGGGTGACAGAAAATAATTTAATGGTTCTTAATTTTGATCATAGCTTTTATGTACTTTGAAGTAGATGTTTTAGTTTTTTTTCTCTTGTAAGTTCTAATAGATTATGACCATTCAAAAAATAATTTTACAACTTTTACTTAGAAGTTATGTTTTTTTTCTCTAAGTGCAACAACTCAATCTATTTTAAATTTTTAAACTCAATACAAACAAAACATTAAGAGCAAACGCATTTAAAAACTTGCGCAAGTTTTATTCCACTTAGTTTAACGACTCCTTTGACATATCCTTACTTATTGGGACTATGTAGAAAAATTCTTTTAGAAAGAAGTTTCTTTTTTATTAATTTACTTGCTAGTTGCCATTTTTCTTACGGAATAAAGAAAGTCATAAATATTAATTCCTGTTTTTCTTAGTATTTTCAATAATGAAACTTTCGAGAAAGATGACGTTTCTTTAGGAACGAAAGCAAAGCTAAGAATGACTTAAAAATCCTTTTCCTTCCGGGTTTTTTAAAACTAGAAGAAGTAAACGTGTTTTTCCTATGTTAAGAGATCATAATAAATCGTGAACTTAATATTATTTACCAATCGTGTCTTAAAAAGTCAGATAAATCATTTATATTTTTTAATTTAAATTTCTTAAATTTATATCAATAATAGATAAGTTTATATCAATAATAGATTCTTCGGTGTCATAATAAAACATAATTTAAGAATGTCGGGTAAAGGAAATCTCGAAAAAGTGGGCTTACCAAAATTTATGTGGCCAAAAATCATAATCGAAAGTTAAAGTAATTAATCATTTTAATTCCTTATTTCTTAAACTAAATAAATTAACTTTTATCACTTTCAACATTTACAAACATATATGTTTGAAGAAAATTTACATTCCACTTTGTTCACAGATTTTATTTATTTTTATTCTACGACTTACAAAACTTTTCTAGAGGAATTCTGAAACCAATTTTTACAGAAAAGTTTCAATTTTTATTTACACAAGTTATTATTTAACTGTGCAAAAAGTCCATTAAATTCTGAATTCCTTCTCGAAAAGAATTTTATGCTCAATGTAAAAATTTTACATCTTACATCTGAAATGGAAACTTTGTCAGTTTATTCTTTAAAAACTAAGGAGTTTATGAATTAATTTAAATCATGTTTCTTCATCACGTTAAAACACAACCTCTAGCGTAAATATTTTCAAGTGCATAAAACGTTATTAACAGATACTCGTGCAAAAGGATTTTAATTAAAAATACAAATATTTAACAATAAAATAGTTAATTAGTTGTGGTTGTACTAATTTACTTCTATTCAACTCTTGCTCTGTCAAGTTCTTTTAGTTAACGCCTTGCAGTTTAATTCTTTTTGCTTCTAATATGATATTAGTGACACTTATGAAATGGTTTAAATTCTATCAAAATTTTGTTAAAATACTTAAATAATTGAAATCTTAGGTTTTTTAGAATTTAAAAAAGTAAATCAACTAATCACTAAGTGTGGTTATCGTTATTCGCTAAATTTTAAGAACGTATGTCAAAAAATTAGAATTTAAGCAGTATTTAAACAATCGTAATTAAAATTTAGTGTCCTCACTTAAAGGTTATTTTTGTTAGAGATATTTGAAGATAAAACTTAAACAGAATACAGGAATAAAAATCACATCTTAAGACTTTTACAGTTTGAGTTCTTTTTTTATTTGCGTTTTGTAAGTTCTCCTGATAAGGTAAGGCTTTGCGGGAGAACAACTTATACAGATAAT
This sequence comes from Parasteatoda tepidariorum, assembly GCF_043381705.1. NCBI lineage: Eukaryota > Metazoa > Arthropoda > Arachnida > Araneae > Theridiidae > Parasteatoda > Parasteatoda tepidariorum. The sequence continues at coordinate 77,908,115 of NC_092206.1, read as the reverse complement.
TTTATTTCTTTTCCTTTTTCTTTTCTCTTCTTTTTCTTTCTTTTTTTTTCTTCTTTCTCTTTTTCTCATTTTTTTTTATTTATTTAAGAAACTGTCATAAGCATTTCTAATAATTTAATATTGTAAGTATCCTGTTTACAAATTAATATTTTTAAACTAAGACATTTCATTATTACCATATAAACAAAACCCGCATGCAAATAAAGCTTTTGAGAACTTTTACATTTACTATTATAACTGTTAAATATTTGTTAATTATGTTAAATATTTATAATTATATATTAATATTAAATATTTATAATTATTATTAATATAATTAAATATTTATAATGTTAAAAACATATAATATCTCAAAAAATTTTATCTCAAAAGCGGAATATTTTCAGAATTTTTTCTTTTTAAATAATGAGCTTTTCATTAAAAAATAAAATAAAGTTTAATTTTATTAAACATAATTATAAGACTTTGGTTCCTATTAATAATAAAGCTATTCGACAAAGACAAAGACAAAATTATTTTTGTTACTTGTAAATTCACGATGATTCAAAACAGTAAATTATTTTTAAAAGAAGATGGATCAAAAAACTATATTGAACACCCACTAAAAAAAATAACAATATTTATAAAAATAACATAGACAATATCGATACACATGAAATAAATTTAATAAATAAATAAATTTACCAATATCGATTGAAATAAATTTACCAATATCGATTTACAAGAATTAACATGAAAAGGCAATACGCGTAAAAAAAAAACGGCCCCTCACTTTCAGCTCTTTATACTTACTCGCTATACTTGAGAACTTCCCCTCATAGATAGTGGCTATGCCGCAAAGCAACTTTTACAGAAAGGTTTGGTTTCTCGTTTGTGAATTTTTAATCTTTTTCTATCAATTTACAAACAAATCAGGATCAGAAAAAATTTTACTTTTCACAAACATTAAATCCTTTTATTTCTTCATTATCATTTCTGATTAAATATCTCACTTTGAATTTAAGTAATGTGAGATTTCATATCAGTATGAATCGTTTTTTATTTACGAATACTTTTTCATCTTAAAAATATTTAATTATTATAACAATAGCACTGTAGTAATTTCTTATAATGCATAGTTATTTTTAGGTTCATATTTAGATATATTATTGTTCCAAATGTTTACGACTTACTATGATGTTATAAACATTGCACAATAACTTGCTGAACTTTTTGTATTAATAAACGAATTATAGTAAAAAAAAAAAACAGCTTACAAATGCATTAACTTAAGATTAGTTTGTTTTTACGTTTGAAAATTATTAGTTCTTTAAAAGTTTATTATTGGATAATTTTGAAATTTTTGAGAATTTATTTCCTAGAATTGAAGTAAATTTTTTACATGGAGATTACGAAATTTTCAGACTTGAGTTATTTTAATAATTTAAGAAATGCTGGTTAAAATAAATTTAATTTCGATTTGTAAAACCTTAGAAGTGAAACATTAATTCATGGTAAGTATCTTGCAAAATCAATATTTATTTTAAAAATGTTTTAACTGTGGAATTATAAAAGTTGACTTATAGTTTCAAACGGTACATCTTTAATTTAATATCTCAAAATAATATTAGCAATAGTTATAAAATAAATAATAATTTTTTAAAAATTTATAAACCTAACACAAAATCAAAATTTATAAATGCTTAATTAATAAAAAAAATTTATTTCTAGATTTTTAGTTACATAATAATGTGTTTTCATTATTTTAAAGTTACAAAATATTAAAAATCAAAAATGTAAAGATTAACAATACGTTTAAAAAAACACAAATAAAAATTAATGAAATGTTACCTTATTTCCTTAAATTCTGCATCATTGCAACTATTTGAATATTTCTTCTAAAGTTTGAAACAAGTTCTGATTTTATAAAATAGCAACTGCAATTTTTAAAAAAATACTTATTCGGGAACAGACTTCATATTCTTGAAAACAAGTAATAACAAAGGCTTCACTGTCTTACTTCAACTAAGCTTTCCAGAAAAGTTTTGTCTATTTAAAGAACAATTCTAGGATTTTTTAAAAAAGGAAAAATAAAAAACATTCCAAAACAAATCACGTTCTAGGAAAAAACAGGAAAATTCTTTAAAGCTGCGCCGGAGAAACAACTTTCAATTGTGGAATAGTATTCCACCATCCAACTTATCCTGTTTTTCCGAAGGAGGTCCTACCCGTCATTTTCCGTTACGTCATGATTTAGAGCTATTCTGATTGGATGATGATAGAAGGCGTTGTCTATTTTAATTCCACCTACAGATCTTCGCAAGTCAGAAGTCAAACTGCATTTAATGGAAACTCCAGTTTGATAGTGAAAGATGATGTTTCTAAACAATTTTGAGGTAAATTAGATAAATTATCTCACTTTATGGGATTATAAAGAAGCTTAATTGCTCTGCCATTATGGAAATTTCGAATCAAGATTTGCACTTAAGAGAAATTTATCCTAATTAAATTTAATTAAAGAAAAGAGACAAATTAGGCATTAAAAACTTTGAAAATGGTTTTAATAATTAGGGACCGCTTAAAAGTTTACTTTTTTGTTGCCAGCTATTTGAACGCATATTTTATCTGGAAACTATCTTTGTTTTAAGGGAGCATTTTTATAAGTTATTTAAAGATAGTCTTTCTTTAAATTTTTGTCTTGTAAACTACTTTCATTTACATTTATTATCAAATTTTGCTATTTAGAGATTTTTAAAATTTAATTAGAAAAAAGCGAGAAATCAAGTATTAAAAACTATAATTCAATAGTTAAGAGCCGATAAAAAGTTTATTTTTTTCCACTATCAACGTAAACGAATATTTTGCCGAAGAAACTATAATAATTTTAAAGGATTGTTTTTAAAAATTATTTAAGGACAGTTTTTAAACTTTAGTCTCATTTTATGGAAATTTGGAGCAAAGTTTAGCTCTTTGAAAAAGTTAACCGCAATTCAATTTAATTAGAAGAAAACAATAAATTTGGTACAGAAAACCTTGAATTATATTAAGGCCCGTCTAAAATTTACTTTTTTATCCACGAGCATTTTCGAAGAAGAATTCGAATTAGAATTTCAATTAGAAGAATTAAAAATTAATAATTCAAGAAGAATAATTAAGATATTTAATTTTAAAAATTCATTTAGTTTATTTTAACATTATTTCATCGAATTTAGTTTATTTTACAAACAACAGTTTCTATAATTTATTTAAAGCTTGTTTTCAAATTTTTGTCTTGTTATTACAGAATTACAGAATTTTTTGTCTATTACATAATTTTTAGATATTCGAAATTTTGAATCACATTTTGCTTAAAGAAGACATTTGTTTTTATTAATGCTAATGAGAGAAAAGCGGCAAATAGGGTACTTTGAAAATAGATTTAATAAGTAGGGACTATTTGCAAACTTACTTTTTTGCCAAATATAACTTTATGGATCATTTTTAAGAAGAAACTCTTAATTTTTAAAACTTGTTTTTTATTTTTTTCCGTGCTAACTACAACTATCAAAATTTCACCATCATAGAAATTTTCAATCCATTTTTGCTACATAAATTTTGAATTGTGTTTGCACAGATGCAAAATTTATACTAGTTTACTTTAATTCGACAAATTCAGTATTAAATTTTATCAAAATAATTTTATTATGTAATTTGAAAAGTTTAAGCGAGTTAAAATTGCTCAATATATAATTTTGTTTTACTGTATGTTTATTACTGCGAAATACTTTTTGACCTTGATAATATTTTAACTATTCATAGTTTGATTCTGCGCATTTTTTACGCAAATTTGTGGTTAATATAAACTAAGTTTATTTTTTTTTTTAACTTTGTTCATATTTTGTCAGGTACCATATCAATACACAGAGAGAAAAAATCTGGTAAAACTACCGTACTGTATGGAAATGATATAGTATGATCTATTAAGAAAACATAATTCTGGTATTAAAACTAAAATGTATGGTATTTGTAAATCATTCATGTAGTAATGTTTCCGTTCCTATGGCAACGGTTTACCGGAAAATTCAGGTTTTCAAAATTTATACTTCTTATTACCACACATTTAATAAAAAAAATAAACTGAAAAATTAATTTAACCATGATAAAAAATTATCATAAAATTACCAAGTTTTGCTACATTTACTAAATTTTATCACATAATATAATTCTATATTTTATGGTTAATTTATCATTAGCAAAATAATAAGGTAAAAATTACCGAGTTTTTAAGTGTTCCCACAGAGCCAGAAACATGGCAAATTTAACCATATTCTGATAGTTTTGACCCTACTTTTTTCACATTGTCCATTTGTAAGACTCAGTTCAGCAATGATATGTAAGACTCAGCTCTGCAGAGATATGCAAGACTCAGTGCTGCAGAGATATGTAAAATAATTAAGTTAGACTGGATTATAAACAGGTAAGTTATAGAATGCAATTACTTGTTAAATTGCACAGAGTACAAAAAATCCCATTTGTTTCACAGAAATATGCCTTAAAAATTTTTTCTTCTATAAAAACGTTTCAAAGAGTTTTAAAAACATTTATTTATAGTTGCTAGCTCATTGATTGAATCAAAGATATAGTATGATGAACAGTAGCTAGTGGAGTAAAACCTGTTAAGTTGACCCCAGTATGATCACTATGTTGGAAGTTATTATATAATATGATGATCAGAGGCTAGTAGAGTAAAACCTATTAAGTTGACCACAGTATGATCAGTATGTTGATCAGTATACTGTTCACCTACATAAACTAGCATCAATGATCAAGTGCCAAGTTAGCAAAATAGTCAATAGATTACATGTATATCAATGTTTTTTCATAAGTAGTCAGTTTAAACAGGTTTCACAGTACAAGAAAATAATGATAAAAAAAATTCATAGAGTTCATAAGTATAAGTCTTTATACAAATATGCAGATTTTTGAAAAAGATTTGACTTTAAACTGTTATAATATTCCATCGGCTTAAGAAAACTTTAATCTCAACCATTCTACTTAAATTATAAACATGTTTAAAATTTAACGAACAACGTCTATTTTACTGTAACTTTTTAACATAGCATGCTTATTTATTTTAATAGTTTAAAATTTTCAGTACTTTCTTAATTAAAAACTAAGCAACCAAAGAAAAAGTAATTTTTTTAAAGAAAGTAGTACCTTTTTCAGTTTGATTTTATAACGGAACTCACAATTTAGACTACAGAAGAAAAAAAATAGCCTTATCTTTTTCTTGATTCTTGTATGGAAAATTGCCGAAAACTGTAAAAGTTTGGTAGAAATACCAAATCCGGTGAATTTGATCGTGAAATGGATAATATGGCATATTAAATATAATCAAATATTCCCTATTAACTCTAGTTTTTAAAATTATTTGCTCGCTTAAATACACTCGCTATTATGCATACTTTTAAAATCTTGATGAAAAATTAATAACAAATGCACATTATAGTCTTAAATTTATATTAAATTGAGAAAGAGCAAAATCGTTTTCAAAATTTGTCCGATTACTAAGTCAAAAAGAGTAAAGGGGAATTAAAATCATTCCAAATTATTTTATTTGAAGAAGAAGTTTAAAGGCAATTCCGAGTAAAAGGAAAACGTACTCAAGTTCATATAAAAATACAACTGGGTTTGGATGAATTTAATTCAAACTTCACTACTCCCGATTGGTCAAAATTAAGAACTGTTTTTTCTCACTCATATATTAACTTGAGCTTCTTTATTTTCATAAAAGTTTATTACATTTTTACAAGTATTATATAAATATAGATTAAGGGTAACCATAACGGAATAGCCTGTATTTTCATCAAATATTTTATCAGCTAACGTATCTAATTTTTTTTAGGTTTTAAAGTGGTTTGAGCATTAAACATTTTTGGAGTATGCCATAAGAATAATCTCAATACATTTCAAATGTAATACTTGAAATTAGATACTTGAAATTGTTATCTAATGAACTTTTCATGTATTTTTTTAGTTATAGGTATGAATAAATATAATTATAAATAAATAGTGAATGTATGTACAATGCGCTAAAAAAACGGACCACCCTGATTAACCTTTGGTCTAATGATCAGATCTTTACGTTCTAGGATCAAATCTTAATGGTTCGAAGGTATGACCTCAAATATGCTAATTAGTGCAGACGGTATTTTAAGTTACAAAAACGTACTTTCTCTGAATAAACATACCTTTTTTCAACGGATTTGAATTTCTGACCACCAAAATATATGGGGTAGCCACATGATCCCCATAGTATGTATAGCCAGGAGAGCAATCCAAAGTTTGGACCCCATAATGATAATTTTACATTTTGCGTATTTCGCCATATCTTGAGAATTTTTCAAGCGAAATGAAACATTTTTGCTCTCAATTATAAAATTCGTTTATCCAAAGATATTTCCACGTTAAAAGTAACTTTTAGTAAATATTTCTTACTATTTTATTTCATATTAGTCTAAAAAATTTTTGAATAGTAAGGTATCCAATTTTTACTTCATTTTAAGCTATGCAATTTTGCATGGCAAAACACGAAACTTAAGCGAAATCGGTTAAATAGTTCCTGATATATTAAATTTTAAAAATACGACTTTTTTAAAATTCGATTTTGGGGCCGATATTACTCAAATTTTGTATTATGCCATGTAAAGTTACATACTTTGAAATACTTTAAAAGGATTTTAAAAGATTTTATACTTTTCAATGCGAAATTTGTTCGACTATTATTAAATTTAAAAAATAAAATATTTACTAAAATTTATTTTTTGGATCGAAATATCATTGGAGCGTTCTCCTGATTAAACTATGGGGACCATATTTCCCAGATTGCGGCTACCCTCTATATTCTGAGAGTCAGAAATCCTAATCCGTTGAAAAAAAAGTATGCTTATTCAGAAAAAGTGCATATTTCTGTTTAATTTCGTCACTTAATGTCGTCTGCACAAATTAATAAGCATAATTGAGTGCACTCCATCGAGCCATTAAGATTGAATCCATTTCCGTTTTTTTTTCCTTCTTTTTTTTCTCTCTTTTTTTCTATTTCTCTTGCTCACTGTATTACTGTACGGACTACTGTACTAACTACTGTAGCTGGTGTATTTACTATTGAATACGTTAATACAATAAGATTTACGACATTTACTCTTACATATGAACATGTTGTCGTCAGTACATATTGTTGTGATCGGAGTCCAGTGGCTCCGTGGTAGTAATTTGGACTCTCATGCCACAAGTAGGTCCGGGGCTCTGACTTTACACAGGACAAGGTTGACTCAGCCTTTCACTCTTTGAGTAGATCGTTAAAATTAACACCAGGCATGTTTGAGAAATAAACACTAGGGATTTTCGCTTTTGGCTGACCACACAACCGAAACATCTCCTCCCCCACCTCAAACTCCAAGGTCAATAAAACTGGGATGGGCACAGTGATCCTTGGCCCTCCATGGGCTGTTTCGACACTCAGTTTATTTTTTATTGTTTTCATTGTTGTATTCAATTACTGATGACAATAATTATAAATTAAGGGTAGATGATAGCAAATTAAGGAAAGATTTATTATTTTAAGTTGATTTCGTTAGCAATTTTTGTTATTTACTATTTTGGAGTTTTTAAAACTTCACTATGTGTTTTTTATACCAACTTATTTTTCACTTAGCTTAAGTCAACTTTTAACATCTCATTTCGAATTATTTTCTCTAAGTCGTCATTGTGAAAAACTGGAGATCTATTCTCAGAGGTGGTTTGAAGTCCACTTAGTTTCAGATCAATGGGTACCAGCTTGCCTGAGAAGTAAAGAGGCTTGTGAGCAATGCTGATCACATTGCTACAGTCATACCATTGCACACTTGGACATTGTGATCCGGCGGATATTGGATATTTCGAAGCCTAAAACTCCATAATTCCCTTAACCGCAATCGGCTGATGCGGGAATATTTATGAATTATTTTAAATCATTTTTTACTGTTGTTAAGATAGAATCGTATTTTCAATAAGTTGAGGTAAAAGCATAATTTTGAAAACCTGTGTTATTGAAAACAGAGAATATTTTTTCGTATTATAAACGAGTTAACGCCACCCTTCCTTCGTTAATTACCTGAAATTAATAAATATTTCTTTTTTTAAAAGAAAAATAGTAACGAAAAATTAATACAAACTGCAACTGAATGACTTTTTCAAAAATTGAATGTTTGTTTAAAGAACATTTCATGCTCTCTATTTTAAATACCGTTATTTTTTTTTAAAAAAATGTCTTTGAAAGGCACTGTAAGAAAGGCACCCCATTTTAAATCCTTTTAAAATGAAAAATGCAATTCTTTCTTTATTATTTTGTCCTTTTTGATATTTTCAGCTTGTTTAAAAGACTTTTCATAGACTATATTTAATATCCCGCTATTTTCACAAATAGTCTTTGGATTGCACTGTAAGAAAGACACCCCATAACAAATCCTTCTAAAAGAGAAATTCAACTCTTTCTTTATTGTTTTAACTTTTTTGACATTTTCAGACTAGCTTTAATGTTATGCCAGTCACTTATAGATGATATTTTATCAGACACCTATTTATTCCAGATAAGTATTCTAGCTATGGAATTCATTCTTTTGGCAACCTTACAGTTCAACTTAAAATATCCTTTACCCAGATATTATTTTCATGCAAATCAACTGGATTTCGAGAAACTCCAAAGGTAAAGTGCAACGCAAGTTTAAAACTTCCGCAATACACCTTGAAATACTCTATTGCACTTATTAAACTTTCCCTCATAATTTCATTTGATAACCATAACCCGACCCTAACTACATTAAAGGGGGAAGACGTTCTATTTTGGCATTCCACAATCGATCGGCGTTAATAATATCGATAGCTACGGATTAGCTGCACTGGACAAGTGGTGTTCCATCACATACGAGCTTATGTCGCCAAGCTTAATTATAATCCCTTCAAACCTTAATACATTTTGGCGCTAAGATTATAAACAATTTCATTAATCAGTTCATTACTTTTAGAGAATGGCAACATTTTGAATAGAAACCGAATTACTCGCATTTGTCCTTATTTGGCGGGCTTGGGGAGTTGAGGGATTATTTTTCGAATTTTAATAAATGCAGAGGGCAGTGCTTTCTCCTGTTTCAAAGCTTTTAGAATCTGAGATAAATTCCGTCATTTCTAAAATTTCATTAGTTGACCGACAATCTTTGTGGGACATTATCTAAGAATTAGGCTAAAGTAAGAGTTAGAATTACTATTTTGAATTTATAATTTCTAACTTTGATGAATTATTCATTTATAATTAAGATGTTTTTTATCTTAATTATAAAATAATAATTTTCTTATTAAAATTTATTGCATGAAACAAAGAAATTATTTTTTTAAGGAGAAAAAGTTTAAGATTATTTAATATTTGCTTAATATACACAAATGTGGGAAATGAAACACAAGATATAACTGGAATGAGGGAAGCGGTTTTATTGTGATGTTGCAATATCCCATATATATATCGAAATATTTAATTCGCTTTTACTTAATATTCTTTTAACTTATAAACTTGTGTAATTTTAAGTCCTTTTGAAATTATTTAATATGTTATATTGAAGTAAATTTTAGCGGATATTTAAAATTATAGCTATGACGATTACATGCCTTTTCCAATTTATAAGTTAATGTAATTAATGATAATCCTAAATATTTATGAAAGTGCAATATTTATATCATTGTTCCTAAGTGAAGCAAGATAATTTTGAAAGGTCACCAAGCAGATCACCAAAGACGGATAGAATATTTAATTTCTCTCCGCTACTGTTATGTTAAGCCTAATTAAAATTCGTGTTTTAATAATTTTTTATTGCTATGTTTGATTTGCAAACTAATTTTATTTTAAAAATTATAGTGTGTGAACAACCTAATTTAATTGTTCTTCCTTTTAATGGCACTACAAAGATAGATAACTTCGCTGACTCATATGCGTATTATATCTTATTGCTGTTATAAGCCTTAGTGTAAGTAACATCTCAAATGGTAGCAATTACTTTACATTAAAGTAGTACAAAGGAACATTACTATATATTTCAAGACTTCGAGAACTGTCCTTTATGCTTGATTACACGAAAAATTATCTCTGATGTTTCGCAAGACTTGTGTAGTTGCCATCAACTTTGGTGTTAAGGTACACTAAAATTTTCATAACAGCTCACAGTGGGCCAGCATCCAAGGTTTCGTGGCCAAAATTAGTATTTCGCTCTAAAATTTGTTTCAAAATCTGGGGGGTTTTTATTTAGGGGTTTTTATGTGCAGGTAAATTGAATTCATAGTTGAAATTTTGAAATACACTAAAAATACCCACGAAAAAAAATGGCGGCTGAAATATGGAGAGAGAAGAAAAAATAATATAATATGTTTAAATAATTAAATATAGCAATGAAAATATAATAATTTTCGTAATTTTATGCTAAAAATGAAAAGCAAATTATATTTCCGAAGTAATATTGGAAAATAATGCGAATTAATTACAAAATAACGCGAAAACATGAAGAAAAAAAACGTAATTTCTGTTTTTCGGTATATTTAGTCTACCTTTGCAATACGGGCAAAATGGGGCAGGTTTTTTCGAAAGAAGNAAAAAAAAAAAAAAAAAAAAAAAAAAAAAAAAAAAAAAAAAAAAAAAAAAAAAATTAGCTAATTACCTCGTGGAACTTTTTGGAACTAAGTTTCGAAAGTCATTCAAACATTGTAAAATGTCAAATGATAAGATATAAACTGTAAGTTTGTCAAGAGAATTAACTAACCCAACAAATTGAAAAATTGTGCTATAATTTTAGACTAATTAATCTTTCAAAATCTTTTTTACTTTTATACTTTAATTACTCTGATAAAAATGTAACAGTAAGGTGAAATTCCTATATATATTTCTGAAATAAAAATTTAAAAGTTACATTTAAAAAAAAAATTTTTAACATATTTTTCATTACATTGTACTCTTGTCGGTCCGAAAAGTAAATTATAATGTTTGGAATGATTATGAATACTTAATTTGGGCTAAATTAAAACTGCCTACACATATTTTAGTTGAAAATTTAATTTTTGACATTTGGCCAATGATCAAGGTCTTATGGCCCACACTGCAGCTTATCAAATGTAAATACAACGCATCCAAAAATGCTTAAAAATATTTGAACTACTATACCAAGCACATCAGTTGTATTGTGTGACAATAGTCTTCTGTACCACACCTATATATATTTTAGTGCTATATTTCATTTTATTAAAACTATAGATTATGAACTGACGAAGAGAAAATCATCCTAGTTTTATGAAAAACGGCACACCGAAAAAAAATTAATAATTTTATTATGAGTTTAAATAATAAGTTTAAAAGCTTGCAGTTTTCATTTTTGATCGCTTGAAAAAAAGTATTTGAAACCATAGAATTTCAGGTCCTTATTTTTTATTATAAGAAAAACATTCCATTTTCTGAAGAGTGCAGAGTCTCGACTCTAAAAGGAAGGATCTTTTATAGGATCACGCAGAAAACATTGAAAAAAAATTATCATTCTGCGTTGCGACACTGAGGAAGTTTTATCTAGAATTAAGGCTTATAGTATGCCTGTTCTGAAATGAAATTGAGAAAAACACCATAAGTACTTCACGATAGGCATTGAAAAAAAGACATCTATTTCCGTTTTCCCTTTTTAGTGCCAACGCCAAAATGAATACTGTTAATTTATAAAAAATTTAAAAAAATTCGATTAGTAGCTAATCGTACAAAAATGCCAAATACATATAAATCCCAAATTTGAATTTTTTTTTTTGTCGTTAATGTTGATTTTTCTGTTGCCCTGCAGTTTTTATATCGTTTTTTTTTTTTTTTTTTTGTCGTTTAGCTTTTTTTTAGTGCAAATCAGATCATTTGAACTGAAATATTTGCAAGGACGTCTATTGGTTTTGTTCTCAAACTGAACAACATTATTGCCGTAAACTGTGATTTAAAAAAGAAAAGAAAATTTGCTTCTTTACACAGTGAAAAATTTTCAGATCAAATTACGCTTTTATACACTGACGCGTTTATAGCACCGGCACTCAGGGTGAGGGAACTTTTTACCGTAAAAACAATTTTTATCGGAGCATATTACGAAGCAAAAAAATCTTATCTATCGTACTTTTTACAGTGATAATTACTGTAAAGTCACTAAATCACTTTAAATAAATAAATATTGCTGTAAAAATACGGTATATTTTACGGTAAAAATAGACTTGACCGGAAAATGGATTTTACGGATGATGCAAACCTAAAGTGTCAGTACTTTATATCGTCATTTGATCCGGAATTTTTTACATTGTAGCTTCCTTAGTCCTTCGTCCATCTGTTGACAAACTTTGCAACTAATTTTGAATCTTGTTGGTGATAAATTTCTGATGTTTTGAGTAGAATTTAGCAAGCCGTGTATTTTACCTTCGCTTTTTCTTCAATAGATTTTTTCTAATCGTCGGTCACTTTTAGGACGATCGATATGAACGTTAATGCGGTGTAAAAAGTCGAGCAACGTACACAAGTTTATAAATTCATACAAATGTTATAAATGAAAAAAATACGACTGATACAGTCAACCAAAAAACCGTAACTTTGCAAATTAAACGTTAATGAGTTAACGTTTATTAAATACTTTAATTTCTAACGCCTAGACAATTTGCTGAACAGTTACGTGTAAAAAAATTTTTGAATTCATATTTCTAGAAATAAGTGTCAAATTACTTCCTCCACGGTTATTAAAGGTTTGTGAACGTTTAGTTAAAAAGAAAAGCCATCAAACAAGTATATTGAAGTACACGTAGATTTGATTTAACACAGTTGTTATCAATTTCTTAGAAATTTAAATGCTTACTGGGTTAGGATTACAGTCTTCAATTGTAATAATTTCAGTTGGAATTATTGCATAAGCAGTAAATAATGATAGAAGATCAGAACTTCTGTTCTGTGCTTCAGTTTTCTGGGGATTAAGATATTTAGCTTTAGATTTTCCTTTTTTTTAAATTATTGTTTTAGTCATTTTGGAATTTCCATTGATACCATAACAGGTGGTGGACGCCATTCTTTGACGAAAGACGGGAGCGAAATGCAGTTTTAGTAAGTGTGGAGAACTTAACGGCCTTCAAATGACACAGGGAGAGGATTATATTTAATTTGATAGTAAAGAGGAATATCCAATGTATCCTGAACGATGCGAAGCGAGCATCCTTTGGGGGATGGCAAGCGTTAGCGAGCAGAGGTGTATTGTCTCCAAGTATGTCGTAGTTCTTGTCTTGTTTGTAAAAGTACGTTGCATCAGAAACAGTGAACAGAAACGTAAGATATTTCTTTCGCTTCTTTATTTAATATCGAATGCATTTTGCATATCTTTAATCTACTATGTAATGTCCTGCAGTGAACTGATCGTTAAGACACGGTTCCCAGCAGATCACCGAAGTCAAGCATCACTGGCTGTTGTCAGTGTGTGGGTGGGTGACCACTTGGATCAGTCTGCGTGGGGACCGAGGGTGTGAAGTATTGGTCCTCGTTAAACTGTTCTACCGTAAAGTGCTCGACTTCGCGTGCAGGTCGTTGGGCTACCGAAGCGGGGGTGCCATCCCCTCTGCAGAGGATCAAAATTGTAATTGCTTGTCTTCGGATCATCCTCTGGGATGTTTCCCAGACCATCGCCAATAGCCCATTGTGCAGCTCTAGTGCGACGTAAATGAACTACCTAAAAAAAGAACTACCTATTATGTAATTTTCATTTGTTAATGTATATTTTTAAAGATTAGTTATCCTCATACTCAAGACAGAAGAAACTATCCGACGTGTACCTCAGGCGAACTCAGATTCAAAGTAATCCAATGTAGGTCAGGCTCGGATTAAAATTCCTTGGACCTCCAAAAGTGAACCCAAACTCGTCTCTAATCTGAACCTGATAGAATTTAAGGTATAAATCTGCAACACTGCATTTTTATTTTAAAAAAAATTACAAAACTGTGGATTTTGATTTATTTTCAAAATTATGAATAATTTATTTTACTCAGTAAATATTATTATTTTTAAAGGAGAAGATCGGTAAAAATATTTTTACTTATTAATCGGTTGAGACCGTCCCTGTGTAAACGTTTACAGAAACCCTATTTTACCATTTCAAAATCTTGTTTATTCCTTCTTTTTTGTAATAAGGAAAAGCGTATCATGGTTTTTAAATACTTGTTAATTGTATAAATAATTTATATTTAATTATTATCCACTTATGTTCAAAACCCTATTCGAATTCCTCTTAGTATTCTCTACTGTGTTTGATAATGAATTAATTTTATTTTAAAAATTTGTGTACATACACATACTCAATTAATGATTCTTACTTAACTTTGGAACAGAATTTTTAAAACATTTTATTCCAACTGTTTAACCATTTGTAATAAATTTAGATCAAAATAAGTGAAAAATATTATATGTAGCAATTTAATAATTTACGATTATAAAATACAGCATTAGACATCGGTGTCTTTTTGTGTTTTAAAGGTAGAATCAAAACATGGCTCAGTTTCAAACAATAATATTTCTAACTTGCAATTATTTAGATCCAAGAGAAGTAATTATTCTCCATTGAAATTTCTTGAATTACAAAATTAATTATTTATAAATTTTTGAATATGTATGAAAAATAAATTTTTACAAACTACTTTATGTTGGATTTTATATTTTAGTACAAATATAATTCCGTTAATCTAGATTTTTTTTAGTAACCATTAGATTGTTTTTTAGAATAAAAAATTACTAAAATATATTTTTACTTCAGAATAAAAAATTACTAAATATATTTTTACTCGTAATAAGAGCGTCAAAAAATATATATAAATAAGGGATGTCAGTGTCACATCCGCGTCAAAGGGTTAATATTATATCCAAAAATAACTTTACTGTCTCTCACACTGAGCAAACTTTGGTGCAATACCCCTCGGAGTTAGGTGTTGAACAACCCCAAATACTGTGTGAATGATCACTTAATTTCAAATTAACATCAAATAAAACTTTCATATACATTTTAAGTCTAGTACTAAACACAGTGAGCCCAACTCAAAAATTTCTAGAGTAAAATCATTAATGACACATTCCAAAAAATTTATGTCTTCATAAATTAAAATCATTGATATTTTCAAATCATGAAATTCTAAATAAATTATATGCAGCATAATTTAAATGAATATTTATGTATACCTAAGTTTATTTTAATCTCGAATCACATTTATTATTCTATCAGAAAAAAATATTTACAAATGAAAGAAATGCCAAGTATAAATTCTAGTTCTAATATTTTAAAATAAAATATACAAGTATTTTTAAACATAAATGTGATCCATGATTTCTTGAAACTTCCGGATCGTAATTAACGAAAAATTCGGATTTTTTCCGGAACACAATCATCTCTGTAAGCACCAGGAACAGAGAACACTCAAACCAAGCTTCTGTTCATTCACACCTTTCGAAAATTACCTTTTTGACAATTGTAGAAATTGTCAGATGTTAAGTTTAGATTACCAAACATGCAATGGTTTTAATGTTTTTACTCTATCTACAAAAGCTCACTTCTTTCTTCTATTGTAATAAAAGTATGTATATTTTTAGTTGTGTATTAAAGATAATTATATATCTGTTCATACATACCTGTGAATTAGACTAAATAATTTTATAATATTATAATTTTCATCTGCTTCCATTCTTTAAAGCTCTTTTTCAAATATGTCTCAATATTCACTCGGTAATGTGTGTGTTGCAAACTAATTTTATTTTATCTGACAAAAAGTTCCAATTTATTTATATTTTATACAGTGCTTGTTTTTAATATCTGATCAATTTTTTTATTGATTAATTAGTTGCTCAGAATTGTAAAAAAATTTTGTGCAAAAAGAAAATTCAAAACAGAATTAATTATTACAATACATAGTTATTTCTTCAAATATGTTTATTGCAAGAGCCACACATTGTACAAAACTAAATAAAATTTGGACAAGATACTAATTTTCAACACATAACTTTCTGTGACACTATTTATCTGGATTTGATTACAATATTGCACATTACACATAAATATTGCATATCATTCTTATAACAAATATAGTGAAATAATAAAAAAAAATTATGTATCCAATAAATACTGTTCGCTTTTTTTTCATTCTGCCAATGTTTGCTTGGAAAATTTGATTATATACACACGATCCACTAATACTTTCTTTAAGTAAAACTTCGAAAGCAACAAATTTTCCCTTGGAAATTTGTTGCAATTAAAAAAACTCTTCCTGAAAAATTTTATTATCTTTGCTTCTAAAAATTAATTCAAAATCCTCTATAAAATGAGGACAACAAACTAATTTTAATAGTAAAAATTCAGATTTTTTAAATTAATTTTTAAATAGAAGCAAATATTTAACCAAATATTAAATTTTGTGTTCTAATGCAAATGAGAAGAAAAAAAAGACTTCAAATTCTAAAATGATGTAAGATTTTAAGAAAAAGAACCTGTACAGCTAATTTAATCTTCGTTTTTCTTTCTTTTTATATCATTCTTTTGCAGCTTTCAAAGTGCATCTTTTTAATTTTTTTCTTTTTGCCTGGAATTCAAAAAATTATACAAACAACAGTTAACACTAAGTGTTTGAAACTATGATAAAAAGCAAATCATAAAAATTTACTAAACAGAAGCATTAGAGGAAGATATTCTGAAGAAAGTAATACATAATAGCTTTTTATAATGCAAATCCTGAATAATGATAGGTAACTAAAAACAGTTTGACATCCTATTTGCAAACATAAGTAAATAATACTAAAATAAAGGTCAGTAGAGAAGCTCATCATTTTAAATTCCCCAGAAATCACAAAATTTGACTCAGTAATAGAGAAATCAACCATCAAATATGTTGATAAAATCAAAAGTGGTAGCTATAGTAAAGCTTTCAAGAGAACTCCTCTAGACATCAGTCTCACATCGTGGCGGGTACCATGGTTATGAGAAAAAGTAAATTTGAATAATGGTGCGGGGTGAATAGTTTTGTCTTTATCTTGGCATAGTTCAGCGTGAGTAAACCAATCAACACCTTCATTCCTCGTTTGCACCCCCATTAGAAATGTGATCTTGCTTGTTACCATAGCAGTAGACAGCCCCAGACATTTAGTCTGAAGGAGTTCTCCTCCAAGCCACACTATACTATGTTATCAAACTTAATTTTCTTAGAGCTTAATTAATAAATCTAACCAAACAGTCTATAAAATAAAGGATTCCCATAATTTGACATTAGTGAGCAGGCTATTTCAAAAGCAATATAGCAGTTTTGAGAAAATTGTAGATTGATGATAATTAATTTCAGACACAAAAGCTACCATAACAATTACTGGTTCACATTACCCTAAGATTAGACTTCCAGATACCCTAGACTTGATACCTTATGAATTATTACTGTGGTGACACTTCAATGACGTGTCTCAAAACTTAAAGATATAACAGCATACCAATTACCCAAGTAGACACCACTTAAAGACTATTGAGCATGTTATTTGACAGTTACAGGTACTAGCTGTCCATCATATTGACCATGTTTTGTAGACAGGCGATTGTTAAATTTTGTATATTATTGATTGTTATTTATATATGATCTTATAAGGCTAAATATAAACTGCTTTGTGGTTGTTTTTGAAACTTAAATTTTATCAATAAAAATTCTTATTCTCATAATTTCTCTATTCCATTCAACAATTTTCTTGAAATTTTGCTGAATAGTTTTTGATACTAACTGCTCACAAATGACTATTTTAGCAATTGTCACCAATTATATATATATATATTTAAAAATTAGGATTAATTTTAGTAGTTTTTAGGCAGGATAATTAATCATTCAAACTCAAATTTCATATAACATTAACAAAACATGAAATAATACAGTTCACAAAATAATATATATTTTTAAAAAAATGATTTTGCTCATCAAACTCAATTTTCTTACGACTCCATAAGCAATAAATATATAATAACAGTACACATTTCACAAAATAAATGCTATTTGGAAATTTAAGCTCTGGCAAAAATGTTTCAACAAATTCACATTAGAGAAAATAAAAGAATTATGATACTTTGAACATACTGGGGACAGGGGTTGGTGCACCAACTATCTTATAATGTTCTTCCGGTCCTTCATCGAAAATAACAGGTGGAGGTGGTGCCATTTCTTCTGGTATGCTATCTCGATCACTAATGGAATCTTTTGGGGGTTTCAGGCACACTACATTTGAATACTGATGGCGTTGAACTGGTCGGGATTTATTAATGTTGTTATTAGTCTTTTCCCTATCAATTACATCAAAGCTGGGAACACTTGGCAAAGTTCCAACTTGCTTCAGAGAAGACAACTTGTTCCCAACGCAACAACTTTTGACAGAACTTAAATTATTGATTCTGGCAGCCATGTGACAGGTACAGGCTGGTTGATTGTCTGTATTATTGAAAATAGAAGCTTTTGGAAAGTCATAATCGGAAGAAATGCTGTTGGATCTTTGCAAAAAAGGTGGCGGAATGTCATAAGACTGATCAGCATCACAATTATTATCTTGTTTGATTGGAGGAGGAGAAATTGGAAGTGGAGGTGGAACTATGTCGTAATCTGTTTTTGGACCAATGGGAAATGAGAGTTTGAGGGAAATATCATTTGTTGGGGAGACAGCAGTGCTGCAGCTCGGTCTAGGTGGTGGTGGTCGATCATAGTTTTCACAAGGATCTTCAAAACTGCTGAAATCTAAAAAAGCAAAATAAAATTAGGAAACTAATAAAATACCACAGAAATTAACAAGCAATTTCACAGGTAGCTAACTCACAACAAAACTGGAATTAAAACTGTAACCAAATATGGGTGACGCAGCAGTCAATGCGTTATCTCTGAATTTAGTTTTCATTTTTTTAATTTCTATAATTCAAAATTATACCAACTTGGTAACAACAAAATTATACTTCTATAACTCAAAATTATACCAATTTAAAAGATGGAGACACCAAAATTTCAAAATAAAAGATATACTAATTAAAATGTACATTTTTCATAATTATAGTAAAAATAAGTTGACTATGTATTTATAGACTTTGAACTATGTATTTATTTAAAAAATAATACAAAAACTTCTTGCAAACTACTTCAAAACAAGTTAAATTTCTATAAAAAATTTAACATTTTTCTAAACAGTAAAAAACAGACTATCATTTTTATAACTAACAACAGTCACCCACATTAATATATATATATATATTTAATAATACTTAAAATTGAATAAGAAAACATTCTATATTAATGTTAAAAAACATAACTTACCAATACTAGAAAGTGATGTTTTTCTTCCTGATCTGAAGTCACTTTTGAGAGAGGAACTTTTAGATGAAGGAGGTACAAAATCTAACATTTTTAAAGCTTCTTCAAATGATGGAGCAATTAATTTCTTGGTGGTGGAATAGTGTGGAATTTCAGACTGCTTACAGTTTTCTAAGCTCCCATAATGTGTTGTTTTTACAGGTCTAGGGGGAGGAGCTGGGGGCTTTGTATTGAGTGTTAGAGTCTTGTGATTGTTTAGGGAATTCGCTAAATCAGTAGAAGCTTTTCGCTGCTGATGTTGATAGCGTGATTCACATCGCTCCTGAGAAAAGAATTAATACTCATGTATAAAAAAGTGACTTTTTTTTCTGCTAAGTAAAGAAAATTATGCAAAACACAAAATATAAATTAAAAATGAAAAACCCAAAATATAAATTAAAAATGAAAAACCCAAAATATAAAGTAACTTATTAAATTTAATAAGTAATATAAAGATATTATGATTTCTATAAATATAAAGAAATCACAGAACATTAACTAAAATAACTTTTAAAATATAAATCAATGGCAAAATATTAATATATTAAAAAAATTTGATAATAAAATGAAGAAGCCATAAATATTAATAGTTAGAATTATTTCCATAAAAAAACAGAAAATATGAAAATACAACAAATTCCATAAATAATATTGAAAAAATCTCAGAACATGAATAATAAAATCTAGAAATATTAACAGAAAAATTTCTTAAAACATGAAGTATAATAAATTTCATAATTAATAAGAAAATAAATATAATAAATTTGAAACTATTGTATCCAATAATATTAAATAACTACACAATATTTCTATAAAATAATACATAGTAATCCCAGAAAATAAAAATAAATTCTTTAAAAAATATAAAAAAATTGCAAAATAAATAAATTTAGTATTTTTACACATGATATAATTCTAATAACAGAATACGAAATTTCTTAAATAAACAGAAAAATACAAAATCTGAATAAATATATTAAATTCTATTCATAAAGTGAATAAATTCTGTGTCATGGCACTGGTGATACTTTCCAGCATTGTTTTCAGTGCTGTTTTTGAAATTCTTGATATTTATTTAATGAGCTCAACTTAAGAAAATTACTATATTATTTAATTACATACATAATTTAATTACACATATAAAAACACATAGTGAAACAAACTTCGGAACTCAAATATCTCAGGCATAATTTTTGACAAGTTGAATGTTAAGACATTATGAAATTAAAAGTTCAAAAGATAAATAGCATAAGTATTTCAAGAGTTCTCATATTTTTGGTGATTTGTAAAAAATAAATACATGGATTATAAAAAGAACTAAAGACAAATATTAATGTAATACAGAATTTATAAATATAATTCATAGATATTTCAAAATTGACAGTTGTTTTAAGAGAATAATTTATATTTACCATAAATGAAAAAAATTTAACTATCACAAATTTTGTTTTTATTTTTATTTCTATCAAAAAAAATCTTTTTTTCAATAACATAAATACACATAGAAAAAATATTCACCCCAGAATATTGATAGGTCAATAATTTTAAAAAATTTCAACAAAATCCTCAAGAAAATAAATATACAAAAGTTAAACTGTTAATGCTCAACTTATAAATAGATTATTAAAAACTAATAATTAATACTAAAAAAAACTAAAATTTTGTAATATTAATCTTAAAAAAAAAAGCAACTTACCCTAAACCTATTGTTACGATCATCACCAAAATCAGAATGATGACCACTGTCTGATCCAGCACTTGCAGTACTTAATCGATCAAATGAAGAACCACCTAAAATATATTAAAAACAATTACTATAAAATAAAAAAAGAAAGAAAAAAAACTGGTTTTTTAAAATAATTAGCAAGAAAAAATTACTTGAACTGCTTGTGTTCGACAGTACACTCAATGTGCTTACTGGTCTAACAGTTTCAGACTCAGGAGATACTTTTTCAGAAGAATTTGAATCTTTAGAATTTCTTCTGCTCATACTCTGCAATATCCAAAATAATTTAATTAATAACAACAAATATGATTTATTTATGCTAAGACAATGTAATTTAAAATATTAATATAATGCTAAAAATGTTTAAATTCCAAAAGATTCAGGTTTTAAAAAGCTGCGATAGAATCATGGTAAAAAAGTAGCAAAACAGAGTTGAACAAAAATGTAACAAGTAATCAATCGCTTGCAATCGTGATAACAAGATAATGATAGTTTACAATAACAAGGAATCATGATTACATTAAATCATATATATGATCTCAAGTTAATATATAATCTATGATTACATAGAATTATATATTAAGGTATTGTTAAAAATCATAATTCTTTTTTAATTGTTTGTTATTATTAATTGTAATCACAATTACAAATTATCACATTTTAAAAAAATCAATGATTCGTGATTACATATAACAAAAAAAAGCTTACTTTAGAATCGCTATCTTTCCTTCTCCATTTAGAATTTAAAAACTGTCGAAGTTCAGAGAAACTTGTAGAATGTTTCTTGAGCATTTTAGCTTTCTGTGCTTTGGCATATAGACTTCTTAAGCCATCTAATGTGCTCTAAAAGAAAGAAAAAACTTTTTTAAAAACATCACTATGGCATTAAAAGAGCAATTTTAAGCAATTTTTTTTTTATTTATAAAGTTATAATTAAATGGTAATTCTTATTATTTTTAACAGCAAAAACTCAAAGCAGGAATAGAGTCAAAAACGCATAGGATTTTTAATCTTAATTTAAAAATTCGTCAGTTAATATATACATACACACACACATATATATATATTGATAGATTTACCAGACATAATCCATATTTTAGGTAATCAAAAACAAAATTTAACGTTATACAAAATAAGGGAATTTTTTCACAAAATAATTTCTTATATTTTAAATTTGTTCAAAGCCTATGGAAAAATGTATAAATACAAATATTTAATTTATATATAAATACATAAATAATGTCATTTAATTTTCAGAAAAACACACCTTTTCTTTGACAATTATTGCCTTTTTCTAGTTTCACATAAAAGTGATATTACAATTATCAAAATTGTGATATACAAGCAACTATGCTAAACTATAGCTCTTAAATAAGCTACATTGTTGAAACATAGAGATTAGATGTTGAATTTTACATAATTTTAAATTTAGCATTAAAAAATAAATGAAACATATTATAAACCTTTGCTTCCATATCTGACACTTGATACCGTGTTTTCCATTCATTGTGCATTTTTTCCACATCAGTTAATGATGCTCCTTTTTTGTAAGCTTCCATTATTTCAATTAATTTCGCTTGACTTTCAAGGAGACTTAGTTTAGCTCTCTCTATCATAAAAAAAAAAATTTAATAAATCAAACAATGTTACATTTTTAAAAAAAATCATATAAATAAAAGAACCCATTAAAATAGAAAATTAATTAAAATCTCCATCAAAACTAAAAATAAACATTAAAAACAAAAAATAATAATATATGATTTGAAACTTAAAACAATTTAAAAAATAACTTAGAGATTTAAATTATTAAACTATTGACCTGTAATATAACTTGCACTTAAAAAGTTCATGTTATAAAAATGATAAATTATTACATCTGCTATTTGTTTTATAATAACAAAAAGCACTTTTTGAAACTTTTCAATTGACTTTATTTAACCAAAATATAATTGAAATAATATTATTAATATACTACTGTGCATAAGAGTCAACATTTTAAAGAGTAATGAAAACTGCCATATTACTAACCATAAATTTAATGATAAATAACTTAAAAACAATTAACAATCATGATAAATAATTTAAAAAAATAGCAGATTCATGCTTTTAAAATTCCAGCAATTATATGATAAATGACTATTATTTATATTTAAAGATAATAAATGACTCTTAGACAACAAAGATATTCAAAATCCTTAAACATTTCCATAAACAAAATTTATGAAATATACATGATATTATTCAAATCTTCCATTATTATGAATCCAATGTAACAAATGAAATAATTACAAATAATGTTGTTTGTAGTAGACCATTAAAAAGTTATGAATTAAACTACAGTAAAGGTTATAAGCAATCATGATAAATCATTAAATGCTAACTAAATTATACATTCGTAAAATTCCTGATAGAAAATTATTTCAGTTGAAAAACAATACTTCTATAAGCATTTCTGTTCACCAATTTAGTTATAATAATCTACTTTACATTTTCATTAAAAATATAAACTAAAAATAATTCCTTCTCAGATTTAAAAAGGCAAATAAATTTTAAAAATATTTATAAAAAAAAATGCAATTATTTTTCTTACCAGCATTACAAGCTGTATTGGTTATCACATTGTCTCGCTTTTCATTTAGGCCTAACCCAATATTTTGTAAGGGCTCAATATTTTCTGAAATGAAGAATTAAAGTGTAAAACAATTATACTCTCCCAATTGTGAAAATTAATTTTAAATAACAGATAAACCAAATAAAAATAGTAAATAAATAGTATATGGAAGATCCGTCTATTTTTTCCATAAAATTAGTATATAGTGCATGTAATGATTTTAAATCATTATACAGTGAAACCTCAAACAACAGCCCCTTATGGAACTGTGCCTATATGGCCGATGTTAAGAATTAGCCATTGTTTGGATTTATCAACAAATTCAAAATAAATAAATACAAACAATATATTTAATCCTCCAAAATACTGATCCAAAAAAACTACAAACAAAAGATTTAAAGCCCTGAAATAGTTATCAAATAAAGTTTACTTGTTACTTAAAATGTCATAGATGTACCTTAATCCACAGTGTTTCTAATTTTCACCTGCCTATTTCTTTTATACTATTCTTAATGCCTTTGATTTCATGATATAAAGTAAGGAAATTTATACTACACTCATCGAAGACGACCAATTCTCTATGCCTTTAGGGAAAATTTCTTGCAGTAACAGCTAAGTTATGCTTATATGTATAATTCTTTAATGTGATGTATAATGTTATGCATAATTCTGCGTGTGTATAATTAATTTGAAGTTATTTTTCACACCACATGTAAATGATTTAAAAGTTTATATCAAACGAAACTTGGTTGGCAAAAATAAAAAATCGGAAAGGTTTGCTCCTAATTACCTACCACTCAATAAAATACTCTTCAAAAAACGTAATAGGTGGCAGGCATGCGTATATTTGTATTATTATTTCCTGAAGTTCTCATTCAGATACCTTTACTAATGTCCAGAACTTTAAGATAGAAAAACTGAAAACAATCAACAAACATTGGTCAGTCTTTAGCACATGCATGAATATTTTCTCCAAATTGCATAAAATAAAATATTCCAATGATGTATTATCTATTGTAATTGTTGGAACAAGATTATGTGATTCATGAAGGACCATCAATGAAAGATGCAGATCATCTGTAGTAAGAGGAAATGAACCATCGCAACATATCTATGATTGACTTTTGTATGAATGTTTTGACTTGAATGTTGTGACCTTAGAGGGAAATATGCTTATTAATTAGTTAAAATTATTGTAAGTTAGAGATGAAAAAAAAGTTGGCAAAGAAACACCGACACAAAAATCATGCTCTTATTTGAAAATTGCTGTTCAGAGGTTCCCCCTTAAGTGAATCCTATATAAGATGTTAGGTTCTATAAACAAGTGGTAGATCTTTGGAGGTTTCTATTGTTTAGACTTAGAGGTGGTCACTAATCAAGGTTTGGCATTATTATTGTTTATCATCTTATGTCAACCAAAATGTCTAATTACTTAATTTTATCATAGTAAATATACACATAAATGATCTGTAGCAGTATTTCAGTTCCTTTCTTTAAAAAATTCAGTTTATTTACTTGTATGCAGCTGAAATTAAATAAACATAAACACAACTTGTAATTATTATTACTCATGCTACCATAAATGAACATAAAAGAAAATTTAGTGCTAATGAACTTATGTATTTCTTGTTAGTGAACATGAAAAAAATTGAAGGGATATTAGTCAGGAAGGATGCCAAATTTAAGACAAATCTGATAATGAATACTTTGATTTACACTACAAATTTTAAAATTTATGCAATATTTTTTTAGAACAATTCATAAGAACAATGATTGCTACTACAAATATAACTTATTACACCATGAAGTTTTTGTCAGTGAGAAACATAGTGATTTAAAACAATTAAATTAATTTAAATAATAGGAAGAAAAACAATTATTTTAGCCCCCATAAAATAATAATGAAATAAATGTAAACAATTTGGACATTGTGATCGCATACCTTTCATAGAGGCTTTCATTTGCATGTAATCGCATTCTCGATCATTCGTTGTTCGTCCTACCATTCGATTTGTGGGGAGGTGCAATACTGGAACAGGTTGAGCTGGGATATCATAATCATCCAAAGGATTGCCTTTTTTAAAAGCAGTATCTGGAACTTCATTATAAAATTAAATTAGTTAAATTTCAAATGACAATTAAACATAAGTATCAAAACACAAAAAATAGAGAATCGTGTAAAATTTTAATAGGCTTTGTTCATGATACAGTATTCATATTTAAATTTTAAAAAAAATACTTCAATCTTCCATATCTAATTACAATACTGCCCTCATGGCAGAATTGCGGTGACATGGCGACATTGCCACAGAACGTTACAGAGTTTTTGCACAAAGTCCTATTCGCGTGATTTTGTCATCAATCTTTATTTTGGAATTACTACATGGATTTTACAATTTTTAATTTATTTACAAATTTTAATTTATTATCGTTTAATTTATTTATGAATTTCAAATTTTGTAATGATTTACAAAATTAAAAAGGGGAAATAATTAGGGCATTTTTCCACCTACAAAACGCAAGAAAGTGCCTATAATATTGGAATTTTAAAAAATATTACTTTTACAATTAAAATTTTAACACGTTTTTATTCTATACTTTCTTCTGTAAATAGAACGTTTCTGTTATTTTAAATTAGTAATTGTTATAATTAAAAGTATCTCAAAAAAATATTTGAAATGCTAGGGAAGTTTGTCGCAGAAAGCCCAAAAAAATTATGCCACAGGGAATACTGCTACATTAAACTTAGTTTAGGGCTGATTGATTCTATAGAAACAAAAAAGCAAATTCAAAAGAAGGGTGTTTTTAATTCTTCTCTTGCTGACCCAGGTTATTCTCTGTCTTAGATGTTTACCCTATCCCCACATCCCATCTTGAAATAGTTTAATCTTGAAATCATAATCACTAATCTTAAATTAAATTTTCTTGAAATACATATCAGTATCAACATTGTGCATTTTCTTGTAATACATATCAACATTGTACCTTTAAGTCATATTAACGTTTTACATTTTCATATTGCTCAAAGGTGAAAGATAAATAATAATTATTAAGATATATGTTTTTGGAAACTATCTCTAACATTATCATATGTTCGATCACAGATACTCCAATTAGCATTTAAAATAATATAACAGATTCAACTATTACTCACCACATGTTAAACATGTTGTAGGAGTTGCAATGTTTTCTTTCTCTTGCAAATAATTCATTTTCTATGGAAGAAACAAAATTGTTAGTTTAACAGATAGATAACTATTCTGTTTTATTAAATCTTTGTAAACTATGAATATTCAAGGAAAAAAATTTTCAACAATGAAAACACACAAAAAAACACGAGATAAATAATAATCTATTATTCATCATTTATTAAATCTCTAAATACATTATTTATTATCTAGTAATATAAGAACCATATTTAATAATAAAAACACATTATTTATTGTCTTAAAATTTAAAAAATAAAAATAGTTTTATTTTTTAAATTTTTATCAAATGTGTTAAAAAGTAATACCCTTCTTCAGTTTTAAGCATATTATAGAGAATATCTAATATTTAAAAATGTTGAATAAAAAACTATTCAAAACATTTTTAAGAGCGAGTTATTGACACTACCTTTGATTTTAAAAAAATATCACAAAAAAGGAGGAAAGAGTTTTAAAGGA
The DNA here is from genome assembly GCF_043381705.1 of Parasteatoda tepidariorum. NCBI lineage: Eukaryota > Metazoa > Arthropoda > Arachnida > Araneae > Theridiidae > Parasteatoda > Parasteatoda tepidariorum. The sequence continues at coordinate 77,880,703 of NC_092206.1, read as the reverse complement.
AATAAAATTTAATAGCACATAAAACCACATATAAGTTACTTTAATCATGAATTTGTTTAGAGTACAAAGGTTCCTCCCATTTTACATGGCAATAGGATCCCAGCCAATTCGTATGAAATTTTGACACATTGTATTAAAAGATGAAAGGAGTTCGAAATACAGACTGTTAAACTTACATGTCACACAGGTTTTTTTAAGAGTAATTTTAAATTAGTCACTCAAAGCAACTCGACCAGTTTTTCGAAACTCTCTACGTCACAATCTGTGTTTTAACATTAGGCAAATAAGATTATTTGATCGGAAGGATTTCAACTACAACATACCGAATTTTAGCTTATGTGGTTTTCTTGTTAAAAACAATTAACACTTGTGCATAGCACTTTTTGAAATTAAATGATTTTTCAGAGTATAAAAAAAGAATATATATATATAAACAAAACTTATTTAAAATGAAAACCTATAATATCCAAACTCTTTGTAAAGCTTAAAAATGCTATTTACTGGATTCAAATTATGTAGTAGGTATAATTGATTGCATAATTTTGATTTTGAAAAGAATAATTGATAATTTTGATAAGCGTAAAATATAATAGCCTTTCAGATTTTTTTTCATTTCGATATTTTTATAAAAAAAAATATGTTCAAAACTTTAATTTCACTGCTTTTTAAAAATAATGCTGCAAAACAAAAACATAAACATTTAAAAAATGTCTAACAGTAAAAATGCAATTATCAAACAGCAATGAGATATAGAGTGCAGTAATATTCATTTGAAGGGCTTTTATTAGAAGTACATTAAAATACAAATATTTGTATTTAAACAAGGCATTAGACAGAAAAAAAAAATTAGCGTAGCACAAAATGTAAAAGAAATGTTTAAAAAAAAAATTTAAGACATTATTACAATGTTATTCCGGTAAAAGTTCAAATTATATATAAATATCAAGCTATATATAAATATCTAGATAGATTAACCTGTCACTAACAAAAATTACTTTTTAATTCATGTTTTCTACATTACTCATTCCATCTAAAGTGTAACCCTTCTTCTTTAAACATTATATTACAATTTAAAACAAAACTAACCAAAAAATCATCAATTGCTGCAGCAACTTTGATGTGCCCTTCATTATTTGCTAATTGAGCAGGAGTCAAGCCTTTTGAGTTTTTCATATTGGCTGCAGTGTGAGAACCAGGACATTTAAACAGCTCATGAGTCAATGAATAAAGCCCATATCTAGCAGCAAAATGAAGCAATGAAGGAAATTCTTCTTTTGCTAAAAAAAAAAAAAAAAAAGAAAGAGAATCAATATTAAAGCAAATTGCAAAATAATGCTAATCTACTTAAATTTTAAATAAAAAGTCACAAAAAAAATTTACTAAATGTAGGATAAAGTTTCTTTTTACTTTTCTTTAAAAAAATACATTATATTACAAAAAGTAATTAAAACAGTTGATGGTACTGCTTTAGTATCAGTGTGCAAAAAGTCGTAGAAGGTTAGTTTATGTCTTGATTTTCAAATTGATTGAAAAACCAAAAGGATGTGGTATATTTTTGTGCTACATAGACTAAATTGAAAAACTACTTCATTTGTGCTTTATCCACGCTGTTTTTCATTTTAGTCTGGTTGAAAAGCATTAAGCTTGGAAGCCATGTAAATTCAAAAATACATAATTTTAGTTCCAAAAGTAAGCATTTTAGTAAATTTTAAAATACATTTTTGGTTTTAAAAAAAATGCACTTCAGACTAGGAAAAAACATTGTACATACTACATTCACATACAACTGACAAAGAACAGAATCACAGTTACTGTGAACTTTTGAATGGGGTTCTTGAGAATTAAAATTGTGAATAAATAAAAAAATCCCATTTCAAATAGTCGAATTAATTCTATATAACAGATAAAAGAAGTGTTTTATGTTACATGAATTTTTTTTCTTCCTATGAAGTCATTATTTATTAATGTTATTCATCAACTTTCAAATAAAGAATAAATAAAACCTGAGTAACTTTCCTAAATTTATAAATTACAAACATATATATATATATATATTCTTTTTCTTTTAATGTAAGAAACTGTTTAACAATTAAAGTTTACAAAAGATATAAATTTTTAACAAAATGTTAAAAATAAATATGAATTCCATACATTTTTAAGAAATAAATATAAGTAAATTTTCTAATTGTTATCTTAATTTTATTTTGAACTAATTACACCTTTATTGACAATAAAAAATGGTATTATTACAATATAAAAAAATTAACATTAAAAATTTAATGCATTAATATGCAGCAAATTGACAAAAATGAAAAATTAATGACTTACAAATACTGTACATAAAACTCTAAAAATATTTTTTTTTTCGATATACATCAAATATTTCTGGAAGATTGAATGTAGAGATTAATGGCATGAGAGTAGGTTAAATTGCGCCTAACTTAAAATAACAATGTAAGGAAAATAAATGGTGTCATAAACTAAGTGTGACATTAAAATAAAATAAAAGTTATTGGCCAGGAAAACTCAAAAACGCTACTTAACTGGAAGAATATAAAGTAATAATTGGCTTTGAAAGGTTATTATTTAGTAGAAAATATGCTTAGATGAAATAAAATGTAGAGATACACTTACTGCTATATTTATCAAGTTTGTTTTCAGGTCTCAATAGACTAAATCCTTCTAATGGTAGATTCTTTCTGAAAGCAGCCGTGAGCTGATTGTCCACTTCTGACAAAGCGGAAACTCCAAGAGTGCTTCGAAGAAATTCATAAGGAGATGTAACTGAACTAAGTAATCCATAGAGTTCTCCCATTTTTGAAACACATTTCACAGAACTTACTCCCATAAAATCTTCTCCATTCCAAACATGTACATTTACCATATTTTGAATGTGTATCAAATCATCTGCAAGAAAAAAAATATATGATTTTGATAATACATGAAGTTAAGAAAACACTTAAGAAAAAGCTTGTAAATTTACAAAACTAATCACATTTATTTTTATTTAATAAAAGAATGCAACATTATAAATGAAAAATGATTTCATAATGCATAAAATTATTTGCAAAAGAATGTTTAATATTGTTATAAAATATTACACCTTAAAACTTTAACAGAGAGCTTGTGTTAGATGAAACTATTTTGTGGTGCCAAATTGAAAACTACAAAGTTTAACCTTATTATGTAAATTGAAAATAATGTAAAATTGATGAAATAATTTGAAAATAATGTAAAAAAATGAGTAAACTGCATTAAAAATTCAATATGTTGTTAATGATACATTTAATATTTAATGCAACCACCAAGAAAAATTAATAAATAACGATCTAAAGAAAGATATAAACTGAGCAAGCTATTTATTTGATAAATATACCTCTCTGATTGAGACTTAAGATAAAATCAGTTAAAAAGATAATTTCAATAATAAATAACATTTAATGGATATATACTTACTGAGCATTACAACATTCTTAATATGAAATGTACACTCAAAACCAAAAATAACAACAAGGTTCTTCATTATTATTTTATTTGATTTGTAATTCTTTGAAATTAAAGGGGAAAATTTAACCATGAATAATAAATTTAAATTCAATTACATTAAAGATTACATTAACAGATCACCTAGAATGATAAAGTTAAAGTGCATGGATTTCTTTGTTTTACTGGAATTTCTTGAGAAAAATTAACCATGAATAGTAAAAATAAATTTAAATTCAATTGCATTAAAGAGAAAAAAAATTCACCTGGAATGACAAAGGTTAAAGTGTATGGATTTCTTCGTTTTACTGGAATTTCTCGGGCACCATTAGCTTCTAAGGCAACTCTTATTCTTGCAGTATTATCCAAAGGCTTGGTTAGCAATATATACACTTTCCCATTACCCTATTAACAAAATTTGAAATTCATTAATTTAATAACTCTACAAAAATTATTTAAAATTGATCAAAAAATAAAAAATAATAACAATACTTGATATGCAATTTAAAATAACAAATGGAAAATCTTAAAATTGCTTTTTTTTTTAAAAAAATAATAATTTCACTCTTAAAAATATTTCTAAAAAAATACATAGAGGCACAATTTTAAATAATCACCTAAATCAATTTTTTTTTAATATTTACAATGCAAACTTATTTATAATTAACCAAACATTTGTTACATTGCATAATATCTATATTTATTTTAAAATTCTGATTAAATATTTAGAATAATTTAGTTTTTAATTAAATTAAACATGTTTATTTTTATGTACTATATAAACTTGCTGTGTAGTAAATATTAATATAATGCTTGAGAATATGTTTGTTTACATTTGTTTAAAAAACAAATAATAAAAATATGGGTAAAATAACGATGCATAGTAAATTAATTGCTGACTTTTTCAAAATTAATTAAAGTGAAAAATAATAATTTTTTAAAACTAAATAAATTAAAAAACTAATAAAAAAAGCTTTATTTAAGAATGCATTATTGGGTACGACTTTGACTAAGATCATAATCATTTAAATAACTTTTTTTTAAGATAATAAATCACATCACATGACAAGTGAAAATAGGAGGAGGGGTTGTTAAGATTACCTCTTGTATTTTTCTTGGTATAAGTTTATATTTTGGCTTATTGATTCGCTCGCACTCTTTAGATCTTGCCAAAGTTTCATGCATCATCTCAACAACATTTCGCACCATGTTTATATCTTTATCTTTAGCTTCTAGGTGGCGCCACTCATCATATGACACCAGCACGTTCTGAAAACAAAAACAAGGAGAAATTTGTTTACAAAACACTGGACCTATTATTTAATCATGGAAACAAAACTTATTATTGATAAAAATATTTACTATTAGAAAAAATAAAAATTATATTGTTGATTGTTAAGTATTAGTTATATATATAACAATAATTATTTTTATTTATCAATAATTTACAATAAATAAATTTTGGACAGATTTTGCTATTTTTTTCAGGAATAGAATACTGTGATTATTCATAAAGAACTCCATCCAGACATATAAACTTTTAAAATAAAATAATCTTGAATTTCTACATGCATAGTGTTTAAAATCAGTGTATACTTTTTGTCCCTATCCCCTAATATAATCATTGAGGTAGTACAACCCCTCGAATCAAGAAATTAAAAAAGAAACTAATTTAATAAAACTAATAAAATACTTAGTTATTATATAAAACTATAATATATATACTTTAATTCAATTTTAAAAAATAGACACTTTTCAATAACAAAACAATAAAGATTAAATAATGTGAAGCCTGATTAAAACTCAAAATTTTTCTAACATTAAAAACCCCTCCAAAATAAAATTTTAAGTACAACACTGAAAGAATGGGGTTAAATATCTTTTTTCTTCTTTAGAGCATTTTAAAAATGTATTTTTAAATTTAGTGAAATTTACCAATGCAAATTATGATTGTAAATCTGAAACCGCCTGCGAGACACTTAGGTTTCCTTTTGTGAATTTCCACTTACGTAAAAAAAAAAAAATTCAGCCTCCCCATTCCCTTATTACATTTGTAAGCATAATAAAATTTGAAAAATAATGTAACATCTGAAAATAAAATCGAGTAACATAACAAAAATAAAACTGGAAAATAATCAACAACCGTGCAGAAATTTTTACCAGTTTCTTTTTCTTTTTTTACCAGTTTCTTTCTTTTCCTTTTTCTTTTATTTTTAAGGTACGAGTGATAATAATAGATGTCTATTTATTCTGACACCAAATATTTTCATTAGTTTAATTAAACGTAAATAAAATATAAAGAGAATGCAATTCTATAAATGAAAGTAAAATTCTATTGATGATTCTTTATTAATGAATTATTCTTAATTTATTAATAGATAAATCTCTAGCTTTGTTTTTCTACAAAAAGAAGTGATTCGCTTAACGTAAATACTTTCAAATTAATTGTATATATTTCGCGCTTACGAAAATGCACAATTTAAGGAAACTTTTTCTAATGACTGTAACATTTCATTATTTTGTGGCGTCATACTGTCTGATATGAATTCGAAAATAAAACAAGATGATGTAACTTATCTTTTTTACGGCGTCCTTCACAATGATGATTCATCAAATAATTTTACGAATGACTAAATCTGAGATATATTTTTTATTATTTCTCTTTATGTGTTTGGCCGTCGAACAAAACAAAAAAATTCGAATATGCATGGATTTTCACACCTACAGGGCGTCATCATCTTAGAAGAATACTTCACCATTCCAAGAATTAATTAAATGATAAAAATCGTCCTTTAACAGAAATCAGTAAATAAATTGTGAAAATAATGTTCTTATTGCAAACAAAAAGCGCTATTTTAGATTCATTTTTTTTTTTTTTACACAATGTATATTGTCATAGCCGTCAAACTTCAGTCTACTGTTACTTTAACAAATAGAATATTGCCATTTTTTAAAACTATTCAATAATTCATTTCAATTTTTAAATGATTCTACAAATATATTTTTAAAAATTCTTTTTTTTTCAATGAAAATAATGCCACTTATATAAAATTTCTACACTGGGCCATAAACTGGTTTAACACATGATTTTACATACAATAAGCTTTCGAAAATTGCAAAATAGGACTCGGAATAGTACAAACGTTGCTGCAGTAGAAACAGTTATAGAGGGAATAATCAAGAAATAATATTTGCAACAACTAACTAAATAAAAACTAACAAGAATTTTTTTTAAAAAAATGAGACAAAGCATCAAAAAGGGTTGTAATAAAAAAATTCATTTATTTATTTAGTAGGGGAGAGTGGGGATGAATGGGACAAATTTCATTTTATGATCAATATTATTGAAAATTAACACTTTTCAATTTTTTCACTTTATCCATACAATAATTTGAATCATTAGCTATCCATAAAGATGCACTCAATCAATCAGCTGTAGTTTTAACTTGCAAAAATATTGCTTCTTAAAAAGTATGTTTTTTGTCCCATTCATCCCAATGATGGGGATGAACGGGACAGTAAGGGGGATGAATGGGACAAGTTTATGAAATGAAGAAATACTTTATTTGACTTTGATTCAGATGATAAGTAGTAATTGTTAACTTAACAATACAAAGGATTTACAAATAAAAATATTACAAATGCAAAATATTAACAAATAAAAGTATTACAAGTAAAAATATTACAAATACAAAACATCAGTAATAGAAAAGTTCAAATAGAAAAGAAATAAAAATTTATTTAACATTGTATGAATTAAAATCAACTTGAAAACTTAGTTGAGTTATTTGTCTTTCTGATCCACCAGTGGAGATAGGTTGGGGAAGTTTGCATTCGACATCCGACAACAAAATATCTGAAATTTCATTTCCGTGAACAAATTTGTTTGCTCCTACTCGTTTTAAAAATTTTACTTCAAATTCGTCCTTAGAACTAACATTTAATACTTCAGAAATATAAAAGTGAATAGCTTTTTTACCAGCTACTCTTGTTAGCAGGTAGTCTCCGATATTAATGTCTTTCTCTAAACTGTCAAGGACAGGATCATAATCCATATTAATTTCATCATCTGTACTGTTTGAATAAACAGGATCATCTACATCGGATTCAGAACTACTAAATTGCAGCCTTTTAAATCCCTTTCTTTTCCTTTTTTAAATAAATCCTTTAAATCCTTTTTTAAATAAAATTCTAGAGATTTTTGAAATTTTTATCACTCACTTTAATACCAGCAATGCCAGATGGGGTAGCACCACAAATCATGGCAATTGTTTTGCTAGGTTTCAATAATCGAGTAAATTGAAAGCAGTCGGCAGCATGCTTGTCAAGGAATTCAACCAGGGCTGGAGACAAGATGACCAGGACAACACGGGCGTCGCTGAAGACGGGCGTCTTGGTGCATCCCAGGGGAAAGGTCATCTTCTCGACCTGTTCATGCTGTATGACAGCCCCACTTCCTTCGAATTGACGAGACAGGTAGGAGTCCCATTCGACGACGTCCTCGGCAAAGATGAAAGTAACGTCTACAGGAGCCATTTCCTAATTCGAATTCTGGAAGGAAAAAAATTCTTTAATTACTGGGGGTTAAGATGTTGCAAACACATAAAAAATAGTCTGTAAGGGGATTTAAAAGGAGCACTCGCTCCCCTCTGAAAACCTAAAAAAGTACATCTTATTTCAAACAACAAGAATTTTGCATTTCGTGATAATGATGTGCCTAATAAATTCATACATAGCCATAAAACTGAGAGTGACATCTATAATTTTAAATTTTAAGTGGACTTGAACTAATATATGTTTGCTTTGTGCACCCTATTCCTAAAAATAAAATAAAAATTATTTTAATAGAAAATTAAAAACAAATTTTAAAAAAACATTGGAAATCTCAGGGTTTTTTTTTTTGTTTGTTTGTTTATATCATTTTTATTTTAAACTGCATAATTTTTGCACAATATTTAAAAACTTTTAAATTTAAAAACTAAAATTGTATACCAAAAAATTTTGGTTTGGTAGCTATAAACAAATTACTGATTATTTGTGAAAATTTGTAATGCATACATGTCAATATATTTTCCAGAATTGCAAAAAATTATTTATGCACAAGTTTTGAAAGATTTTTCGGAGTAGCACCCAAAATTTCTGATAGCACCCTAGAGTCAAAGTTTAAATTATTGCACCTAACTCTAATAATTTAGGCCTTACTGGACTTCGAAAACTATGCTAAATATTGAGAAGACATTTCCAAAAATGTGAGTCACAATTTACTGATTTACTAATGGATTTCATGAGTTTAAAAAATATTAATAAATGTAATTTTTTTATTTACGTTATAATAATTATTAAATAGTTATATAAACTTGTAAAAATATATTACTTTAATAAACAAAACAAAAACTGAAATCAGAATTCAATAGTTACAGAAACAGTTATGTAATTTGTAATTAATAAACAATAACATTTACATAACAATATTTTAAAACCGACCCAATTCTGAGTTTATGTTTACGACTATCAATGGTCAATTCTGCGGCCTTGTAATTTTGAATCTAACTCAGAAGACAAAGAAACTTCTGGATCAAGCATCGGGAACAAACTAGCAGTCGTAGAGGCCTTTTTGGTGCAACTAACCAACATTTGCGTTACATGGCGGGGAAAACGACGAAAGCCTCCCATTGTTAACTCGACTACAAAAGGGATTCTAACCCATGACTTGTCAACCAATGAGGATATTTTATGTCAGCACTGAAGTTGGTGCCAGCAGGAAGCAGAATATTTGACCTGCTACAGCTGAGATTCGAACCTAGGGCACCTCATTGGGACACGAACGCTCTATCCACTGAGCCACCACGACTCCTAACATGTGTCAAAATACATTATGATAAAAATATTTCTTAATGAAACAGCCTACAGCAGATATGGCGAACCTATGACATGCTTACCAATACATGGCAGAGTGACATGTGAAATGCATTTCAGTTTCGCGCAATATTTTCAAATTACTGGTTCAGAGCCACAAATCGTAGATGTTAATTGCTTTAAAATTTTGAGGAAAATTTCATAGAATTCTAAAAATTATTTAGCACTATTTCTCGTAATCTAATAAAGCGACCCCTTTATTTTTTACCTCTTTTGAAAGATATTGTGCTGCGAAATAATACTAAATCATGAAAGGTTCAAAACAAAATCAAGAAAACGAAAATCACGATTTTAACTTAAAATCCAAGATGAGGAGTTAGTTATTAATAATTATATAAATTAGCTAATATAAATTAGTTACACAAATGTAATTTTATTGGTTTGAAAGCAAAGCAGTGGCTTAAAGATTATTTCTTAAAAAGAACTGTAACAAGTGGTACACTGGACATCTGAAAATAATAAACCGTAATTTAACTGACACACTAATCGAAAAAGTTTTACCTATCTCTGACCTAATAGCACTTTGTAAGGAAGTCATCTATTTGGATACCCCTATAACGCTGAAGTTACCCTAATTATCCATTTTCAGTCTGTACCATCATTAAATTATATTAGCATATCATATTAAAATAATAAATAAACATATGATTCCAGATGAAATAAAGCAAAGCAAAGCAAAGAATAAAATAAAGCACCAATTAAATTAATAAATTATTTACATACAATGTCAATAAATCGAACTGCTTTAAACGGAACTTAAATAATTCCAAAAGTAAGTAATAAAATAAAGTACCAATAATAAAGCAAACAACATTCAATTAATAAGCAGAATTTACATACAATGTTTTTAAATCGAACTTAATAGGAATGGTGGCGAATATGGATAAAATTTACCAAGAATATCTCACTGAAAAGCTATTAAACCACACATTGCAGAAATTAAATCAACCAATAAATGATTTGACAAGACAACTATCCGTATGGCGATATAGAAAAATGTAAAGCAATTAAACTTCAATTATTAAAAACATTTTTGAGCTTTATTATTAAATTAGAATTGACTAAGGAATGGCTTTTGAAATTATATTTTTTTAAACTTATTAATTTCCTAAAGGAATGAAGATATTAAAGGAAATCAAATAATTCCAGAAGTATGTAATAAAATAAAAGCACCAATAATAAAGCAAACAACAATCAATTAATAAACAGTATTTACATACAATGTCTCTAAATCGAACTTACTAGGAATGATGGCGAATATGGATAAAATTTAAGAAGAACATTTAACTAAAAATCTATTAAACTAAAAAAAAATTTTCTCTTTTAACTATCTTTTTTTTCTTCCTTAAACTATCTTTTAATGAACTAAATCTATATCACTTAGACAAAGATTTGTCAAAACAACTGCAAGAAGAAAACGTAGAATCGATTTCTAGAAGAATTACACAAAGTAAAACCAACAGTTGTTATAAAAGCCATGTAGAAAGATATAAAGCCATTAATATTAAGTTATTAAAAAATATTTACGATCAAAATTACATTTAAACTTGGAAACAAATAATAAATTCTTTAATTGATTGATTTCCTAAAAAAATGAAGATATTAAAGAAAGTCAGATAATTCCAGAAGTACGTGATAAAATAAAAGCACCAATAAAACTAACAACTAAGTAATGTTTACAACATACAATATCACTAAATCGAACTTACTAGAAATGCAGATAAAATTTACCGAAAATGTTTCACTGAAAAGCTATTAAACCAAACATATTAGAAAAAGTCTATGGTCCAAATCTGTATCACAAAATAAATGGTTTGACATAAGTCAACTGCAGCACGACAACGTAAGGTAAGTTAGAGAAAGTGAAATTCCAAGCTGTTGGAAATGGCAATATAGGAAGTTATAAGTTCTCGGAAAATCCCATTTGATTGATGCAGCTGAAGACTATTATGTTTATTCAGGATAACTACAGGTGATCCTAAGGATCAAATAATATTAGTCTTTTTTTTTTTCTTTCTTTTAAAATATTTCATTTATTTGCAATCGAATAACTTCCTTAAAAAATAGAGATAATAACGGAATAAAAGTCACTAACCGATTAAAAAGGTCACATCATAGGAAAATCACACCTCTTGAAGTTAGTGAAAAGATTTTTTTTTTTTTTTAAATGTTTATTTTTCTTCTATTTATTTAATATTTTTTTTAGAAACTAAGTCCTAAGCTTAATTGTTAATTTCTCGAGATTAAAGAAATGATTATTAAATATAGCGAAATATATCCTAGAAAGGAAAGAAAAAAAAACTTCATTCTTTTGAAATGACTTTAATAAGGAAATACAATATTTTTAAAACACATCACAGCAAAAATATACACAAATATAAACTTTTAAAGATTGAAAATAAGAGGAAATTTCTTCTTAGTACACTGAAAAAAATTACGGAAAAAGTACCGCAACTCCAGGCACCGGTACGGAGCCCGGAGTTACAGGTTACGGAGCAAAACAGGAGTTACAGGTTACGGAGCAAAACAATCTGATAAATTGTATTTTTACAGTAATAATTACCGTAAAATCACTGAATCACTCTAACTAAATAAATATTAGTGTTTCGAAAATAAAGTTTCTTTTCTGCAATAATATTCTAGTCAGAAAAACTTGGGGAAAAAATCAAGAAGTGTTAAATTTAAAGAATTGATTCTTATAGACTACATAAAAAATAAACTAAAAAATAACTAAGTACTTCAGACTAAGGATGAAATTACGATTTAAAACAATAGGAAATAAAACAACACTCCGAACCTGTCCTCCGGAAGTAGGTCATATTAACTGGGTAGTTCACATCTTTTTAAAATGTGGGCATTTCTATTCTTTTCTTCAAATATCATATGAAGTAAACGTGGTTTCTATTTACGTTTTTTCTCTTTCCCTCTTTCTGTGTTTACTTTATTTATTTTATTTTATTAATTTATTTTTGGAAGCGATGGGAAAAACTAAAAAGCAGCCGGGTTTGATTACAGAAGATGCTATTAAAATTAATTTTAAAAAAAAAATTTGAATGACGGAAAGAGGTAAGTCCGAGGAGCAAAATTAAAACATTTCCCTGCGGCAAAAAAAATTAATTTATCCAGCATATAAAACTATTTTACCAAAATATTTTATAAGTATAACTACTTATACAGCACCGTATACAACTTAAAAACTGCACTTTGGGAAAATGAGATCGATTATTTAAGCAAAATATTGATTTTGTAAAATATAATAAGGATTATGTTAGGAATTAATTCTTTTTGGTGGCGTCAATTCGTCGCCAATCAAATAATATTTTATTTCAGTTGTTCTCGATACACTCATGCCCGAAGGAGCACGTCTTGAAAGCTCCTATTTCTCATATTTTGTTTTCAGTCTAAATATTATTTTTTTCATTGTTATGTTTGTTAATAAATATAGAAGCACATATTAATTGTTTATTCATTAACCAGGGCATCAAATGGTAGAGATATACGCATATCCCGAATATCGAAATAGATTTTCTATCAGATTACAATGCAGCAATATAAATGGTTTAATGATGATTTTCATTTAACTAATTTTGAACAAATATGTTTTTACGCATTTCACTTACGTTAATTACATGCTGAATGCTTTGAAAAATATAGGAAAAAAAGGTTTCACGTAAATCCATACAATTTTAACGTTTTTAAGAAAACAAACGATACATGATTTGATAATCACAACCAAACAACAAAAATCGGTAAATCGGTAGGTAAATATTTTTTGTACTACTCACATTAAAAAGATTACACCATTTATAGCTTTATATTAACTATTTATCATAATCATTCGACGATTTTTTTTTAATCATTAGATGAGAAAAGGCAATAATTACTAGTATTGCATCGAAAATAATTAATAACTATCAGAAAAGAAACAATTTAACACACAACGCGGGCCTAACATGGTCCACAATTAAAACGATTAAAAAATATTAAATATTTATCTTACATCTAATTCGCAACAAAATCGTCCAGTTAGGAAAACTTTTCTTTTGATTTCTAACGATTGGTACGGTATGAGTAGTAATATAGACAATGCTAAAAAATTACTTACATGCTATTTGAAATTCTTTTTATCCAGAGTTAATATTAAAAAGTCATTTCCGCTAATGTTCTAGAGATCTAAATCATACTGCAATCATTTAGAAAAACATCCGGTACTGATGTTATTGATATAGAAATGCCAAATGACTTCGATATCTTCATATAGATATGGAAATGCGGGCGACATGACGACTTGGTTGGCGTAATCCAATGCCATTTATTATACAAAGCTGACTTTGGCAAACATTCTATTCTGTTAAATTACTTTTATTCATTAATACGCCTTTAATCCCATTTTCTTTTACCCACAAGTACCCACGTTACATTCTAAGAATTATTCTACGTGCTAATAATAATGTAGGTCGAAAACTCGACTGGAAAATTTAAAATCTTTGATGAAGTTTACTTACTTCGATTAAAATAACTTTTCTGAAATTTAAGGAACGATACTTAAAACGCAAAAATTTTAAATTATTAGACATTTTTAAAACTAAGTATTCATGCAATTTTAAAAATTACCTTTTAAATGCAAGCCAACTAATAAATAAATAAACGATGCATTTTCTTCCTGACTATACAACTATAAAATGCGACAACAATTTTCTTCGACAACTATAAAATGCCCTTGCAACATAATCAACTGAAACTTGATGAGTGCTATGATGTATGTCTTAAGTTTCCATATTCTCATTTATGCAAAATTTAGGAACCCTTTGCTGCTCCATAATTTTTTTTATCTTTGATGGTACATTATTACGAACACGATATGATTTATTTTGTAACTCGAAAATATTTTATAGTTGCAAAGGGAACAATATTTTTGTAAGCAAACGATTTTATAAATAAAGCTTTTTCACAATCGTTTTCTAATTTTTACTATCAAATCCATTTTGAAATTACTAAAATATAAATTATTAGTCATTAAAGAAATTTAATTGAAAACAAATTTTTTAACTGTAAAATATTTTATAAAATTTGAAATATCTCATAAAATATCTTACAGTAAGATAAAAAAAGCTCTTAATTTTGTGATCAAATCATTACATAAATGGCGCTTTTTCGCAATCGTTTGCAAATTTCAAATTTCACACTTATATTGTGAAGCAATGTAAGACACGTCAAAACACTTCTTAGGTAATTGGTAATTAATAATTCCATAGCAATGATGTGTAACTTGATAAATTAAAAAGCTAATTTTAACATATCTCACAGATTTAGGGTCGCATTTTCGGAAAAAGAAAGCAGGAAAAAAAAGATAGTCATCCGAAACTGCTATGAATTATGAGTTTTTTATATCTATCGATAACAATTTAACTGTTTTCCTTAGCGTAATTAGTACCCTATCAATTAAACAAATACAAAAAAATAGGTAATTACTGAATAAGAAAAAAATATCTGAAGTTAAATTTAAATTACAGTATATTTTTAACTTCCTAGAGAGGAGGGAATAATTTTATTATTGTAATTTATTGTATACATATAGAAGAAAAAAAATTATTAGATAATTTTTCATTTGACCATTTAAGAAATATACAAAAGTACACTTTTAAGATAACATAGTTATTAAAATTAGCAAAACTATTCTGAGTTAAGAAATTTTAAAAAAAAACTTAAAAGTAAACGTGCAAAACTTTTTAAGATGAAATCCATAAATAAAAATTTATTAATCATAATAATAATGAGTAAGAACGAGGAAAATTTTTTTGAAATTTTTAAACCTAATAAAGCCATTTCAGGCAAACAATTTTAAACTCTTCAACAAATAAAAACTAGTTACCTCAAGTTTCTTCAGACAAACATGGTGTTGATGCCAAATTTCCGGACAGAGCAGTTCGTCGCATCTTATCATATTTATATTAAAGACTCATACAAAACCCTAAATTTTTCTAACCCTGCATAAGTCATTGATAAATAATGATTGTCATGCCAAGTAATTGAAGTATTATTCCAGGAAAAAGCAGAAAAATTGTTTGCAATAAAATGCACTATAAATTCAACCATCATCAAATAATATATAAAAAGGAAAAACAATTATAAAAAAAAATTATCAAACTGAGGATTATTGAATATATGCTTACCTTACAGGAAAACAGAAATTCAACGAATATTTACAAACTACAAAGCATAGCACAGCAGTAAATGAACCTTTACTTAGAAATATGCATAACAAAACTTAAAAATAACTATAAAAAAATTTCACTTATGATTTATTGAACTAGAAATCTTATTGAACGCTGAACTAAAAAGAACTACATAAATTAAACAATTGCACTACTACGTCGATACTCAAGTCCTAGCATAGGCAAACTAGGTCAGTAAATAAGTTATATTTAATCAAAATTATTTTCGAAATTTGTTGAATTTTTTAAAAAACAGGTAGGGTAATAAAAAATAATGAGAGGACAAATTTCTATGTTATTTAAAAATAAAATAACAACAGGAATAATCTAAAGGTAAACAATCAAATTCAAAATATTATTTTATAAGATTAATGATCCTTGGTGAATAATACGTCGAAGGATGCGAAAAACATTTCGTCTGTTTTGAAACAATGTTATAAAGCATTAAGAGATGAAAATAAATATTGAGTCACATGATAAGTGTTTTTGTCGTTTTTTTGTCCTGTGGATCTTGATACTATGATTTTCTCATAATGGCATTTTTAATAGAACATCTACTCAAATCCTGCAGAGGCTGGGAAATTTATAATAAGTTGTGCACCGACTTATCTTGTTGAAGAATGAGTTGGTGATAAGAAAGACAACAGAGATAAGACAGACTAAGCCGGAAATCGATTACTTAAAATGATTTCTGGACTAGATCTAAGATGAAATGTAATTATCAACACACCTTCCACTTAACAAACAATATAGTAAATAAATAGATACCACTTGGAACAAAATATTGAAAATTATATTGTAACATATAAATAAATTTTCTCTTAACGGTTACAGAGGTCATTTTCTTTTAACGGTATGGGGTCACTTTGGGAGGGATTTAGGTTCGTAAACAAACCCTCTACAGCATTTTTAGAGAAAAAATGGACCTTTCCAAAATATTTTATCGTAAAAACAGAGCTTAGATGTTCTATCTTAATTATGATCAGCTCTCCACAACTTTTTTTTAAATGAAGAAAAGGGGAGAAAAAGAACTATTACAAAAAGCTTGAATAAATTACTGGATTTTGTGATTTTTCAAAAGATCAGTATGCTATGACCCTATTTCTGTATCTTAGTTACCAGGGGTCTGTCCAGACCTGTTTGTGAAAGGTCCGTTTTTTGTCAAATTGTGAAAAAAATTACTCACTTTCTTTCAACCAGGGTCCTGTGTTATGAATTTGTGCAAATAGGGTCCGGTTATTGCAAAAAACTTTTTCAAGGAGTTTTTAAATTGCTAATAGGTACAAAAATTATGCTCAGCACTGTAAAATTATAATTTAAAAAATTAAATTTTCAAAAATAAACAGCAATTGTTGCTTCTAAATTAGAGACGCAACATACAATTATTTGGTATTTAGCCTATACTGCTGAATGCAGAATATTAATTTCGGACGAATAATGGAAGAATCGTCTGCGGAAGACAAAACCTAATTCGTTTACATCCATCTTTCTTGTTTTCTGCCCTGGGAAGGGTTTATTCAATTAACAAAGCAATACTGAAGATAAACAAATTTGTGAAGGGTCCGATTAAAAGATAAATTATTTTGTGAAGGGTCCGTTTTTAAGTTAAAATATTTTGTGAAGGGTCAGTTTTTATGAAAAGATATTTTGTGAAAGATCCGTTCTATTCACAATTTCACAAAAACAAATCTTTCACAAAAGGTTTGTAACAACCTCTATGCCAGATTGTGCTCATTAGTTCAAACCCTTAGTTCAATATAACTATGATAATTAAATTTTTTTTAGCAAAACATTTAATCGTTGCTTTTTTTCTTCTTTTTGATGTTTTGAATTAAAGCATATTTTAATCACTAATTTTTATTTTCACATAAGATTCAATAACATCCGCTAATGTTGTCCTACGCCCGCCATACATATTAAAGATATCTTCCTTGCTTTAAAAAAATATAAATAAATATAAATTAATTAATAAACATAAATTGCGACACAAGCTGCTAATGTCACAACAAAGTGAAGACTATTTGAAGAAAAAAATTTTAAGATTAAATAAAATACGTTATTATCCTTTTAGGCCTAAATGAGATATTTTTATATGAAATTAAAAGTTAGTTCCAATAAAATATGTCTTCGTGGGTCATAATTGTAGAGAAATAACATTTCTGTGAATATAGTTTTAAAACACAATCGAAAAATCTTCACAAGTTTCTCGTATTTAATGAAGATAAGTAGATGAAAGTCATTATATTCTCTAAGTGACTATGCATAGCCCTTGGCGAACAAAGAACACGGTAGGTATTCTTTGGTCAAGGCATAGCCATTACGAATAATAAATAACAAAACGCAACCATCATCAATAAAATACACTTATGTTTATAAAAACGGTATAAGTAAAAATTAATAAAATTTTAAGTGTGCTTACATAAACGCATTAGTTTCAATAAACAAAATTAAATGTTGTTAAACATGAAAGGCGTGTTTTGTACCCCAGATGCATTTTTTTTTATGAATTGTCAACAACAGAACGAGTCAAACAATTCTCATTGGGCGAGATGATTCATTATATACAATAAACAAACATACAGTAGAAATTTCCAGAAACATGAACTATTCAGAATTATTATTCAACCATTAAAAAAAATCAGATGTAATTATAAATATATAATCAGAAAAACCAATCAAACAATTATACATAGATGGGATGATTTACTATTATAAACAAACAGATCGTATCAAATAAATAATGAACTATTCCAGAAATTATAATGAAGTAATATTATTATAAAAAGGAAAGAGAAAATATTAAAATTTCAACTAAGATTACAAGACGGAAACAGGTTGCAAACAATAAAGCAGGCAATTTCGAACAATGGCAAGAGATACCGTTGTAAAATTTGTTCCAAGCAATGTTATGTTTATGCTCGCTTAAATGAATGAAAGTGATGAGAAAAAATTGTCTAAGTGAAACATATAGTAATTTTGTAAAACACTACAAAATTTATTATCCTATCTTCACTCATTTAATATCAGTCAAAATAGTCGTTCATCAATAATACATTAATAGTCGTCTGCGGAGCCTCACAACATCTTCACTAGAACACTGAGCAATTTTTATATCATAATTTTTTTCATTGTTGGTGAATATGAATCTGCGAAACCATATGACTTTAAATAGAAGGCAAAAGTAAAAAGAATTTCTATCAGAACGAACTTAATTCCTTGAATGTCTTTTTCAGTAAAACTATCTGCTCTTAGCACAGCANCGTGGTAATAAATTAAAGTCTACTGTTTTGCCTGATAGCAACGATGCCTATGATTCTACTAGATTAAGAATATCAGAACCAATATGACATGATTTAACAAATAAATCATTGATTCAACTAGATTAAGAATATCAGAACCAATATGACATGATTTAACGAATAAATCATTGATTCAACTAGATTAAGAATATCAGAACCAATATGACAGGATATCACGAATAAACCAATGATTCAACTAGATTACGAATATCAGAACCAATATGACATGATATAACGAGTAAACCAATGATTCAACTAGATTAAGAATATCAGAACTAATATGACATAACGAATAAACCAATGATTCAACTAGATTAAGAACTCAGAACCAATATGACAGGATATAACGAATAAACCAATGATTCAACTAGATTAAGAATATCAGAACAAATATGACATGATATAACGAGTAAACCAATGACTCAACAAGATTATGAATAAGAACCAATATGACATAAAGAATAAACATATAATTCAACTAGATTAAAAATATCAGAACAAACTGACATACATGATATAACGAATACACCAATAATTCAACTAGATTAAGAATATCAGAACCAATATGACATGATATAACGAATAAGCTAATCAGCGCAGTGATTCGAATCTTGATCAGTATCAAAATCAAGCGCTCTATTTTACGAGCTATCTCTATCTCATAAAATAATTTTAAAAAAATTCCATTTTTAATTAATGTGACGAAAAGTGTTGTAATAATTAAATATTACGTACATATTCGAAGCTTTAAAATGGTACTACTGATTTAAGTTTGTAAATTGCAGTGTACTTTGTTACCCAATAAAAGACATATTTTTATTTAAGCATATTTTAAATTATTGAATAATTTAGTAATGCTATATTTTATCTGGTGAAACGCAAGAACCACGAAGGAAATTTTGTTGTTATTTGTGGGAACTGTATGTCTTTTTGATAAGCCTAATTTTCTTTTATAAACTTCTAAATGATCGCAACAAATCACGCAGTAAAGCTAATTGAAGGCTTGCTCAATCGATCTGTAACATCTTCCGCGAAAAACAACTGACCAAACAAAGTAGACGGGGAAAAAAATATGGCCTAAATATAACGTTCTAGTTTTACCTTCTACAATAACACAGCACTTAGGCCAATATCATTTTTATAACCTCTATGGTTCATAACATTTTACAATAACTTCCATGAAATAAAGGTAGATAAAAAATAAAAACAAAGCTGTCTGCAACCTTGAGTATTGAATTCCATTGTCATTTAAATCGTTAAAAAATACGTCATTAAAACCATAATTTCCTTGTGTGGACAATAGGTTTTTGACAAGCAAAATATATTCTCGGAACATACAGTTGAAAAGGAGGATGAAATACATAATCATTCTAAATCGAAAAGTTAAGATATTTAAAGTTAATTTGTACTTGGAATGGGATATTATGTCATGAAATTAATTTTTTTATCTCACTTATATTTACTATCATATAAATGAAAGTTAAGAGTTTATTTTATTTATTTACGAACGAACTTACCATTTATGGGGAAGGTAAAAGTACTTAAATAAAAAAAATAGGCAATTTCATGTGAATAGTATGTAATCAGTGTACCTATATAGTTATCAGTTAATTATCAGAACTAACACTGATATCATCTTAAAGCTCGATGTAATAAAGATACTTTATGAATTTTAAAGTAGAGTTACGTAGGAAAAAATTAAATATTTTTCCAATTGTTGAAAATGAACAACGAATTTCAAAATTGTTCCTGGACTTTTTCATTAATAGTTATTAAACAGTTATTATAATTTTCAGTTATTTTGGTAAATTTGTTATAATTTATATTACATACATTTATTATAATTTATATTACATGCAGCTATTATAATTTTCTTTTTATTGCGTTGTTATTGAACTATTGTAATCACAATTTGTAATATGAAAGCGAAAAGCTTGTTTTAAATTTCATTATCGAAAAACTAAATTTGTACTAGCGTAAATAAATAAGGGTTTGTCTTAAAACTGGAAAAAAAAGAAAATGTTTCAAAATGTATGGAGTCGTTCAAATGTTGAAAAACATGCGAAAATAATTCAAAAGGATTACATAAATAATCCCAAAAAAGTAAAGCAGTATGATATTTATGCTAAGATATTGCTTGATTAAAAAATTTCATTGATTTATAAAATATGCAGATGGTAATAAAATTCGATATGATTCAAGCGTTCAAAAATAGGCTCCCTTTATCAAGACTTGCCAGACGTGAATAAGTGAATCGTATGTGATTTGAAATATAAAAAGTAAAGTTGACAACGAAAAATAAAAAAGTTTCTCACCTTAATTTGTATTTTTCGTTGGCAGCTTTAAATAGAAATGTTTCACAATTTTATTAGCCGTTTTTCGTTGGAAACTTTACGTTTTACATTTCAAATCACCTTTGTTTCTAGTCATTCACGTCTAGTAAGTCTTGGGAATGAACGCCTATTTTGGAGCGCTTGAAACATGTCAACTCTAATTTCCATCTGCATATTTTTAAAGTCAATTGAGTTTTCTAATCAAGTAATTAAAAAAGATGTAAAAAATCTGAAAATTGCCTTTTTTCGTAGTTTTCCTAAAGTTAGAAATTCCGTAGTCGAAATTAAAATCTTTAGTATTAGGCAACCAACAATATTAGTACTCAAAAACTAGAAATTTATCCTAAAGAAATTGCGAGTTTAAATCAATAACGGTGAAATGTCCCTAAAATTTAAATGCAAAATATCTATTTTGCCTTATTTTCAAATTATATTTTTAAAAAGCAAGCGCAATTGTTTCCTACAATTTTCGAGAAATATTACTAAGAAAAAAATATCACGAACTACCCATAATACAGAATGGAATCTTAAGGAAGGGGGGGGGGAATTAAACGGCATGAGCGATGAGGAAGTGCAAAAGCACCTGTTTTCCTGCAAACATTGCACGCGATGACGCAGCTGCAATAAACAATCAAACAAAATCAAGGATCTACCTTTTGTACCACTCGGTTCGTTGAACGTGATTTTTTATTTGCATTTATGTTTCAAATGTGCCTTTTATTTATTTATTTTGTTCATTTAATTAAGTTGGGGAAAAAAATATGCAAACCACTTAGATGACTCAACAATATTTAAAAACAAATTTTATTAAATGGGCAACTTGGATTTTGCGTGTGAAGAACATACGCATTAAATTTTTAAAAATTTACTACTTAAATTACTCTAAATCTAAAGAGCTATTATTAAGTTATTGTATTGTAATAGTATAATTATTATTATTGAGTAACAATGATTGTTACTGCAAGTTCAATTGACAATAGCATGGGAAAAGATCTGTGTTTTATTTTATTTATTTATTTTTTGCTTTGTTTAAATAGTCAAATAATTTTTATCTAATATTAAAACAAGTATCAGAATCCTGTTAATAAAGTTCAAATAAATAGTTTTTGCCTTTTAGCTTATTACTTTTATTTTTCTTTTCTATGTAACTTTTTTTATCATACAACCTACATCCTAAATTAAAACAAGTATTAAAATACTGTTAATAAAGATTAGACAAATTACTTCTTATCTTACATTAAAACGAATTATTAGAATCCTGTCTATGAAGATGTCCTGTTACAATGACTTTTAATTAATAACATTTTTCTCATTACTTTATTTTATCTTATAACTTTTCATCTTACTTTAAAACAAGTATTAGAATCCTATTAAATAAGTTTAAATAAATAATTCTTGACTTTTAGCTTATTATTTTTATTTTAATTTTCTAATAACTTTTTTTATTATATAACTTTTATATTATATTAAAACAAGTATCAGAATACTGTTAATATAACAATTAGATAAATTACTTTTAAATTTTATTTAACTTCAAAACGATTATTATAATTCTGTTTATAAAGTTAAGATGACTTTAATCTAAAAATACTTTTCTTATTACTTTATTTAATCCTATAACTTTTTATCTTACTTTAAAACAAGTATTAGAATCCTATTAAATAAGTTTAAATAAATAATTCTTGACTTTTAGCTTATTATTTTTATTTTAATTTTCTAAGAACTTCTTTTATTATATAACTTTTATATTATATTAAAACAAGTATCAGAATACTGTTAATAAAACAATTAGATAAATTACTTTTAAATTTTATTTAACTTCAAAACGATTATTATAATTCTGTTTATAAAGTTAAGATGACTTTAATCTAAAAATGCTTTTCTTATTACTTTATTTTATCTTATAACATTTTATCTTACTTTAAAGCTAGTATTAGAATCGTGTTAATAAATTTAAGATATCACCAATTAAACGATTGTGACATTAAAAATTAGTTTTTTCTATTCCCAGAATAGCTTTTAAATCAAATAATAATACATAATAATGTATTTTTCTAGAATATTTAAACTCAAAATAACATTTCCTTCTCAATGAAAACTTTTGCCAAGCCTATGTCTGAGATCTAAGGAAAAATCTAGCTCTTTGCAACTCTCATTTTACAGAATGCCAGGCTTTAAAAAAAAAAAAAAAANAAAAAAAAAAAAAAAAAAAAAAAAAAAAAAAAAAAAAAAAGGAATATTTTCTTAAACTAAATAATCAGTCTAATTGAGATGAATGATAAATTTCTATATTAGCCTAAAAGTATCTGGCCTCATGGTAATAAGCCTAATGATTGGAAAATATAAGGACTATTCCAATTAGCCTGGCACACTGCAAAATGACAGTGACGTGACGGTTAAAATCAAAAGAGCCAGTTTTTTTTTAATTAGCCTACGATAACTCTATAATTAGAATTCACACAACAAAGAAGTTCTAAGCAAATGCCAACGCCATCTAGGTATATTTTTTGTAACCAGAGTATAGAGAAAGAATGAGTAATGTCAATGTAGCTACGATCTAGCTGTCGTGTAAAAGCAACAGAGATCTGCGGTCTCTGGTACCTACCATGTTATAAAGAAAAATTAAGAAATTTTATATTGTTGTGCCCTTGTGGTTGAAATATGAGCTATCGACGTTTGCTGTGTGTGAGAGAGAGAAAAACAGAAGATTTTACATGACTTACCAATGATGAACTGAAATCCCCCTAGATTTGCTACGGTATCATTGACTTGAAAAACATTTAAAGAAGAAAATGGAAACGATAAAATTTCGCTAAAAATTCATAGAAATCAGTAAAAACAGTGATTTTCATCGGTGAAAATATCACTTAACTTATAATCCTAATCTATATTAACAATTTACAACAATAACATTTAATGAATAAAAAATTTCCGGAAAAATATAGTTCCCAAATGGAGAAAAAAAATTTATAAATCCATGTTTTTAGAAATAAATTATAATTTTCATCAACATAATGACTTGTACTGCAATACAGGTGATTAATTTTATAAAATTTAACTATTAATTTCTGAAAATATTTTCATAACGGATTGAAATTTTTACATAGTTTTTCCACCTGATTATTGAGTATTAAAATGTAAAAATATATTAAATTATGTTACACTGTTTAAGGAGAGTGCAACACACTTAGAAAAACATACACAGTTTTCATTTTAATAAAAGGATTGCAAAGTATAACATCCATATTATAAATGATTTCCTAATATATTTACTGATACAACTAAATTCACTAAATGTATATTCATCATTTACGTTAATAGCTGCGTTTAGACGTCAAAACACATTTATGATTCATAGTCACAGCAATAATTCCTGCAATGAATCATCAACATCTTCAAAGTCAAAAAGGTCATTTAGTTTTACTAAACATAAATCACTTCATTAAAATTTTAAGTTATTTAATGAATGTCAAAGAACTTTATTAGAAACAAAGCTCAGAACATAATTTATTCACATCATTAATAAAAAAAACCGAGCTGATTAATTTTAAAAAAGAAATGACCTTAGATAAATTTATGTAATCAGCTTCTGAAAACAATGGTGTTTTGCCGTTGACCCCCACTGGATTCATTACGAAAAAGAATCTCCAATAAGGTGCAAATGGCAAAAACATTTTAACTCTGTCACCTTTAAAAACATGCGGAACAAAGAGATGTTGCCAGTTGTCAACGCAATAGCTCATTTAGCAAAGGGTTTATTATCGTTACTTTGGCCCATGTCCAAAGGAAAATAATACGAACTTCAACTGAATTAACAAATTGCTTCAAGTCCTTGAGAAAGAAATACATCACTCAATAGTAGCAAGTCGTAAAGTGAAAATGATTAAAAGATATAATATGAGTAATATGATTTCACAGTTTTAGTGCTTTAATTCCTGTCGCGTTCGAAAATACTTAGAAAACAGTTCGTTTAAGGCTGCCGACATATGAAATAACGTTTTAAGAGCGCATAATAAAGCTATTTTCATAACTTTGATTGAGTTTAATAGATTAAGTTTGGTCCATCTACCAGCGCTTTCTATGCGAACTATGAAAATAAGAAAATTCTTGGTTTTTATTTTAAAAAAAAGCATTTATTTGTCTAATTCCGTGAAAATAAAAAGCGGTTATGATCGAATTTTATGGAAATGAGAAGCACTCATGATCTAATTTTGTAAAAATGAATATCGTTTATAATCTATTATGAATTTGAGAAGCTTTTCGTGAAAATGAAAAGCGTTTTTATAACAAAATTGCAATTATAAAAAATATGCAACAATTGAGAAATATTTATTGATTGAAATCATTTTCATCTATTCAGCAGATCTCACCGAATTGGCGATTTCTCAAAAGTTAAATGATTTTTTAAGTATTCAAGCTATTTATTCGTTTCAAAAGTCTACACTGTAAAAAATTACAGCAAAAAGTACCGGAATTCAGGATGCCGTAACATTTTTACTGGGAACAAGCTAAGGAACCAAAAAATCTAATATATCGTAATTTTTCTTACCGTAAAATCACAGAATCACTCTAATTAAATTAATATTACTGTAAAAATTAAGGCATAAAATTTAATGGCAATGTTCCTTTATAGTCCCCCTCCCTTTTTCCTCGTTACATTCAATAGGAGCTTCACTGCAACACATGAACCCCCACACCATATAGCTGATTTTTCCACACATAAAAAACTGCAATCATCAACAAAATCCACATGTTTGGTGGTACAATTTTGTTGGAAAATGGGTGCCTGTACTATAAATAGGGATTTCTTAAAACGTGGATAATTCTTTTCTAGATAGTATGTACAGTTTAAAATAAAAGTCTTGTTGCGAATTTAAGGCATTTTTATTTTTCCTCGGCAAGAACATAATTTTACTCTTGGTGGAAATTCTCGCCAAATTAGCATTTAAAAAAAAAAAAAAAAAAAAAAAAAAAAAAAAAAAAAATTTTTTTAATATTGCAGCCTATAGTCCAGTTTAATATACAGTACAAAAATTTTGGGGAGGGGGTCAAAAAAGTGTATAATTTAAAAAATTAAAATTTAACATCGACTCTTCAACAGGGGATTTTTTTTCCTTGGCATAAGAGCTCTTTTGTCAACAAATATTAAAACTCAAAGATAGTAAAACTCAAATTAAAACACTTTCAAAATCGACATAAATAAATAACCTTTCAGTTCCATAAAATAATTTAGTCGCAGATGACTCAATTACCACGAATTTGACATTTAACATTTGCAGCTACGAAAAGAATGATATTCTACTTTAGTAACATTCTACCATCACGTGCAATTACGATGAAGTTCCAAACAAAGGTGGACTAGTAATAAAATTCTTGACAAAGAAATAAAAATGCCCATCATTTATTTTTCTACATCTGTTACACGTTTGTTTACATTAACTACGTCGAATTACAAACTTTCCCAATACATATTATTTTAACTTTTAAATATAATAAGAACAATTAAAAATACTGATTAGTTTTAAATAAATGGAGCCTATTTTGAATTAAATCGAATTTCCCTTGTAAAAAAAAATTCATATTTAACATAATGTTTATCCAATTTATTCCAGAAGGGGGGTGGTATGTGTGGAAGAACTAGAAACATGCCACAAATGGTCAATGTACTGTCACCATCTTCAACTTGAAAAATAATTAATAACCGAACATACAAAACAAAAGTTTTTTTTTTTTTTTTAACTACGCCAAGGAAATTTAAAAAATAATTTAAGAACACTTCAAAAAATATCTTTAACATTAAATAATGAACAATATTACAACATAAAAGTTGAAAAAATCTAGCATAGGAGTCAACATTTTAAACTTTCAGGCTTTGAATTTTTCTTTTTTTTTTTTTAAATCTTTTTTTTCATGAAAATTGAGTTCAAATTAAATGTAGTTCAAGGATTAGTGCGAAGATCAGGTTGAGTCCCTGAGTTAAAATTTTTAAGTTCGACTTTTTTTTACATACATATTTATAATTTATTTTATTTACTTTTAAATTAACTTTCATTACTTTAATTTTATTTATTAATTTTTTATTTAGCAGGGGTACGCAATGCCTCGTGAATTAACACATGTATGTGCACGATTATATTAAATTTATTTCGAAAGCCAAATTCAGCCGTATTACGTGGAGAATTTTTAATTTTTATTTGATTATTTCAGAACTGTTATAAAGAAAAACTGCATTGCATCCCTAAAACAGTGGGAGGAAAATTCTTGATAATGAATACGTGAAAGATTCTTCAATGCTCTAAAAAAATTCTTATGCTTTTCACGCAGATAAACCACATAAAGATGGCCATACGTCACCAGTTGATGCAAAAGTAGGGAAGAAAACAGTTAAACATTAACTGTTAACACACATATTTTCCTCGCAATTACGTGAATTTCTTTTGAATTCTTCTAAATTAAATAAAGTT
Source organism: Parasteatoda tepidariorum (assembly GCF_043381705.1). Lineage (NCBI taxonomy): Eukaryota > Metazoa > Arthropoda > Arachnida > Araneae > Theridiidae > Parasteatoda > Parasteatoda tepidariorum. Next base: position 77,852,993 of record NC_092206.1, on the reverse strand, counting down.
GGTTATTGGCAACTCTTTTACCTAAAAAGCTTTAAAAGAAGCTAGTTCTGATAAGATTGTTTCCAACCTACGCAAATGTAATTGTGGGGGTTTAAGTAATATAATGATAAGCCACATTTTCAAATTGTTTATGAGAAAGGAGAGTTTTGGGGCAAAATCATGTAAGCTATAAGATGTTTCTGTGTATTGAGCTGTTATCGGTAGGAAACTTCACACTAGTTAAGTATTTGTCTGGAAACAATATTAAGGAACAGAAGAATACAGTAAATATGTCATCATTGGAAAAAATTTGATTTCTCACTTACTTCCACGAGCTAAATTATCTTATTTTCTTAACAATTAAATGATTTTCTTCATAATAAAATAATTATTAAATGAATTTCTTAATGACTAGAGCAGTCGTCCCTAAATGGTGTTTCACGGAACCCTAGTGTATCGTGTAAGTGTAAAAAGGGTACCGAGAGTTGGGACATCTTTTTTACCTCAAAATCTCATTTATTTGAAATTTTATTTATATTTAGACCTAATAAAAATTTATTATTTTTTTTAATACCTTGGCTGTTTTATGAAATTATTTAAAATAAAATACCAATTTAAAAAAAAAATAGCTAAATTTAAATAAAAAAAAAAAGTTTTTTTCTAACAATAATATCTTACTTCGAAAAAGAAACATTTTATTCCTATCTTAAGTAACATTTTATTTGTCTATACACTCACAATTGTTTTTTATATACTTTATTTTATGTACGTTATTATACACTATTTTTCATACTTTATTTCACATTGTTTTTAAATATGTTATAATGTATAACGTCGGGGTTCCATTTAAATTTATCTTTATCATTTAGGGTTCCATAGCTGAAAAAAAATTGGGAGTCTCTAGACTAGAGCATACAGATTTTTTTTTTACTCTATTTGATTCCATTTTNAGATTTTTTTTTTTTTTTTTTACTCTATTTGATTCAATTTTTATTAGACGCATGTGCTAATTACATTTTTTTATATATATTTTTTTTACCATTTAAATTTTATCCATTTTTATTTACGCGACATATTCTTAATGACAATAAAAAAAAATCTAATGCTATTCAAACAGACGGATCACATAAGCTAGCCATACGTTTCTAGTGGCAAAGCTTAGGAGAATAAAAAAATTCCAAAACAGAAACCAGTAACACACATATATTTCCTCCGCAATTACGTGAGTTTCCTTCAAATGCGTTTAAATTAAATAAGGTACTAGGAGAAACGAAGAAAAGAAAAAACTCTTTCACCTCAAAAAAGGTTTCATTAAAAGAAAATATATATCCCACCAACGAATCCAAACACCAGTTTTAATAAAACTGTTTCCATCCCGCGCCCGAAAGGCAATAATAAAACGGGCGAAAAACAGGGGCTGGCACCGGATGCGGCATGACAGGAAGCCGAAAAAATACAGAATAGAAGATAGGAGATAAACTGCTTTAAAAAGCAGCTGCTGTATGAAAGAAGGTTTGAGGGCGTTTTTGAGAAATAAAATTTCTAATATTTGGGCGCGTGTTCGAAGCGTTCCATTTGAGGCCTGTTTCCTTCCTCCCACTACCTCCCCCATATTTAGGCCCTTTCAAATAAAATGACAGTGCCGCATGTCGGGCATATGCTTTACAATGGCTTGTATAGTGTTTTATGGATCTTCAACGGATGTTTTATAACAAGCCTTTCAAACAAGAGACGGAGGCCCGATGATGGGGCGATAACATACGGTTTGGCAGAAATACGAGGCCATAAAACGCCGGAGACACTAATGGCAAGTAAAACCATCGTGCTTTAAGAAATTTTTGTTAATTGCTTTCTTGGAAAAAAAAAAGGCTCCTCGTGGAAAAGGGCGCGAAAAATAACAAAGCATAAAATTAGATAATAGGCCATACGTTGAGTTGCCAATTACTTTACGACATCTAAAGGAAGTTTCTTGGGCTGTTGCCACCTAATATTAAAGTATAAGGAAACTTAGAATTTATATTTTCCATAGTATACTTAACAACTTTCAAGTTTCATGAAAATTCACGTTTTATGTTTTATTTAGTCTACCTTTTTTCGCTTAAAAATTAAACTTAAAAGTGGGAAAAAGAACATAATTTTTACAGCAGACGATTTTCAATAATCTTGGAGAACAAAATGACGACTGAACAAAAAAATTTTTGAGCTAAAAATACTGCACTAATATTCTGCGCTAAACTTCAGAGCTAGTTATATGTAATTTTTATACAAAATCAGAATGTTAATTCTTTTTACACTTTAATGTTGCAGTGTTTTCACTACAGCGCGAGAACGCGAAAATCTCGCATATTTTTTTTTTCTTTTCTCGCATTAAAAAATGATTACTGCGAGAAATTCGCGCATTCTATAAATCAATTTCAAAATTCGCGAATTTCTCGCATTTTGGAAGAAGCTTCGAATTGCGCTATTTAGAATAAAATCCGTTTCACTTTTCTTCCTGGATCTTTCATTATTTTCAACATTTGCTCCGTTATCTAGCTTCCCTATTTACCAGTATTGTTCAGAACCTTTTCGAACAACAGAACACAACCGAACCACGGAACCCCTTTCAGAACACATTTCTCTGCAACCACGTGTTTACCGTAGGTAAGGTTTTTTCATGTAAGACTTTCAAATTTTTTATGCACTAATGTAAGATGGAGAAATACCTAGTAAAGGCAAAATCTTCTATGATGATGCAGCAAGAATATTCAATGCTTTAAAAATAGAAGACGTTAAAAATGTATCATAATAAAAGAAATGATTTTTTTTTTCAAGTCTATTTGTGATTTTTTTGGTTTTTAGAAATCTCACTTAACTTTCTGAAATCTCACCCTGTTTTTGAGAAAGGGTGAGAAATTCTCACCCATTTTTTTTTCTATGATGAAAACACTGAGTTAAGGTGTAAAACTCTAATGTGCAATACTGCGTAAAAATGTAAAAGCATAATAAGAAAGATGAACGCTGTTCATGTTCATGTGATATTTCATTTATTTCATTCTATTCAAAGTAATAATGATTTTATGAGTTAATAATAGGTTTTCATTTAGATATTTTTAGAGTTAATAATAGGTTTTTATTTAAATATTTTTTTTAAATTTGTTCTTAATTTTTTATATCAGAAAACTGAATAACAAATTCATCAGGAAATAATTTCGTCAAAATGGTCACGCTATATGAATACAGATACAATTTATTCTTAATCCCATCTAAAATGATTTTATCATAACCACAACAGTCATTTAGTCAGAAAATAGAATGAAAGCAATTAAGAGGATGAAATGCTACTAAATAAAACCAAAATTATTGCAAGAAAGACAAAAAGCTTCATGGGAAAAAGGGTTTTCAAGAACATTTGCTTAAACAGGGTGCGTAGCCAAATTATTCAACAAAAAATAAGCACCTTTTAAGCACTTTTCAAGCACTCTAATATTTTGAAGCACTTTAAAAGAATATCATAATTAGGCAGGGTTGGAAAGTTTTTGACAATTGACGGTTTTATCTGGTTTTAACAGTCATGTCAAAAAAACTCTTTTGGTATTGTTTTTGACAATTGTCAAAATTTTTGAATCATGTAAATCAAATGGCGTTTTCATAAGCTACGGTCTGATGATACGCCGAAATAGATTGGGGTTGAATTAATTGTGAAAACGTTGAATAGAACAATGTGAACAGTGTCTTTCTGCATAATTCGTAGCGAAAATCAATATGGTTAAGGAAAAATCTCAATTTGGAAAAGGGAAAATTAAGCAACTTTTAAAAAACACCCAATAAAAAAGCACCTTAAGGGCTTTTAAAAAACGAAAATCGAAAATAAGCACCTTTAAGCACTTATTAAAAACGCTAAGCATCCTGTTAAATTTGAAGAAAGCTTTAAGAATTTAGTTTAGAAAACAGCCTTATATATTTTTGCAACTGTCTACGAAACAGGTTTCATAATTAAAAAAAATTAAATTCACTGCACCCAGCTGACCATAACAATTTTTTACGCAAAATTTCGCTCTTTTCAAAAATGTCACCTGGTATCTTCTTCCGCCAAGCTCTCAAAACAAATCCGTAAATAATTCTAAAAAATCTAATTCTTATTTTAAAAAAAATTTTCCCACAAGAAGCTTACGCCTTTCCCCTTCTTTTTCTCCTTTAAAAAAGAGTAAGAGCTGCAAATATTCGCCAACTATTAATGATTCATGTCGAAATTTTTTTTACCATGATATCTATAAATTTAAGGAGAAAAATACCCACTGTTAATTGCAGTTTCCACAAAATCCTTAGCTATTTTCCTTACCACCAACCACAACATTTTCGAATTTTTTCTAAGCGGTTTACCACGTTCACTCAAAATGGCGGCGAAGGGGTAAGTTAATACGCAGAACACCTGCATTTGTAAGAAATATGAGGGATGCAATGAAAATAAGAACTTCTTCAGAAAAACACAAGTTCAGGGATTTACGGCCAAGGAAAACAGAAGGAAACGGAGTCGAAGGAGGGGGAGAATAAGACATAACAGTTTGGCTGATTCTCCAGCTATGAATAATAACAAACGGGAAAAAAGACGTCTGGCGTGCTAAAAATTGCGATCACAAATTGATGTTTCCTCAAGTCGGAGAAATATTCTGTCAAAACTTTTAAGTTTACTCATTAACACTGTGGTTCAATGAAATAATTATAGTATATTACTTTGATGTTAAAATATAAATCTTTCAAAATCATATTGAAAATATTTTTAGCTATACCTAAAATTAAAAAAAAAATTAATTGTATTTTTAGAATTTTGGAGAATAGAATCAAAAATTTTATATCAGTAATAGTTGTATTTCATTATTCAGTATATTCAAGCTTATATCAGTAAGAGTTATATTTCATTATGCAAAATAAGCTTCAAATTTATTCCAGCAATAGTTATATTTCAGTATTTAGAATATTCAAATTTACATCAGTTATAGTTATATTTCATTATTCAGTATATTCAAACTATTAGTAATAGTTATATTTCATTATTTTACATATATGTACTGAAGAATATATTAAACATTAGAGAATCTGCCGAATAATAAAGATAATATAGAACTGACGGACCCTTAAAATCTTTATATAATTTTATTTGTTTCCAAATTTTTAAAAAAGAATAACTAAATATAAATAATTTCGTTAATTTAGTACAAAATATTCGATTTTGTAAAAAAAAAAGGTATCCTACTTGATTACACACCTTATTACCTAATGATTACATAATGACATTTCATCTTTTATAAGATTTCGATGAAAAAAATTTTCTTCATTTTTAAACGTATGGTAAAAATTTTCTTCATTTAAATATAACAACTTTACTTAGTACAACTTTACTATTAAAGTTTAGGCGGGTTTTAAAGTCCGGTTCTTCATTGTTATAAGAGCCGAGATGGAATCGATTTAACTGTTCAAAATGCAAATAACTATTGCATACGTCTGTTGGGCCAATCAAACGGTATTATAAACTACGTCTGACTATAAAATAGGAGTAAAGTTTACTAGAATTTAATGGCATAACAATCAGAATCGACTATACAGAGTAAACGGTATTACATAATTTGGTAAAGCTGGTCTAACTGGGTTAATAACTAAATTTGACAACAAAAAAAAACTGATGCAACGAAACTGATGCAGGCAACGTAGGGTTCCGTGTTTTCAAGAAAAAACAAACACCCTTAGGATTATTTAAGCTTAAAACATGAGTAAGTTTTCAAAAGAAAAATAATAACTATTAATTTACAGTTTATTAATTTATTAACAGTTTATAAATTTATTTACAGTTTATTAATTTATTTACAGTTTATTATTTATTAATTAACAGTTTATCAACGCATTGAAATTGAAAATTTTTAGAAAGTATATTTAAGGCATACAGAAAAAGAATAAAATAGACGCACACGATGCACAGTGTTTTTCGTAATAAAAAATATACAGCCGATTTGCATTCGCGCCAAGTTTTCCTTTTAAGAGCGCCAAGAAAACTGACCTTGTAACATTTTTACAATGAAAAATTCAGATAAGCTAGTAATGACAAAAAAGTTTGTGTTTTGTAAGAGGAAGGTGACTCAATTATGTGAACAATACCCAACCCTAGTTTATCAATTTATTCTTCCACCAGTTCCTTCCAAGATATTTTTTTAAACTAATAGTTCGGTTTATGACTCAATTGGTTATTTCCTGCAGAAGAAGAGATATGGCGTCTTAATAATTTTTATAATCATCGTTCGTAAAGTGCAATAAAGCTTCCTAGTTATGTTATTAATCAAAACAACTGTGACTTAATACTGAAATAGCATTAATATTTTTTTAAAATATGTAGAATAGCTTCATTCGCCTCGCAAAAGTTCTTTTTTTTTTTTTTTTTCGTCTCTGGGATGAATGCGTGTGGTTCGAAAATTATTTTCTGTATTAATTTTTTATCCGTGCTTAATGCATTATCTTCAAATTCATTTAAAAGCTTGCCACTAAATTTTTCGTGTGTAAATTTCTCTAGCAAAAACTAATTAAAATTAATTTTTGATTTTTTATCCAATTTTTCATGTTAGTGTATTTTAAATAGAATATTGCAGCTAACCCGCCGTGCACATATTTTTATTTTAAAATCGTCGTTGAACAGTTGACGCAAATTTTTGGTTTTACGACTATGTTTAACTCCGTAGTCTTGTAATTTTGAATCCAATCCAGAAGACAAGGAAACTCCTGGATCAAGTATTGGAAGAAATTTGTCTGCGTGGAAGACTTTTTGATGGAACCAACTCGCATTTGCTTTACATGGAGAGGAAAACCTCGAAAATCACCAACGGTTAGCCTAACCGCAAGGGGACCTCTTACCCATGATCCGTCTACCACTGAGAATATTTTAGGTCAGCACAATGGTCGGTGTGAGCCGGGTGCGGAATTTGAATCAACTAGCCATCGCTGGGTTTCGAACCCAGTTCTATCCCCTGAGCCACCACGACTCTACCGTGCAAATATTAACATAGGAATACAAACGGAAATAACAAGTGATCGTGCTTAAGCAATAAAAAATATTAGTAGCATATATAGAGGTTTTCCCGACAAATTGTGCTACTATTTAATTAAAGCTGATTTTATGGTTTGTATAATACAATTTTACGAATATCTTTTTTAATAATTCATTTTAATGATCTGCAGTAACAAAAAAAATGTAATTTCAAACAGTACGTAATAAATATTGCTGTAATAGGAATGTTAGAACATAACATGATAAAAATCCTGCCATTATTGTTGCCAATTTTTTCGCGCCATCATCACCAGAAGAAGTCACTGACTGAATATAATGATGTAACGCACTCAATAACTAAACAAATTTAACAGTACGTAATAAACGTTCTGTAATAGGAACGTTAGAATTTAACATGATAAAAAAAATTTATCCCATTATTGTTGCCAGTTTTTCTAGCCATCATCTCCAAAAAAAATGATAAGTCACTGACTGACTAGAATGATGCAATAACTAAAACAGATGATTTTTGGTAAATAACCATATAGATTTGACGATAGAGAATAGGGATACAGGACAAAATCAGAACATTTGAGATATGGCATATAGAAGTTATTTTCAAAGAGGAGGGGAAACACGATTTAAAATGGTAATAGAATTTGAAGCTCATTTAGAAAAGACAAAATAAAGGGGTATTGAACTGATTATGGAACTTAAAAGTCTCAATTGAGCTAAGAATCCAAATCAAAATCTATAAAGAATTCATCAAAGATTGCTGAAGAATTAATGTTGCGTTTCGGAAGATTAAAGAACACATAAAAATGTAGCGATTGTAAAATTACGTAAAAATATAACATAAATACATTGACTGCTTGAGTCATAACTTAAATACATTTACAGTGATTACGTTGCAAATTTGCCCAACTCATATTTTCCAGAATAGTATCTTAGAGAAAATAACTTAATGCATTTAGTTTTGAAACTTTGTTTCTTTAGTTATACTATTTTTAGCTAGAATAATTAATATTACCTAATCCAACTATTTTCAAAGCTAAAGAAAACAAAAGCATAAAACGATTTTGCGTTGAGTAATAAAATCAACAAATAATAATGCTTGTGGCATTTAAAAACAAATGGTAAGTCATGATACAACAAACAAATAATATTATCCTTCTAAATTGCTGAGTCATTAGAGAGCTGCGTTTTTTATTATTAGTATTTATCTTAAAATTTTATTTAAAACAAAGAGACTTCCAAACGATACAAACAAACTTCCCCCATTATGATATGCATTTGTTAACTTAAAAATATAATCAAAGCTAAAAATAGATATGGGAAAGAAATCCACTAACTCAGCAATTTTGTACATCTTATTAAAATAATTCTCATTGCATTTTTGCTTACAATAAGAATTAACTGCAAAACGCCCAGTACTTTGAATGAACCCCCGAGAAATTAAAATTGGTTTAATGCTAGCCTAATTAAGATTTTAAAAATGGCTAAAAAAATGAAAAAATTCCAAACATTTTGCAAAATTATACACTGAATCAAAATTTTAGCGCTTCAAAAGTATATTATTGCTGTAATAATAAAAAAATATATAAACGTTTTAAAAAATGCTTTTCTTTTTTTTCTAAAAAAAAAAGAAGAAAAAAAGGAATTGATTTTNATAACATAAATACATTGACTGCTTGAGTCATAACTTAAATACATTTACAGTGATTACGTTGCAAATTTGCCCAACTCATATTTTCCAGAATAGTATCTTAGAGAAAATAACTTAATGCATTTAGTTTTGAAACTTTGTTTCTTTAGTTATACTATTTTTAGCTAGAATAATTAATATTACCTAATCCAACTATTTTCAAAGCTAAAGAAAACAAAAGCATAAAACGATTTTGCGTTGAGTAATAAATTCAACAAATAATAATGCTTGTGGCATTTAAAAACAAATGGTAAGTCATGATACAACAAACAAATAATGTTATCCTTCTAAATTGCTGAGTCATTAGAGAGCTGCGTTTTTTATTACAAGTATTTATCTTTAAATTTCATTTAAAACAAAGAGGATTCTTCCCCCACTATGACATGCATTTGTTAGCTTGAAAATATATATTCAAAGCTAAAAATGGATATGGGAAAGAAATCCACAAACTCAGCAAATTTTTACATCTTATTAAAATAATTCTCATTGCATTTTTGCTTACAATAAGAATTAACTCCAAAACGCCCAGTACTTTGAATGAACCGGCGAGAAATTAGAATTGGTTTAATGCTAAGCCTAATCTAGATTACAAAAATGGCTGGAAAAAAATGAAAAAACTCCAGACATTTTACAAAATTACACACTGAATCACAATTTTAGCGCTTCAGTATATTATTGCTGTAATAATAAATAACTACAAAACGTTTTAAGAAATGTTTTTCTTTTTTAAAAAAAATAATAATAAAAAAAAGGAATTGATTTAACGTAACAACGTAACCATTCAATGACAATATTCAATAAGAAAAATTTTTATTTTAAGGTAGCAATTCAATCAGAAAGGAAAAAGAAATGCTCGTAAACACTAAATCTAGAATATTTAACAGAATCTTGAACTAAATCTAGAATATTTAAGTAGAATATTTAAGAATATTAGAACACTAAATCTAGAATACTTAAGAGAATCTTTAATGCATAAAAATGACAATTTTACATTCTGTATCTCAAACAATAAAAAATGCTTAGACGGCCCATTATAAATTATCTTTTACTTTCAAAATGCAACACTATTGTCAGATAGTATTATTACTTATTATTATTATCATGGATTTTATATGGTAGACTTGGTACTAAATGGAAGAAAGCAATTAATTAAAAATGGCCATAATTATAATGATAGTCATTGATAACATAAAGATTGATTTTTATAAAACGAAAAAGAACTTAGCTCGTACTCTTTACTAGTACGATTATTTAACTCGATCTTACCTGGACCAGACCATGGCCAACTAGAGAGGTGCCTTTTAGTTGGCCATGCCTGGACTAAACGTTAATTTTTACTAATGAAATATAATAATATTAAAAAAAGTAAACAATATTTTTATGTATCAGTAAAAGTATGAAAGTAAACAAATAGAAATAATCTAATGACTAGACTAATGATAATCAAAAATTTAAAACGCAAATTTGATTTAAAGAAAATTAAACAACGAAATATTCATGAGACCGTTAAACTTTCATCAACATTTTTGTCATCGGTGACACCAAAAAGAAAAAATTGTTTACAATCAAACATGTACTCCCCACGAAGATTTTGCTTAAAATACATCTTAAAAAAATCCATTAAAAAATAACAAGATAATTACATATCTTTATTCACCACTACAGAAGTTGTTTAAAAACATTTCAACAGGAAAAAAAAATCATTTTTTCCGCACTGTTATATAATGCGAGAGAAGTGTCACATCACACTTGAGGCAAACAGGGAAAGATAAATTTGGAATATTATGAATAATATAAATGGCAACAGGGGAGAAAGCTCAATTATCCTTCGTTTTGAAATGCCTCCCGGAGCGGTAAAAAGAGACGGCGTCATAAAAACCACAACCAACATGTTCACTAAACCCACAGTCTGACAATGCCGATAAATTATTCAACCATAAACACCCATTAAAAAAACTATAAAATCAAGTATAATTTAACCGGTGAGCAGCTTAGAAATGACGCAACTCAAGTAGGTGACTCAGATGAGATGAGTACTGACTTTTTTTATACGCTGACTTTATTGAAACAAATTAAGTCGACACTGAAAATCGCGCGGAAAAGGTACTACATGCATATGTACAATGCGGTAAATAAAATAAAAACTTAGTAACTTTTGACGCCCCTGACCTTTTATATCTAATGGTCGCATCTTTACGTTCTTAATAGTTCACCCAATTTAAATGATTCAAGAAGTTGACCTCAAATATGCTCATTACTTAAAGGGGATGATTTTTAAAAAAGTCGTGCATTTAAAATTCGATTTCTCAGGAACCAATAGACCGATTTCGCTCAAATTTTGCATTTTGCCATGAAAAATTACATCTTTTAGAATGCTGTATGACGCCCGGTGACTGAGTGGTAGCGCTCTCGTGCCACGTCCTGTGTTCGATTCTCGAACCGGGTATGGTTAACTAAGCCTTCAGTCGGTCGATAAAATGAGCACCAAGCATGCTTGGGGACTAAACGCTGGGGGTTACGCGTTCTGCTGACCACCCAACCGGAACCTCGGCCCCTGCACCCCAGAGCCCAAGATAAAGAAAACTGAAATGGGCACAGTAGGCCTTGACTTTCTATGGTCAGTCGCGCCACTGAGTTAAGTTTAGAATGATGTATAAATTGTATGCGCTACAATTCAAAATTTTTTTCGACTATAATTGAATGAACTAATTATAGTCGAATCGAAGCAAAAAAATTTTAATTCGCTGAAAAATTATCGAAACATGGTGATACGCAAAGAGTAAAATTAACATTAAAAGGTCCAAACTTTGGACCGTTCTCATAAATTCTTTATTTAGAGATAAATCCTTCATTTTTGAAATTTTTTAAAATAATATTATTTCTAAAGTTCAAACTTAATCTAAATTTGATGCATTAAACACAGAAATTGTTATAACAGAATTTAGCCACCAGAGAAACTAAAATCTAGCCTCGGTGCGAAGCCAAATCCTTCAACAAAAAATAAGGACCTTTTAAGTACCTTTAAGCACTAGCAGTATATACATTAACAAAATGTAAAATAATTGACTTTACGTGATCATGATAAAATAACTAGTTTCTGACAAAGAACTCATTTTCTTGATTACATTAGCCACCATAAAAAGAGAGATATTTTTCGGTTCGATTACAGGGAGTGGAAAATGAAGCCGGAAATTGAGAATCTCTTTCAAAATGCAGCCAAGTTGCACACAAAAGTGCAAGAATACTTCCCACTGAATCCAGCTCAGTATATGCACTTGCGGACCAGCAAGCATTTCATCAAACATGTAAAATGATTGGCACTTTCATACGCTAAGGAACGATGGTACGCCGAAATGCATTGCAATTGAAAACGTTGAATAGAACAATGTGAAAACAACGCTTTTGCTTAATACGTGGCGAAAATCAACATAGTAATCAACATGCAGCATAAAAAATCTCATTTTCAAAAAAAGGAAAATTAAGCACTTTTTAAAAACACCCAATAAAAAAAGCACGTTTTTAAAAAGCGAAAATCGAAAATAAGCACCCTTCAGCACTTTTTAAAAACGCTACGCACCCTGTCTAGCGTCAATTCGAAACAAATATAGAAACATAGGCTATATATAAGTATTACGTCGTTAAATATAGTTGAAGCAAACTATGACAGTTTGCAACCATAGCAGCAATGGCGATGGAAAGTGAGGCAATTTCGTTGACCTTTGCGGGCAAGCCCTAATTTAACATTTATGAGGTTTTTATTTAAGAAGATGGCCTCAAGGACATGACTTCGTTTCCGCCTTGTGACTTGTTAGTGGATTCCGCCTTCGCCTCGAAGATTCCAATTATTGTTGTTACTTTCACTACTTCTTCGTAACTAAGTCAAGAGGACGGAATTTACTGGGATGTTTTTTTACGGCCAACTGCAAGGAGGAAAACGTGCATTTCCGAAATAGGGAACTAGAATTTAAATTTACAATTGAAACCATGTGGAGTTGGTTAAAATGTTTAACTTCGACTACTACACCAACTTGAAGCATATTGACACTTTCACCAAATCCTCGGAAATTATCAATAATATTTTAAGTAAATAATAATTTCAATTTAAATATGTACAATTAGAGTAAAAGGTATTTTCTTTAAAATTACATCTCATGATGCGCACTGAGAAAAAGAGTATGATCACGATTACCAGAATATGGTAAAATTTACCGTTTTTTGGGCTCTATGGAAGCACCTAAAGCTCGGTCATTTTTATCATGTTGCTTTGGTAATGATTCTGGTAATTATGATATAATTTTATAATTTGTGATAAAATTTGGCAAATGTGATAAAATTCGGTGATTTTATCATGATACTTTAAAGTGTATCATAAAAACCATTTATTCGGTTAAATTTACAGTTCATTTTTGTATTCTTCATTCACTATATGTGTGGTAATAAGATCTGTAATTTTGAAAATCAAAATTTCCGAGCTGGACCATATGAACGGAAAAATTATCAAATGAATAATTTAGGTTTTTTACACCAAAAATGTCATTACAATACAGTACGGTATATTTACCAGAATTTTTTTCTGTGTAACTATAACAGTTGAAAAAATAAACTTTACAAAGTGCAATTGTACTAGACATTAATACTGTGCAAAATCAGTATAAGAAAAGAGTTAGATATCAACATCTAACACGCACACACACAAATTTATAAATATCCTATAACAAAAATATACTTTAGTCTAACTGGAAAAACGAAACTACCACAAATGATGTAGATAATTCATTTGCATATCTTTTTAATTAGATTTTTAAATAAGCAAAATAAATTTAATTTCGAAATTTATGCATTTTTTCAATAATTCAATCAAATATAAACTCAAAATTATCTATATGTGATAAATTAAATTTATGACTATTTATAGTTTAAGTAATCGTCACAATATTCATTTGAGTAATATTTTTTGTTTATTTACTAATTTAAAAAAAATTGTCTAAATAGTTTTCAGAAAAGAAACTATTTCCTTTCTTCGTTTGACTTTATAAGATCTAAATTTAATCAAACGGAATCACATTCGAGCAAATTGTAATTCACAAATTGTAAACAATGTAATTCACTTAGAAACTTAGATCGTTCGGAAATATTTTATTTTATTTTATAACGGGCGTTGGACAGCCAATCTAATTCTGGGTTACGACTATCATTGTTCAACTCCATGGCCTTCTTATTTTGAACTCAATCCAGAAGACAAGAGAACTCCTGGGACAAACTTAAAAAATAGGAAAGGTTTTTTTTTGTTTTGTTTTTGATGGCACTAACCCATATTGGCGTTATATGGGGAGGAAATCAACGAAAACCTTCCACGGTTAGCACGACGGCAAGGGGAATATAATCCATTGAGGTCTTCATTGATTTGCCATTGAGAATATTTTACGTGCATGGTGCTCGGTATGAGCTCGGAGCAGAATTCGTATCAACCGGTATCTCGTTCTGGAAATTGTACTTCTACTACAGTTCACAAATGTATCTGCTAAAGGCTATCAAGAGTGCTAATTTGGAAAGGGAAGCTTAATTTACCGATAATACAGAACAATTATATTTTTTATACGAAATTAATATAAAACTCCTGAGTCTTGCATATCCTGAACCAGACACTTTTATTAAGATTTTTTTTGTCAATTTTAAATTTGTAAAATTGTATTAAGGAGCAATGGAAGATTTATCATAAGCAAATAAACTGCTTCTGATAAAAATCAGTTTATTTGCTGAAAAAAAAAAGACTCTGGTTTCAACTGCAAAGTATTCCACAATTTTCTAATTTGCCGAAAGTCAGTTAAAACTTCCCGACAAGTCAACATTTTTGAAAGGTCACGGTGACCTTCAATTATGGCGCCTCTATATTATCCATAAAAAAAGAAAAAAATTGGCTCCTGTATATTATCCATAATAATAGAAAAAAAATTGGCGCCTCTAAAATCTCCACACTAATTCTGTCAGAAGAAAAACATTCTTAGCTCTCGTTAACTACTAATAAACGAGTGGTGTATATTATAAATTTATATTTCCTTAAAATTTCACTTAAGTAAAATTAATTAAATTTAATAATTATTGTTTAAAACAAACCATTCACGAAATATTTTATTATGAAAACAAATCATTCACGAGATATTTTAGCGCGAAAACGGACCTTCGAGATAATATTTAATCATGCAAACGGGTCTTTTCATAAAATATTTTATCTTAAAAAACGGACCCTTCACAATAATTTTGAAAAATGGAATCACCTACGTCATTATTTGGCAGACGTGAGAGAAGAATGACTGGTAGGAAAACAACGTAAAAAAAACTTAATACTCATTTAAAAGAAGAAGAAAAAAAAAACATCTCCTATAAATTAATTTACTCTATATTTAAAACATAAATTTTTATTTACTACTATCACAATGATACACCCAAACGACCACAGAAATATTAAAAAAATTTATTTATATTTATTAATTTCGTTTGTTTTTACCTGAAGCGTTTTATTCCGGTACGATCAGAACTGTTGCAATTATACGATTGAAGAATATTGTTAAATGAATTATGACTTCAGTTTGAATGACTTCATGAATTTTTTTCCATTAAATATTATTTATTACTAATTACTCAATTTGTTTATTGTTATTTTTTAACTTAAAATTTTAATTTCCGTACGATGAATACAATGACAAAATCAGGAACCTTTCCAACCTATTCGCAGAATTAGGAAGCTGATTGAAAGAAACTAATTTTAGATTCAAAAAATTATTAATAACTTTTTCAGGAATTCACAAAAACAAGACTTAAAAAAAAGTAAGAGTACAAACAAACCCTGTAATGGAGAATGGAATAAATATTTCATAGAGAATAGTATACAAGTTTTGGAATACTTAAATAATATTTATACACTAATAATCTAAGTTAATTATTCATAATTTAGTTGAGCTACAAAACAAAATGAAACAAAAAATAACATTTTCAGTGTCAACAATTAAATTTATATTTATCATATCGAACTCGTTAAGATAAGCTTACTGATATATTAAACAGCACAATTTTATTTGTCAAAAAATAAAACAGACGTTTTTTCTCTTCTTTTAAATAACAATTTGACGAAGTCAAGAAGAAATACTTTAAGTTCTTTACATTATTGCTGCTATGTAACATTATTTATTAAAAAATAAATATGCAAAAATTTAATAACAAACTTTCGAAACTTACAAGCAGTAAATGTTGAACTATTTAAATTTTAAAATATATGTATATCCGTAAATATATTTGAAATTCATATTTTTTTAAATCTGGTGCTATCACGAATGGTAATAGATTTTATTTTGAATTTAATAAAGTGTTTTATTTTGCAAATGTTGAAATAAACACATTCAAAGATGTTTACTATTAACAATTTAAATTAACTATCAATGTGACTTACGAAAACAATGAGAAAAATCTTTTTACGTCAAAAGAAAAGGATATGCAAATTTTATATTGTTAACCAATAGTGGTTTCAAAATAGGTCTCACATTAATCATACGTCTACAAATGAGTAGTAACAAGAGTAATATTTGTTATTACATTAAAATTGCCTTATCTACTTTTAGTTTTTAAAAAAAATTAAAATAGGCCTTCTAATTAACCTTATAAAAAAGAAATACGTTGGCATCAAATGCAATAAACATATGAAATCAATAAAACCTAGCATTTTTAAAGAAATATAAATTTTATTAGAAATGAATAATATTAAATAGGCTGTTACCTAAAACAGATAAACAGTAAATATGGATATTAAACTCCTTATTAGAGAATGATTAAGCATCTTGAAAGAATTTAAATTTCAAAAACAAGCCATTCAAAAAAATCATTACGTAATAAATAAAAAAAGTTATTAAATTTATATTTCATACTTCTAATTATGGAGAAAATTTTAATTTAACTTGTAAATAAATCTAACCAAAGGTAAAAATAGTAGCAAAATTTATTTCGAAAATAAAGCAAAAAAAAACCAAATATATAGCATTTTTTTTCTTCTATTAATATAACTTTCTTATTGATATGTTTCTACTGCATTACTAACACATTTATTTTCAAATACGAAATTCAAAACAATAGAATAAAATTCTAAAAGCGGAAATTTTAAATAAAATGAAACATTTGTATCATACCTGATTTCTGTTTTCACCAAAATAATAATAAATAAAATTTTATTTTAAGAAAATGAGTATAAAATAATATAGGAAATTTAAATTATTATCATCCAATCTGGTAAAAATTCCTACTTTTAATAAGTATTAAAACGAAAAACTCGAAATCTAAAGTAAACAAAAGTTAGACATTTCCCCTTTAAAAAAATATTTTAACGAATCTAACAAAATTTTTCTAACAAATGTTTTCTAAATCAAACAAAAATTAGATTATAGTTTGAAAAAATAAATATTAATTTGTTTTGTAAAATAAATATCAGACGATTATCTCAGAAAAAAATATTTTTATTATTTTAATATATTTTAATTTATTATGTTTAATTCATTTAGATATAAAAAAAAGGATGTACTTCAGAATACTACATTTAATACAATTTTGTTTACAACAAATCAAACAATATAAATAAAACTTTTAAAATCAAAATTTACTTACACAATTCCACTCAAGATTTAGCAAGCAGGTGATAAATGATCAAAGAATATCACACTAAACCATGTTCTACTTTCATTTTTGTCTAATAGCCGCAAGTCCAAAAATAGAAAAGTAATAAACTAATTGAAAACAAATCACGTATTTCCTCAACGCCAATGGTCTTTTTGATAACTACATCGAAAACACCTGTACGAATTTCTTTTTATCGCGCACCGGCAAAAGTAAAATAGACGAAAACTTTCTCTTTTAGATTTGCACTCCGCAACATCTGCTTGAAAATAAAACTTTTTCCTCAACTTGTCCATCCGTTCCGTAGTGAGGGAGAATCCATCAAAAGCAGCGTGGGTTACCGGCTCAAACAGTCGCCAAGATATGTCGCCAACATGTTTAGGTGCTAATTGAAAACAAATGTTTGTTATTTAGTTAGTATTTTCTTAAACTAACGAACTCTAAAAACAAATGATTATACATACTTGCTTTTTTAAATGAGATCTATCTGTACATTTTATGATTATTTTAAGCGAATATTAAAATTAATGGTTTTGTAGAATAAAATAGATATTTACTTTGTTTTTATTTCCACTGGGATTTATTTTATTTCTAGCTTCTGCATTTATTTAATTTAGATCGATGCTGCGGTCTTTTTTCTTTTTTTTTTGATTCATTTAAGACACTTTTATTACAGTTAATTTGATAAATAAAATAAGTCCAGCTTAAAAATAAATATTTTAATTTTTACATTACAGTACAATTACGGTATTGCAATTACATTATTTTACAATTGCATTATTATACTTATTATTTTTATTTACATTATTATACATTATTATTTTTATTTAATGTTTACAAAAATTAGTGACAATTTCCTCGAAAGTCATTAAATAGTGAAAGAACTTGCTAATTTAATAAGGTCATAATTTATGTTTAAAAAAGTACTTTTTATGACAACCGTTACAGTGAATAATTATTGATTTTGTGAGGGAATAAAGAAAGAAAAGAATAAGAAGTAAATAGAAGCAAAACAATAATTTATCAGTAAAAATGAGATGAATCAGTAAATGGGGGGAATTAGTTACGAAACTGGCGAACCGGTAAATGAGCATATTGGTGAATGGGCGAAAAAAAATTTTAAATATATTTTTAATTGCAAAAACTCATGACTAATTCGTCAAAATCCCTTTAAAGCGAAAGTAGGAAATGGACTTATTTTTAATTTGGTGATTATAAATCTATGTTAGTTTGAGAAAACATTCTGCTGAGATTATTTAAATACAATCATATTTGATATTTATTAATAATAGCTAAGCACTACAAGTCGCGAAACTACTGTAGTATTTTTCGTAGTTTGTAATGTAGTGCACTTTTTTTTAAAGAAGTAGTGCATTGTACGCTATACTAAAATTACTGAAGTTTGTGGCGATTCCTAGAAATTACTTTTAAAGTTAATTCAGTAAAAAAAAAAATAGGGGGGGGGGGTTAAGCGCAATTAATATTACGAATCAGATTGGTCTTCGCAGATCTGGCACAATGAGAATGCCCCTGTGGCCGAGCGATAATAGAAATTACGTCTGATGCTCAATAGCAGCAATTTTGTTTTCTTTAATCTAGCCATTATATATTATGACTAGCATTTAAACTAGCCATTACGAATAATGTCTTATTTATCACTTCTGTTACACCTTCAAAAGCACCTATTGTACTGTACGAAAAATACAAAACGGACCGCACTGAATAACTTTTGATCGGATCTTCACGTTCTAGACATCAATTTTATTGGTTCGTGGGGGTGACCTCAAATAGGCTATTTAATTGGTGCAAACTACATTTCAAGTTCCAAAATCAGACACAATCGTACTCTCTCTGAATAAATATACCCCCAAAACATAGGGGGTAGACGCAATCTGGGAAATATGGTCTCCACAGTTTGAACTCGAGAACTTTTAAAGCAAATAGCAACATTTTTGCACACCAACTATAAAATTCGTTTATTTATGCAAAATATAAATAATATTTATATAGACTTAGTAATATTTATTTTTTATAATTAAGTAAAATGATAAAAAATAATAAATATTTACTAAATGTAATATTTTGCATGGAATTACCTTTGGAAAAGCAAAATTTATAGTTGTGTGGAAAATTTCTTACATTCGCTTAAAAAATTCTTGAAATATGGTGAAACACGAAAAAAAAAAAAGAAGCTATAAACGTTTAGTAGCATTACAAATATTTTATAATTTCCTAGCATTTCTTAAATTAAAATAACAAAAACAACGGAAAATCGTTTATTCATCTATTATTTTTGATAGTAAAATTCAGTTAATGATATTTACAATAGTTAGCTGTAAGATCCTTTTTTTCCTGTGTTTCTCAGCTTGATGATCTGGATAAAACGAGAAATGAAATTGGGACCATTTGCTCCCACTAGAAAACTGATAGAGAATGGGGAAAAAAGTTTTCCCTACTCCATGGGGCGCCCCTTTATTGGGGCACCCCATGAAGAATTTGAGCCCGGCATGGGGTATTGGAAAAGACAAAATTACTTGATAATGAAAGAAAATGGGTGGCAAAATTTCTAGGAATTGTTTGTGAATTTAGGTGAATAGATATGGCTCCTCTTCTCTGTGCAGGGGGCTATTCTACTCTACTTTTCTAAACTTGATACAGCATAGAAAGAGCAATAAATAAAGTGACAGACGATCTGAAAGGTATTGTCTTGTCTGAAATTTCAGGGAAGGGGAGATTTTAGAAGCCACGTGACATTCATCAGGGTGTTTTTTGTCTCCCTATTATAAATGTCTATAGACCTATGGTTCCCAATCAGGGGAGAATTAGGTGAATTTAATGGTTTCAAGGAGGGTATATTATTACGCTTGTTCTCTTCTACATATAATTAATGTTTAAAGTACTCTTTTAAATAATTTATGTATTATTGATTTATTTCACTCGAACAACTAGTTTGTTTTTATAAAAACGAACTCTGAAAACATTGGTAGATCAAAATTGTTCTATACTGTACAAAATTCCGCATCAAATTGCGGTATAATTAAGCATAATTTTGGTATAATTAAGTTCAAATTAAGTAACAGCTCATTGTCTGTGTCATCCATAAATCCATTTTACGGTAAAATCCATTTTAACCGTAAAATATTATGAAGTAATCTTTACAATAATATTTATTCACAGGAAGTGCATAATTTGAAACTAATATTTATTTACTGGAAATACTATTATAACCTTCCAAAGTTTTCGTGAAAATTTTAATTTAATTATTAAATAATCGTGATACATTTCTATTTTTATAATATATATTTCCATTTTTTATGCATGATTAAAGTTAAGGGTATTTTTAGTTAAAATTGCACTGCATATTATGATATAATAATAATAGTTGAATAAATAAACTAAAAATAACACGTATGTACAAAATATTGAAACTTTGTAACGTGTAATACGAAAGAAAGTACATATTAGTTATCTATCGTTTATATGTACCTATGCACACTTACACATATATAAACTTCTTATGACAAAAAATTTGTTAAATAAATATTCAGGAACTAGAAAGCTATTGAAAATGATACATTATATTCATTCGCATTTTAATTTAGCATCGTAATTCAGCAATCTGGTTCAATTTAAAGAATACTTATTAATAATTCATTTAATAATGCCGATTTTTCAGTAGTTCCAATAATTATTTTTCTTATTCAATAGTTCAATCATACATGAGCTCAAAAATACTCGAATGTGATTAAGTTTGCCATATGCTTGGTAGCAGAATTTAAAGAGTCAAATGAAATTCATTGCCATACCATCACAGGTACTTTGCAGAAAAGTAAAATAGTAATCGGAAACACTTAAAGTATTCCGTTTCGTATGAAATTCGAAATAAAAGGAAAACCATTCTTTACTTTTCATGCATACAGATAGAAAAACATATACATGTATATATTTTTTTCCGTTTTGTTTTTAAATTTTACTTGTTGTCTGTCTTTCCTTCCAGCTATTTTTTCCCTTTTTTTTAAAGAAAAAACAATCTGACGTGGAAAATAATCTGCAGATGGTGTGATTATTTGAAGAGAGTTATATGTAATAGATTAAGGCTGTTTTTCGAAGACTCCGTCGTAATACGAAATGATGCTTTTTTGCAAATAATATGTTATTTTTATAACTGCTGTGAGTTTGCAACTGTTACTCACGACTATTCTATCTTAAGCCATCGCTTTCCACGCTCATATTGAAAATGGTGAAAAACTTCAATATGGAGAAAAACTACAGTTTGTGAAAATAAAAAGCACTTGTGGTCTAATTTTTTTATATTTAAAAACTTACTCCAATGCTGCATTACCTGGGCTCATAAAAATTTGCAAAAAATTGAGAATAAGGCAGGGATTTTGATAATTTTCATCTACGTAGAAAAATGTCCCCAGATTAGCGATTTTTAAAAAATTTTAATAAATTTTAAAATATTCCATTTATTTGTTTGTTCTAAAGCCTGGATAGTTCTTCACGTCAAGATTATATACACAGTTTAAAATCCTCCCTTTGCTTCAAGATTAAGGCACTTAAACTCCGGCTTTTTTATTTTCCTTGGCGACAGAGCTTCGAAAAACAGCGTTAAGCACTTGTTATAATATTTTTGTTTACTTTATTACATATATTTGACTAAGAAATTTTGAGACAAATTTTTATTTATTTATTATTTTTTTTAAAGCTACAGGTGCAAACTTTTAACTACTCTGCGTCGGAGTCAAGTAATTTTTTTCATTTTAAGAATTTTCAACTCCGACTCCTGCCAAATATTCGGACTTCACAGTTCAGGATGAAGCAGTGAATGTACTTTTCAAAAAGTCTACAAAGAAATACTTATTTTTAAAATGGAAGATCTTTCCGTCGCATCAGTCGGACAGGAAAGACAGCTAATGATTAACGAAGGCACAAATATCAAAGTCAGCAGCTTCCTTTTTTTCTCAGATCTCGACTTATGATTTCATTAATTTGAGGAAATATGAGAAGTAGTATGATACGAGAAGACCAAAAAGAATTTCATTCTTCAAGCAGTAAAAACTAAAAAGAAGCGGAGAAGAAATGTGGCTATTGAGGTCAAAGTTCTAATTTAAATATCATTTTTCGGAACTTCCTGAAGTCGTGAAGCCTTGAAGGGATTTAGATCAAAAAATAGCAATATCTCACAATTTTGAGTCATTCATTTTCTTGTACCTCTGGAATGTAATTAATCAAAACATGTGGACAAATTTATATATTTTCTTGAGGGGTTTTTTATTCATTAAAAAAACTGCGGTTTAAAGTAAGAAAAACCACACTCAATATTCTATTCATCTTAAAATAGTCCAATTTTTTCTACGGAATAAGAATGGAAGATGAACTTAAAAGCAGACAATTCAGTTATTCAATTTTTTTTCTCCGAATAAAGATACATTTTATTTTAACAGATTTAGATTTTTGACTTTTAAAATGTGGAAAACATGGTCCCAATAAAAAAAAGAATAATAATAATAAAGAAAAAAACAATTATTTAAAGTGCAGTAAAGTTTGAACATCTTAATGTTAAAGTTTTATGTTGCAGTATATTTTGCATGTTTCCTCATCGCCAGGAAGTCGTATTTTAGAATTTTTATTTCTCAAGATATATTCGATCCATTCCCTTCATATTTTGAATTTCATGTTTCAGTTTTATCGTAGATTAATATGGTTAAAATCTTTTTATGCCTTACAATTCAATATTTTATTCGTATATAACAATAATCCAATAGTAAGTGAAATAATAAATAATAAAAAAATACTAAATAATTATAAAAAATAATTTATTGGGTAAAATTATCTTAGAATTTTTTAATCGTGTGTAAAATAATTCGCTTCATTAGATTTGATTAATTAGCTAGGGTAAAATAAGTAAAAAATGTGAAATTATCTTCCAGAGACCCATACAATGTGTTAAAACAATGGACCAAGTCTGTTCCAAGACACGAAGGTTTTGGATCGCTCCAAATTTCTTCAATTTTTGAGAAGTTTATTTTTTGACGGTTAACGATTGTTAATTGTTTAACGGTTGATTTTTCAATTGATTTAATTTATAATTTTCATATGAATCAAAATTTTGAACATTTCTTTCAGAAAATTAACTAAAAAAGTTGGAAGATTAAAGAAGGATTTTTACAAACGTAGGGAACATTCCTACTGAATGCGATTTGATTGTTTTACTCTAAATGCACTAATCAAGCTCTTAATTTCTGAATGTATATGGGTGATTCTCACGCAATATGACAATTTACAGTCACTTGCACCAAGATCTAATACTAAACTACTAAAAGACCTTTTTTTTAGAAAAAATTTAATAAATAGCATTGCTGTTAACATTTTAAAATAGCCTAGCATCGACTGTTTTGTATAGTTAAAAAATTTAATTGAACTTCAAAATATCATGTTTCTGGCATGTCCCAAACAATGTTCCCAATAATAATTAGCTTTAAAACTTCCCATAAATTTTTCAATATCTAATTTTTTTTTATCTCAACCGGTGTAAGCATTTATAGAATATACACAGATGGTATTATTTACAAAAACTTCCTTTAAAATAATTTTTTCTGTCAATAATTTGTTTGTCCCAAGAAAATCTGTCATTTTCCTGGCTACTTTTATTTAGTGGTTTATAACCAAAATAGATAGAGCCAGCAATCAATATCTTATGTTTATAGATTGATTAGATACCCTCCTATCTGAACATGTCTTGTTACATGAATAAAGAACCAATTTTCTGGTTCAAAATCTATTTCAAAAATTTTTTCAAGGGGAGTAGGTTTTCCAGTTGTCATTTTCCTGGCTTTTTGAAATCATTAATATCATAAACTACATAGATTTATCTGAGCTATTTTAAGAAATCATGTTGTTTTCTGCAGAATATAAACGTCTTTGGCTAAAATATTAAATTAAAGTAAAGTTATATGCTATAAAATGGTGAATTAGTCATTATCCTGGTTGTCATTTTCCTGGCTTATGAATGTCAGGACATTGAGGTGCTACCAGAAATATTTTTTAACTTCTAATAATGTAAATAGGGAAAGCAAATATTAACCTAATACCAAGTTTATGTATGATTGTAATAAGACTGAATGTAATCGAAGTTATTTATTTACTTAATGATTGATTTTTTTTACACAGGTTTATTCTGTACATATCAGCAACAAAATATTTTTAATGAAGTAAAAATAATCGACAGAAACTTATTTTTCGAACTGTAACGTTCCAGTTATAAGAACGCTAAACTAACTTAAAAATAAAAGTTATATTATAAAAACACAAAAGCATTAAATTAATAATTAGTATTAATAACAAGTAATTAATAACAAGTTTTTACGAATTGGTAAGTTCGCTATGGCAAGCACGTTCCTGCAATCAAAAATAGAAAGCGCAAAAAAAGGGATGGGTCGCCAAACCACGAAGCTTTCATTTCATTTGAGGATGGAAGGAATGAGCGACATCTTAAAGATTTTGATCAAAGTTTCTGAGAACAGCATCACTAATGTTTATATATATTTTCTTCTTAGATCTTAACAAACTCACGCGGAAAAATTTTTTTAAATTATTTTACTGCGAAATGCTAAATCGCAAAAATTTCATTTTTTAAGAATATAAAACAGCGAATTAATTATAACAATATGAAATAATCAGTATCGTGTAATTAATGTTAATTTTTTCAATAATAAAGAATTATTTTTCTACTCTCTCTTTGACATAAAAACATAACGACTTATTTATGAATTTACAATTTGCACTGTAATATATTTATTTACATTTATTTACGAAATTTAACTAAAATCTCTTCTTTAAAAATTAAAAAGAGTGTCATAAAATAATTAAGGGACAAAAAATAAATCGTTTGATAAAGAATTGAAAAGCTGGTTTTTGATTTTCCACCACCTATATAAAGTAAATATTATTAATTGTGATAAATAATATTTTATTGGTAGAACATGGAAATAATGTTTTGCCAGATAAATTATTGATTCAAAAAAGTGCTTTCCTTCACATTTTTTTNTTTTTTTTTTTTTTTTTTTTTTTTTTTTTTTTTTTTTTTTTTTTTGAAATTATTTTTTCATGAAAGTTTATTTATCTAAATGACAATGTTTCGCCAGGTTTCCTGACATATAATCCTGGTTTTTAATGATTATTTATTCAAATGTTTCCCCAAGATTATCATTTTTAAGATTATAATTTTCTTTTTAAATTTTGAGACACCTGTGCAAAAATTAATATTAAGTGTAAAAATATTTTACTGATAGGAAAAAGAAAAAAGAACGCGGGTTCAACAGTGAAATTTTGTATCGTGTTCGGCGCGATAAAATATGTAAATTCAAGAAACTGATTTCCCCTTTTTATTTTAGTATTTTTTAATTAAAATTTTTTTGTAAATATTCATGAATTTTTTTTTTAAAAAAAAATGGAGTTCTGATGCCTATTTACCATTTTAACAATCATTATAAAAGCATAATTCAATCTACACGTTGTTTAATGCTTGTACAAGCTTTTAATTTTGTCATTTTCCAATGTAAAATCTCTATTTTATGACAAGAATTCAAAAACGGGTTTTTTTTTCTAGAACATCATGCACATTTGTTCAAACGTATTTAAATAGTCTTGAGTCTTGATATTTATTTACACGGTATTAAAAAATTTACTTTTAAATAAAAAATATGCCCTGCAATAAAATATTATATCCTGGGGATTCCAATGCTCAAACCGGCAATTTCATATTTCAGGTAATTTTATTACATGCATTGTGTACATTTCATGAAATGTGATTCAATGGGCGAATGATCATTTAAACGGTTGAAACCATTTAAACGGAAAAGTGACTCAAGGCACGATTTCAAACGAAATCATTCACCTATATTCATAAAACACTCTCTTAACCATCATAAAATTCGCGACGTGATGGAGACAAGTAATTCGAAACAAAGATAAAAAGAAGATGACTATAAAAATAGAAATATCTAAAATCATAAGAAAGGCGAATGAAATCTTTATCGTTTTATAAAAATTTTAATAAGGAAAAAAATAAATGCTTTAAGAACGGGAAATCACTCTATAGTTATTTAATTTTTATTTTGTAAATTTTGATGACTCGTAAAAAGCGGAATCTTTTTATATTTATGCTTATATCTTTTTATTTACTTTCTTTTTCTTTGTTTTTTAAGGGCTTTTAATTCATCAAACTGCATCATGCGTCACAACTAAGGGGTGCTTATGGAAGAAAAAAAGTAAAGTTATCTCTGAAATTCATATTCAAATTTAAACCTTTTTTATTATTGTTTCTTAACGAATGTTTTTTAATTTTATTTATCTAATTTATTTTATTTATATATTTATTTTAATCAGTGGCAGATATAAAGCTTTATAAATCCGGTCAAGTAATAGGATAGCCTGAACTTTCTAAGAAAAGGGTAATACTATTTCTTTTTTAATTTTGCTTTTTACACAAAGTATGTATTTTATATTTGGAATAATAACTATTACCAAAATTAATTAAGCATCATCCGTGTTAAAATTAGTACCTCAATTTTTTGAGGTACCCCTAAACGAATAAGTGTCCTTCCTTATTAACTTTACTTTTCAGTACATATATAATTTTTTATCTCAATTAGAACCTGATTTCGAAATTAATTAAGCATAATAGGAGTCAATAATAGTATGGTTAATTTTCACGCTTCTCCTAAATAATTTGGTACCATTTCTCTATTAATTTTGTTTTTATTGTATAACTTATTATTTTTATTTTAAATACAGTTGATTTTAAATTATTATTTTTATATAAAGATTTTTTGAAGCATAACGAACACTTGGTTTCAGATAACTTTAGAAATGCTAATTCGGTGACGTAATCCGCCTGTTAATCGTTGACTATATCTGACATAACGAATGAAAAATAATTTAATATTAAAGAACGTGCAACAAACTCCTGTTTTAATGAGTGTCCTTTGCTAGTAAACATAACTGATGAAATCTTAATATTAAAAAATATGAAAATAAAAAAAATCGTCTGGAATTTAATTTTTATCAATGGCGGGTACCGTACCAATGAAAAAAATTCCATTTTTCAAAAGTCTCTCTCGGACGATATAACTGAAATCTTTTGATAAATTTTTAGGCTTGGGTGCTAAAATTACCCTTTTCAACCACTGTCCAAATTTCAGGACACAAGCGGAGTTATATGAGAGACATAGAGGCAAACTCTTCATTTTATTATTACATATTTACAGTCATAAATCCGGCTGGATTTAAGATCATTCTTTATCTAGAAGAATTTCCAAACCCTCAGTGTAGTCCTATAAAATTTGGGACCTAAGCCGGAACGAAGCCAAAATGAAAACATCCGCTTGGAAAGAGAGGAAGTTTGAACAGGGGGAAAACGCCACGTGACTTATAGGGGCTTTCATCATCCTGCTCTCTCTTGATGAATATGTCTTTAGAAAATAGATTTTCGTGACTGATTAGATTTTCATTTAATTTGTATATTGCACTAATTAATCGGAATTTTATCAGACCCTTTGAATTATGAAAACATTTTAAATAATGGAATGGAAATCCCATTATTAGAATAAAAGTTAGTCCCATTTTTAGCATAAAAATTCTTACGGTGATAAACATTTTATAGCTGAAAAAAGGGTCCTTTTGAAATAATTTAATTAATAAATTAATTTAAAATAATAAATTAATAAATTAGAAAACCATTTACAGGGGTCTGTTTAGAAGAAATTTGGGTCTGTTAACGGACCCTTCACAAAATATTTTAACTTAAAAACGGACACTTCACAAAATAATTTATCTTTTAATCGAACCCTTCNTTATGTTTATAGATTGATTAGATACCCTCCTATCTGAACATGTCTTGTTACATGAATAAAGAACCAATTTTCTGGTTCAAAATCTATTTCAAAAATTTTTTCAAGGGGAGTAGGTTTTCCAGTTGTCATTTTCCTGGCTTTTTGAAATCATTAATATCATAAACTACATAGATTTATCTGAGCTATTTTAAGAAATCATGTTGTTTTCTGCAGAATATAAACGTCTTTGGCTAAAATATTAAATTAAAGTAAAGTTATATGCTATAAAATGGTGAATTAGTCATTATCCTGGTTGTCATTTTCCTGGCTTATGAATGTCAGGACATTGAGGTGCTACCAGAAATATTTTTTAACTTCTAATAATGTAAATAGGGAAAGCAAATATTAACCTAATACCAAGTTTATGTATGATTGTAATAAGACTGAATGTAATCGAAGTTATTTATTTACTTAATGATTGATTTTTTTTACACAGGTTTATTCTGTACATATCAGCAACAAAATATTTTTAATGAAGTAAAAATAATCGACAGAAACTTATTTTTCGAACTGTAACGTTCCAGTTATAAGAACGCTAAACTAACTTAAAAATAAAAGTTATATTATAAAAACACAAAAGCATTAAATTAATAATTAGTATTAATAACAAGTAATTAATAACAAGTTTTTACGAATTGGTAAGTTCGCTATGGCAAGCACGTTCCTGCAATCAAAAATAGAAAGCGCAAAAAAAGGGATGGGTCGCCAAACCACGAAGCTTTCATTTCATTTGAGGATGGAAGGAATGAGCGACATCTTAAAGATTTTGATCAAAGTTTCTGAGAACAGCATCACTAATGTTTATATATATTTTCTTCTTAGATCTTAACAAACTCACGCGGAAAAATTTTTTTAAATTATTTTACTGCGAAATGCTAAATCGCAAAAATTTCATTTTTTAAGAATATAAAACAGCGAATTAATTATAACAATATGAAATAATCAGTATCGTGTAATTAATGTTAATTTTTTCAATAATAAAGAATTATTTTTCTACTCTCTCTTTGACATAAAAACATAACGACTTATTTATGAATTTACAATTTGCACTGTAATATATTTATTTACATTTATTTACGAAATTTAACTAAAATCTCTTCTTTAAAAATTAAATTGTTATAAATATTAAAATTGTTATAAAATAATTAAGGGACAAAACAAAAATCGTTTAATAAAGATTTGTAAATCTAGTTTTTGATTTTTCAAACACCTATATAAAAATAAATATTATTTATTTTGACAAATAATATTTTATTGGTAGAACGTGGAAATAATATTTTGCCAAATAAATTATTGATTCAAAAAAGTGCTTTCTTTTCCGTTTTTTTTTTAATTACTTTATTTTTCCATTAAAGTTTATTTATTTAAATGACAATGTTTCTCCAGGTTTCCTGACATATAATCCTGGTTTAAATGATCTTGTTTTTTTATTCAATTGTTTCCCTAAGATTAAAATTTTTACGATCATAATTTATTTTTTCAATTTCGAGACATCTGTGAAAAAGTAAATATTAAGTGTGAAAATATTTTATTGACAGAAAAAAAAACAAAACAAAAAAAAAAAAAAAAAAAAAAAAAAAAAAAAAAAAAANAAAAAAAAAAAAAAAAAAAAAAAAAAAAAAAAAAAAAAAAAAAAAAAACACGGGTTCAACAGTGAAATTTTGAACTCAAAGTATCATATGTTCCGCCTGATAAAATATGTTGATTCAAAAAAGTGTTTTCTCCTTTTTATATTAGTATTTTTCAATTACAATTTTGTTGTAAATATTCATTATATTTTTTTTTAAAAAATGGAGTTCTGATGTCTATTTACTATTTTAACAGTCATTATAAAAGCATAATTTAATCTACACGTTGTTAAATGTTTGTACAAGTTTTTAATTTTGTTATTTTCCAATATACTATCTCAATTTTATGACAAGAATTCTGAAATGGGGTTTGTTTCTAGAAACATCATGCACATTTATTCGAACGTATTTAAATATTCTTAATTTTTATTTACACGGTATTAAAAAATTTACTCTTAAATAAAAAATATGCCCTGCAATAAAATATTATATCCTGGGGATTCCAATGCTCAAACCGGCAATTTCATATTTCAGGTAATTTTATTACATGCATTGTGTACATTTCATGAAATGTGATTCAATGGGCGAATGATCATTTAAACGGTTGAAACCATTTAAACGGAAAAGTGACTCAAGGCACGATTTCAAACGAAATCATTCACCTATATTCATAAAACACTCTCTTAACCATCATAAAATTCGCGACGTGATGGAGACAAGTAATTCGAAACAAAGATAAAAAGAAGATGACTATAAAAATAGAAATATCTAAAATCATAAGAAAGGCGAATGAAATCTTTATCGTTTTATAAAAATTTTAATAAGGAAAAAAATAAATGCTTTAAGAACGGGAAATCACTCTATAGTTATTTAATTTTTATTTTGTAAATTTTGATGACTCGTAAAAAGCGGAATCTTTTTATATTTATGCTTATATCTTTTTATTTACTTTCTTTTTCTTTGTTTTTTAAGGGCTTTTAATTCATCAAACTGCATCATGCGTCACAACTAAGGGGTGCTTATGGAAGAAAAAAAGTAAAGTTATCTCTGAAATTCATATTCAAATTTAAACCTTTTTTATTATTGTTTCTTAACGAATGTTTTTTAATTTTATTTATCTAATTTATTTTATTTATATATTTATTTTAATCAGTGGCAGATATAAAGCTTTATAAATCCGGTCAAGTAATAGGATAGCCTGAACTTTCTAAGAAAAGGGTAATACTATTTCTTTTTTAATTTTGCTTTTTACACAAAGTATGTATTTTATATTTGGAATAATAACTATTACCAAAATTAATTAAGCATCATCCGTGTTAAAATTAGTACCTCAATTTTTTGAGGTACCCCTAAACGAATAAGTGTCCTTCCTTATTAACTTTACTTTTCAGTACATATATAATTTTTTATCTCAATTAGAACCTGATTTCGAAATTAATTAAGCATAATAGGAGTCAATAATAGTATGGTTAATTTTCACGCTTCTCCTAAATAATTTGGTACCATTTCTCTATTAATTTTGTTTTTATTGTATAACTTATTATTTTTATTTTAAATACAGTTGATTTTAAATTATTATTTTTATATAAAGATTTTTTGAAGCATAACGAACACTTGGTTTCAGATAACTTTAGAAATGCTAATTCGGTGACGTAATCCGCCTGTTAATCGTTGACTATATCTGACATAACGAATGAAAAATAATTTAATATTAAAGAACGTGCAACAAACTCCTGTTTTAATGAGTGTCCTTTGCTAGTAAACATAACTGATGAAATCTTAATATTAAAAAATATGAAAATAAAAAAAATCGTCTGGAATTTAATTTTTATCAATGGCGGGTACCGTACCAATGAAAAAAATTCCATTTTTCAAAAGTCTCTCTCGGACGATATAACTGAAATCTTTTGATAAATTTTTAGGCTTGGGTGCTAAAATTACCCTTTTCAACCACTGTCCAAATTTCAGGACACAAGCGGAGTTATATGAGAGACATAGAGGCAAACTCTTCATTTTATTATTACATATTTACAGTCATAAATCCGGCTGGATTTAAGATCATTCTTTATCTAGAAGAATTTCCAAACCCTCAGTGTAGTCCTATAAAATTTGGGACCTAAGCCGGAACGAAGCCAAAATGAAAACATCCGCTTGGAAAGAGAGGAAGTTTGAACAGGGGGAAAACGCCACGTGACTTATAGGGGCTTTCATCATCCTGCTCTCTCTTGATGAATATGTCTTTAGAAAATAGATTTTCGTGACTGATTAGATTTTCATTTAATTTGTATATTGCACTAATTAATCGGAATTTTATCAGACCCTTTGAATTATGAAAACATTTTAAATAATGGAATGGAAATCCCATTATTAGAATAAAAGTTAGTCCCATTTTTAGCATAAAAATTCTTACGGTGATAAACATTTTATAGCTGAAAAAAGGGTCCTTTTGAAATAATTTAATTAATAAATTAATTTAAAATAATAAATTAATAAATTAGAAAACCATTTACAGGGGTCTGTTTAGAAGAAATTTGGGTCTGTTAACGGACCCTTCACAAAATATTTTAACTTAAAAACGGACACTTCACAAAATAATTTATCTTTTAATCGAACCCTTCACAAATTTGTTTATCTTCATTATTGTTTTGTTTATCGTATAAACCCTTCCCAAGAAGGGAGGGGAAGACAAATGCAAACGAACTAAGTTTTGCTTTCGGTAGACGTTTCTTCCTTTATTCGTCCGATATGAATACTATTCTGCGTTCAGCAGTATAGGCTAAATACCAAATATTTGTATGTTGCATCTCTAATTTAGTAGCAGGAATAGCTGTTTATTTTTCAAAGTTTAATTTTTTTAATTTTAACTTTACAGTGTTGAGCATAATCTTGTATGTCTCTGCAATTTAAAAACTCCTTGAAAAAGTTTTTTGCAATAACAGGACCCTATTTGCACAAATTCACAAAAGCCGAACCCTGGTTGAAAGAATGTGACTTAACGTTTATTTTATACTCACAATATTACGAGTACTTTTTTCCCAATTTTACAAAAACGGACCTTTCACAAAATGTCTGGACAGACCCCTGATTTACAACAAGCAATATTTGTAAAATCATTTGTCTGAAACTGTAGATGGAAAAAAAATCACCATAACAAGAAGCTCCTCCCTAATAATGATATGAATTTAACAACCGTTTCAATTCAAATTATTGAGCCGCAATTTAATATAAATAAATATTTATTCCATAGCAATTTTTTTCAAAAAAATAAATAAATTAAGATACAAAGTTTAATTTGACGTTGACTGAAAGGAGCTTTTAATATTTAAATATTTTTCATTTTTAATGCAATATATAATAACATTGTAATAACAAGTAATACATAATTTAACAATAATTTCTCAGGAGGTTAATCTCTTAATAAGTTAAATATATTACCAAAAAATTAAGTATTTCAATACAATAATTCTTTTTTAAAAAAAATAACTAGTTGAAAAAGTAGTATTGCATGGTATTACAATAAGTGTAATTATTACAATTTAAAACAATTTTAGAACTGCGTAAAGAGTCCTAATCATTTTATTAAATAGTATATTCCATAAAGTCTAAATTAATCCTCATAAATTAATTAATCCAAAAAATATTTAATTCCATATTTAACCACATTAAATTTTGGTCAATGATCCAAATTGAATTGGTTGTTAAATTTGTATAATTACTAACGAGTTGCTCTTTTTCCAGTACTTCATCCAACATTTTTAGCTACATTCTTAACTTGAATGTAAAAATTTGTCATAAGTGTACACCAGCAATTTAATGAATAAAATAATAATTTTAAAAGTCGAAGATTCGTTTAATTACTTGAAATCGTTTCTAAATCTTTCTATAAAATATACACTGTGTAACAAAAAAATCGACGCACCAAGAAGCAATCATCTGATTGCTTTGAAATTTCGTATGCATGAATGTTTTGAACAGATATGGCTGGAATGATGCCGACTCTGGACGTATAGTCTTTAGAGACGAATCCCGCTTCCAACTGTGTCCTGACGATCATCGAAGACGTGTTTGGAGACGCACAGGGCAGAGGGGGGATCCTGCCTTCACTAATGCACGCCACACCGGCACTCAACAAGGCATTATGGTCTGGGGTGCCATTTCCTTTGACAGCCGGACCCCTTTGGTCGTCATTAGAGGTACACTTACTGCACAGCGGTACGTCGACGACATCCTAAGACCTGTTTTGCTACCGTTCCTTTTGCAGCGCCCTGGGCTGGTTTTTCAGCAGGACAATGCCAGACCACATACGGCACGTGTTGCTATGAACTGTCTGCAAGCTTGTCAAACTTTTCGTTGGCCTGCCCGATCACCAGATCTCTCTCCTATGTATGGGATATGATGGGAAGGCGACTGCATCTGGCACGGAATGTTGATGACCTCCTTCGACAATTGGATCGAATTTGGCAAGAAATGCCGCAAGAGACCATTCGGGAGCTTTATCGGTCTATGCCACGCCGTGTGGCAGCTTGTATCCAGGCTAGAGGCGGGTCAACACATTATTGAACTTGTTACTGTAACTCTGCAATAAATTATTCAATTGTTCTGAAATTTTAATCATTTACTATTCTGTACATTGTTTTCCTATCCACCAATTTTCGTTTCAATCGGACAACTCTTTCTTGGTACGTCGATGTTTTTGTTATAGAGTGTATTTTGTTTTAACTGAAATTTTTAGTAAAACCGTTTGCGATCTATAATCCTTATATGAACATAGCAGATGGTATTTATTATAAAGGACTATTTAATAACATGAAAAATAATGATTCATTCTGTATGTTGTATAATGTTGGAAAATTCAATTTTTCTCCCAAGTTTGTTTGAATTCTCGAAATCTGTAAAAACAGCTGCGAGATTGACTATGTTTTTTTTCTTCCTTTTCGAATTATCTCCCCCCCCCCTCCTTTTGTAATCTTATTCTGCATTGTTTAAGTGAAAGAGGTAAATTTAGCTCTAAGGTTGTTGTAATGTATTTTATGAGATCAAATTATCAAGATTGTAAAAAAGAACAATAAAATTATACAAAATCTTTAAATACCATGGCGGACATTAGTTTTGATGATTTTTAAAAAGTTTGAACGACCTTGAACTTTCAGGCAGTTTCTAAGGGATGAATTTAAGCGATTATCGATGTTTTAGCAATACTAGAAATATCTCTTTAAAAATGTTATTGTTTTCTTTCTTGTTCATTGTTTACACATTACAAGACATCAAAAAAATTCTTTTTTAAATTTAGTATTTCTATAGAATTTTACTTGAAATTGGACTATTCAAACATGCGACTACAAATTTATATAGTCGATGATTAAGCGAGTTAATAGTGAATGATGAAATTTCGAAATAACTGCAAAAGTTTTGTTTATTCCTGATATAAGTTTTGTATAA
Source organism: Parasteatoda tepidariorum (assembly GCF_043381705.1). Lineage (NCBI taxonomy): Eukaryota > Metazoa > Arthropoda > Arachnida > Araneae > Theridiidae > Parasteatoda > Parasteatoda tepidariorum. The sequence continues at coordinate 77,817,743 of NC_092206.1, read as the reverse complement.
GTATATTTCAAGTAAAATTGTTTGGTAATGTCATGGATAGAATGCATAAGTGGAAAAATTATTAAAAACACTAAAGAAAAAGTAAGAAAGGAAAAAGAAAAAAAAACGAAGACGTACTTAATTTCTTTTCAAAAAGTCGAAAGCCACTAAATTTCAAATTATATCATGTTTATTAATTAATTTTTGAAAATCGTCTGATTACTTTCGAATAAATATGCAATTACATTCAATTCAGGCTGAGGAGTACAAATAAAATTTGTTATCAAATTCCTACATTATTAAAACGAACATCGCATCACCACTTTCTGTCTTTAATTTGGCAATGCAGTCTTAAAGGATTTTTTTTCGGCGATTTTTCCTATTACTTTTCTTCTTCTTTTTTTATTTTATTATATTTTGTAGGTTTTTATTTTATATAACGCAGTCTAAAACCAAGTTTAAATCTGTAATAGCTTGCAACACTTTAGCCTTTATGTATATTCTGTATATTTATGTTATGTATATTTAAGTATTGAAAATATGAAATATTTAAAAAGTAGCAAATAAACTAAATAAATAGAAATACTGTGCAGTTTTTATTATAAGTGTACAAAAAAGGAAAAAATAATCTTCAATAAAAATTGTTAGATGTAAAAGTATTAATCATAGAACAGTTGAAAGAAATCGTCCATGCCAGATTTATTTCAACACCTTCCTGTTTTACGCGTTCTGTCTTAACCTCAAGAATCAAAAAATTATTTTCTCCTTTTTAGTAAGCATTTATCAAAGAAAGCCTTTTTAAAGTCTATTTTATTATAAATATCTAATTCACTTCTACATTTACATTCGTTTTTTGTCTATACAAAATGCTTTTAAAATAAGGTTGGATGATCCAATTTCAAAAAACATTCCTATTCGAATTCAAAACATATGGTTTAAAATACAGATACCTTCGACACCTAATTCATCATATTTTCATAATTCTGCGACAGCGTGGAGGTGTCATAAAAAAAGGTGCACCAGCGAAAAAAAAAGTGAAATAATAATTCAAGGGTGAAAAGCTAGAAAGGAAATCTTCCCTCATCCTGAGTTCAGTGAAAACTATTTTTTACTCCTACACCCGATCCCCATACGGATGTTCAAAGGGGTTGCAGCCACGTGACAAGATGCTCACCATATGCCCTCCTCCTTCAAAAACATTCCCCGGGTCAACTTCCGGGCATCTTTTTATTTTTTGCAGCCCCTCTGAATAGGGGATGGAGTTTAAAAAGAAAAAAAAAGAGAAAAGGACGTAAAGTGAAAAAGATAAATGGCGGAGGATGCCAAAGAGCATATTTTTTCAAGGACTGTGTTTGATCAAAAACTCAAATGTTCTTATGTTGTTCGATGGACTGTCAACTGTGTCACAAGGAGTGGCAAGTAGCAGGATAGAATTATTAAACAGACAACTTGATGACAGACGTCATTAGATCTTCATTGGCTTATTTGATGATTTATGAATCATGGAAAATTGGAATCATTCCTTTATTAAAAAAGGATAAACGAATAAAAAAGACCATGGGTAAAGAAAAACCTGAAAATGGCGCTATTTTAATAATTTTTTTCTGTTAACTTCCAATTAAACCTTGCACGTTATTAATTTTTTAATTACATTGGAATAAATATTTAATTGCATTAAATTGGTAGTAAAACGTTAAAAAGCTGTTGTTTTTTTCCTCCAGTGATTTCTTCAAATAGAGGTCTAAGAAAATGTCTTTATGTAAATTTCGTGATTTGTATACTTCGAATCTTTATTTAATTCTTAAAATTCAAAAGAATTCGAGTTATCAATGTCACTAAAAATATTCTAAAATTTGATACTTCTTTATGATTAAATTATCATTTAATTTATTTCAATTAAATTATTTTCTGATAATGATTATTTATATACTGGGGGAGGGTAACATTCTGTGGTTTCACGCGAAGACCATTAATTTTTTTTATTGCTACGAAATTAGTTAAAAAAACGTCCATGAACTGCAAAAGACTTAAATAATTCTTTATCATTATTTATTTATTTTTTAATGAATGGAAAATCGCTTTATTCGAACCACTGCTATAAACACAAAATTACGTATTTCAATTTATTTTAAAAAATGATTCGATACATTTATACATTTTTAAAACTTGTTTCCTAATATCTTCAAATTTTAACATCAGTTTTTCTTGGATTGACGTTAAATTCATTCTTCAGCAAGAGGCGTTTAAATTATTCTATTCGATGCATAAATGCAATCCCAGTCTTTTTCTTCTTTCTTTATTGTTCTAAAAGCAATGATTCTCAATTTTTTTCTGTTACTGAACTCTAAGCGATCGAACTTCTTTTGGTGAAATCCTGACTATTAAATAAAATTCATTAGCAGGTGTAAATATGACCTCCAAAAAAAAAAAAATATTTATTTGGAAATATTTAATGGGAAGATAATATTTTTTTCATTGTTCCTTCAATGACTGTCTTAAAATTAGGTTTCATGTTCGGCAGTTGAGTTCGAAAGTCTGAAGCGGCTTTTTATCTAGTAGTTTTGGTGCATGCATAAATCAAGTTTAAATTAAGTTGAATTTTGGTTTTTGAAAAAGATCTCTTATGAACTGTGAGAAAAGCTACTGGAGAAAAATAATTTTTTATTCTTAAATTAGCTTCTTTTATTTTGAATTTTTTAAAATTCGATGAGAAATACTATTGTAAAAATTTTTAAATACATATTCTTTTAGTAATTCATTCACTACATTATTACTGGAAAAAGAAACATAGTTTTTAAGATTTGTCATTTCTTTTTATAGCATTTCAGTAAATAATTTTTCTTTTAAAAAAACTAATTATTAAGTAAATAATCGATTATTTGTTTATAGAAACTTATTACCAGTTTGAAAACGTTACTNAAAAAAAAAAAAAAAAAAAAAAAAAAAAAAAAAAAAAAAAAAAAAAAAACTCTCGAAATTTTAGGGTTTCTTATTTTGATCCACCTTTTGAAAGAGTAATTTATTTTCGTTCAAGAGTCATTATTTTCATTATTTTTCAATATTCAATATTTATTTTCATTATTTTTCAATATTCAATGTAATATCAGTCAAAAATTTCTAAATTGCAAAAGAAAACGTTTGCCCGTTTCGTAAAAATTAATTATTTGCGTAAATTTATGTAAATTAAACTGCTTTTAAAGTATGAAATTTTATGAAAGAGTCATTTTTTTAACAACTACTTAACAAAAACTGAAATCAGAAACCAAAAACATTCGCCATTTTTTTGAAGGAAATAATTTTTTTTAAAAATAGTTGTTTTAATATGCACACCTCAGGAAAAAGTGATTGTAAATAATTAACTCTCCATTATTTATCAGTGCTCTAAAATGTGCTCCTTTTCCAGAAAAAAAAAAACATAATGTCTAGTACATACGTAGAAACATAAAATGAAGCATTTTTTTCGGAATAAAATTACGAATAAATTCCATTTCCATGAAAAATTTAGATGTTGGTTTTTTATGTTTCAAATTTAGGTTTCGGAAAGACGAAAAAAATCAATATTATGAAGAACAAATACAAAGATTAAGTCAGAAGAAAAAATAGACTGAGTCATAACTGTTTGTTATTATCACAAAATCAGCTCTGTTAAAAAAGTTTCCACATGTTTTAAGGTTTTCCCTTCAATTATTGCCTTTATTATGAATTATTTGAAAATTTTTAGAGCGTAAAATTAGAAACAAATCTATAAAAATTGTAAAAGACATTAAATAATGTTATTTTTTAATTAAAGTTACAATATTTAATTGTGTTATAAACGTTAACTGTTTTATAACAGACTGTTTTTAAACTTTTTTACAAACAAGTCTGTTTTATAAACGTTTTGCCGATGCTAAAAATTCAGCTTTTTTTTCTTTCTTTTTTTTTTAACCGATGAAGCTGAAAAGCCATTTATGAGCGCAATACTAAGCTAGTCTGAAAATTAACTAAGATGATCGTTCTAAGAGCGAAATCAAGTGTTTTCTCCATTTTACCTAGGTATTGTGCACATTAAAGGTTTTCGTAAGTTCAAGATTTCGTATCTCAGTAATCTATAGTAATTTCAGAATGAAAATTCTAACAGTGTAATTGCACATTACCTAAATAATCTGTAGAATAACTGATTTGTGCTTAGTGGTAATATATACATTGCATCAAATAAATTATACATTTATCTAACCTTTATTTGCTCTGAATTGTATATATCATACTATTCTGAGACAAAATACATAAATTGCTTACGTAAGAATTATTTAAGAGTGTTTCTAAGGGAACAAGTTCTCATTTGACTTAGGAAAAACTTATTACACATTGTTTTGTTTCCAAGCATTGCAATGTTTTTCTTCTTTTTTATCTAACAAAGAACGTCATCTAAATCAAAAAAATTGATGTGAAATTGCGCACAAGTACTTTTAGTGAGGCACAAAAGACTAAAAGTTTATATAGTCTATTAATGTCATCCATTATGCCAAAATAAAAACGAATATGATTTATATTTTGTTGGAGGAAAGTTAATTGTATGTACTACATACTGCTATGCGTTGTAAATATTTTCTGTTAATGTGGTATACTAAAAAATTTGCCTTTATTTATAATTTCTAAAATAATTATGCATAACAATAACTAACTCTCACTGACGAGCAGTGGTGACTCAGGAGATAGAGGACTTGCCTCTCTATGAGGTGACCCGGGTTTGAATCTCAGTGACGGCTGGTCGATACGAATTCCGCACTCGGCTCGCACCGACCACAGAGCAAACATAAAATGTCCTCCGTGGTAGACCGATTATGAGTTAGAGTACCCTTGCCCTCTAGCTAGCTTCAAATTAAGTTATGTATTATCCTTCCTTTTGTTAAGTTTTAGAATTGCTTAATAACTTTGTTAAGTGGTTTGAAGTGAGGAAAGATCTATTCTATAAAATTGAAATTAATCCTAATTTGTTAATATTTTTTTTAAATATAATTTCACTCGAGTAAATATTTACTTACATTAAATTTCGACTCGACGGCCCGTATTGAATCGTTTGTTGGATTCACATAATATAATTACTAATATGGTGCTCTTTTTTTTCAATGCCATTTTTCGAATGCCCTTTTTTCAATGCTTCTTCTGGTGCTTTTTTCTCAGATACTTTTTTTCTGGTGCTTTTTTCTCTGATACTTTTTTTCTGATGCTATTTTTTTCCAATGCTTTTTTCCTGGTGCTCTTTTTCCAATGCTTTTTTTCTGGTACTCCTCTTTCCAATGCTTTTTTCCTGGTGCTCTTTTTTCCAATGCTTTTTTCCTGGTGCTCTTTTTTCAAATGCTTTTTTAATAGTGATCCTTACTGGTAGCCGTTCACTTTGAATTGGGTCGGCTGTTCAACGTCGGCTATAAATAAAAATAATAATAAATAATATTAAAAAAAATAATAAAATAAAATACGAAGAAGTACTTATCTACAAAATTAGACCGTCTGAGCTTCCTCTTGGTTGATTCACAGATGGCCTGCTTATTTCTACAGAAAACTAAACGTATTTTACACATTTATAAAATTATTTATTTTATACATAAAATAATCAACTGTTATTTCTTTTAATAAATTAGTTAAAAATAATTACTATGTTTTTATTAATGAGAGAATATCAATTTGGCATTGGAATAATTGTCCTTGTCTCCACCCCTCCCCCAAGTGCGGCCTTGAAAACAGGATTTATAAGGGGGAGAAGGAAAGGTTATCGAAAATTGTGATATCGTTTGATATCGTGGGGGTAGAATATATCTACATAAACTCTAGCTATATGAAGATTTATAAGGACAGTTTCAAAGTGACAATTACAAAGCCATATATTCCAGACGGGGTACTTATCTTATCAACCACTTTCGAAAATGTATCCTTAAAAACATACTTTTTCTCGCTTTTAGAATATTCAGGATATCTTATCTTCCTCTCTCTGATTTCAGAACAGTTCTACTGTTACAAAGATACCGTAATGAAGTTCTTGCAAGAAGAGCCTCTTCCGTTCCATCAACAGTTTCCGGAGTTGGGATAAATGGTCAGTTTTCATGTAATATATGGGAAGATATTGTTTACCAGATTTGGCTACTATTTGTCCAAATCTTGGCAAACGAAGATTGGCCTGGTGACCAAGGTTCAAATTTACTTCACTTTGAAAGTGGATTTTATGTTTTCATGAAATTTATTTGTATATTAATATTTTAAAATCATTGCAGATAATTGAAACGTTAAATTAGGAGAAATTGAAGAAAATACAATTGTTATTATTAAAAAAGAAACCTAAATATCAAATTTTAAATAAATGACTGCAAAATAAATGAAGCAAATAGTTATTATAACCTTATTCTAAATGTTTTTAACCAGGGTTCGTTGATTTAAATCAGCTTGATTTAAATCACGATTTAAATCATGATTTAAATTANAAAATAAGCACTTGATATGATTTTAATTCGTTCAAAAACTTGGTTGAGCTATTTTTTTTTTACTTAGAAAAACAACATTAATTTTTTTAGGTAGATTTATTGATTCCTAACTAAAAAGTATAAATAATTCTTTCTTAATCTTTACATGTTTCGAACCTTTACATGCAAATCTCCACATATTTCAAGTAAATAATTGTCGTCATTTTGGTTTTGTAACATTGCAACGAAATCGTTAAATTTTTTAACCAAGATCTTTTTAGACTGTTTCATTACTTATCTTTCATTATTCTTTTTTCATTTTTTTATTATATTATATTTTAAAATATAAAATTAAATTATTGTAAAAAAAATTGTAAACTCTAATTTAATAATAAATTGTATTTCACTATCAAAAAAATTTTTTTTTCCCTTATAACACAGATGTACTAAGTTTCTTCATGTTGTGAAGAATTAGAAATTTGTATTTCATATCCGCATGCTTCCAAATACAAAAGATATTCAAACACAACAAAGTTTATTCTCTGAATTAATTAACCCAAAATGCAATAAAAAAGTAAGAAGAAATAATGAGCTAAGTGACAGACTACTTGAACAATAATTGAAGGAAATGAGAGTTCAATTAGGGCTCTTAAGTGATTCTACAGACAAAACGGCTTACAAAATGGAATGTAAATGAACCAATCATAGCTCTTAATTGTTTCCCCAGAGCGCCATCTTAAATTTTAAGATAAACTTCAGTTTTAAGTATCGTCACTGCTTTTCTTTCTCGAAAAAATTTTAACTCAATATTACAGATCTATTTCCTTTAAAAAATATAATATATCTTATAGCCGTTTTAATCGAAGGAAATTAAGCTCGACATCAAAATGATGCTTCATAATCAATTTTTGAATTGATATAAACAGTGTTTTGCTAAACTACACCTCAAAATAAAGCCAAAGAAAGTACTCACATGGAGGATCATACATTAATAACTAAGAGGGAAAAAATTCAAAACATTATCAAGTAATAAAATCTTATTTTATATTTTATATTTCAGAACTGTCGTTGAAGAGCCGACACAATTTTTGGGTTTACGACTACTAACTTAGCCTTGTAATTTTGAACCCAATCCAGAAGACAAGGCAATTCCTGGATCAAGTATTGGGAGAAATTTGCCTTCGTTGAGGATTTTTTGATGGAACTACCCGCATTTGCTTTACATGGAGAGGAAGACCACGAGAACCTCCCACGGTTAACCTTACGGCAAAGGGACTCTAACCCATGATCCGTCTACCACTGAGGATATTATACGTCAGCTCTGTGGTCGGTGCAAGCCGGATGCGGAATTCGTATCGGCTGGGATTCGAACCCGGTTCGCCTCATTGGAAGAAGAACGCTTTATCCCCTAAGCCATCGCGGCCCATAGTTGTCTATTAAAATAACAGTACTTATCTGCTTAAAAAACAGGAAAATGTTTTCAATTAACAGCATTTTTCTGTGAAATAAACGGATTTAAACCAGCACACCAGCTGGCAGTTTTTTCCTGTGAAATTAACAAATTTTTTTTACAATGCAGCGCTAATAGTTTTCTAACGGCTTTCCGATGCGTAATAGTACTCTACCATCAGGATAACCACTTGCTAAGTCTACGCGACTGAAACGTCTGGAACACACTAAAATGTGAAAACCATCTGTTGAATAAAGATTCAACAAAATAAAAATATATCTTAAGGGAAACGGATACATATCATAGTCAAACATCGTATTAAATAAATCAACTAGTTGTACTTGAAGCGGAACTTTTTTCAATTCATTTGTTTTCACTTACATCTTCATGCCTTAAATCCTTCATCATTTTAAGCTGTGCTATTTGCAACGTTATTTATCTTTTTTTCTTCCTTTTCATTTTCATATTGCTGGAAAGATTCTACGAAAATTTCTATTTATTTTATTCCATGTTTTTATAAGTAGAAATGACAACATCGCGGTATCTGGTTACAAAAAAATAAATAGTTCTTTTATCAAAACTTTCAGTATTTAACGAGTTGGCATCAACGCGCCAGCTTTGTTTTCATACATAACTGCAGACAGATGATTTAAGATCTTAGGAAAATAAATGATTTGCATTTGTTACAGATGTTTCCGTCTTTTGAGCGTTATGGATAAACTATGAGAACTAATTACAAAACTGTTTCTCAAAGAAAATCTTGTATATTATAGTTAAACTTCTGAAACTAGCTTTTAACTGAATTGTTTTTAAGAAAATACTAAAGATAAATACTTAATGATTTAGATGAGACTCGGTTTAGATGAGAGTCACATGTTGTAAGACATAGCTCAGAAATTGTTTATTTTCACATTTGGAGGACTGGGTTAAAAAAATATTAGAGTAGCTGTAAGTAGGCGATATCATAAATATATCATTAATATTTGTTCAAAAAACATTAACTTAATTTAAAAGTTTAAAATGTAATTAGTTTAGTTTTGTTTCAGAATGTTATTAATTAGTCTGTGTAATAAAGTTCTAAAAGTAATGAACTTAAATTTTAGCTGTTTCCTTAAGGAGTTTATTTAATCGTTTTGGAAAAGATTAGCTAAAATACTTAAATATCCCCAAAACAATAATTTATTTACTAAATCATATTCAAATACTATCATTAAAAATAATTTAAGACTTTAATTTATTCGATCATAATAAAATTAGTAAGATAAAATCAAGAAAATAATTCACATTTATTTATTTATTTTGCTACTCAAATTAAATAAATAATTTGAGTAGCAAAACAACAAATCGTGTTAAACAAATCGTGTTATACAAATCGTTAAATAACAAATCGTGTGAAGTAGCTTCTACTTTATTCAACATTGAACTTTAAATATTTCGTCAGCTGATTAGATTTAATACTATTAAACTCGCCAAACATGGAATTAACTTTCACTTCCTTGGTTTCCATATACAATCGGATGTGTTCAATGAAAATTCTTATCACAAATCCTTATTTGTAATTTCCTGACAAATACTTTAAAGACTATAACATACAGCGTTGTTTAGTTCCGTTTTTAAACCAATTTAGAAGTGAAACGAATTAAGTTGATGGAAATTAACGGATGTGAACACACTTTCTCAATGAATGACCCTTACAACTCTCTTCTCTGATTCATTTCCGAGGTCCAAGATAGGGCCCTTCCTCCACTATTATTATAAGTAAATAAAAAAAAAAAAAGAGTACCGGATACAGTTACTTAGCTGTAAATAATCTTAAAAGCAATTTTCTGTTCCAAATTTATTTACTTTTGTGCAAGTAAATTGAAGTTCCAGATAATTTTCATGATCAATCAATCTTTTTATCCTTTCTAAGCCATATTTAATGACAAAAGTATACCGCCGTATGCATGTCAATTTTCGATTAACTAAGTTCGTTTCTTTTCTTTGATGATGTCTCTCATCGTCAATATTTAAGTGATTAAAATTATAATTCAGTATTAATTAACAGTGAAGTAACTTATAATTCAGTAACTTAATAACTTATAATATAATTTAAGGCTAAATAACTAAGATTAAATAACTTATATAATATTAGACTAGAGATTAAGATTAAATAACTTATAATATAATTTAATAATTCAGTTTTATTAAAAGCTTTCTTTATAATAATTAAACTCTAAATTTTCTAAGTCAGATGCATCCAAAGTTTTAATTTCTCTGGTCTGCATTCGAAAGAAAAATACACCGCAGACCCCATTCAAGTTTTGTATAAAGTAATATCCATAAATTTTCCTAACGAAAACTCTAGTCGCTGAAAAAAACTCTGGTAAAATTATAGTACTGTACGTTAAGTACAATTCTAATTTTTTTTTCTTTAAAGAATCAACAACATATTTTTGATTTAATAAAATTAAAATATACGGCATTTAAATCATTCATTTGGTAGCTTTTCTGTTGGCATGGTAACAATTTATAGGAAATTGTGAGAACGATATTATAGTTATTATTGCCAAACATCTAGTTAAAAATAAAACTGAAAGGTGAATTTAACAGAATAAATGATTTTTATGCCATGCTCTAAGACAGAGATTTCCAATGGAGGTTTCCTGGAGCCCAAGACTTCTAAATTGATATTTCGGGTATTTTTATTGAAAAAAAAAAGTTAAATGCTATTTTAAAAAATAGCAATATTTAAATCTATATATATAGTTATTTTATAAGCAATACATAGAAATTATGAAGAAGATACCCAATTGTATAAAATTGCATTGCATTTTTCATCGAACTTCTAAATTCAAAGTAAAATAATTAAATTCAGCAATAAAGGAGCTTGTTTTCCTAATAAGCATTCTCAATGTTTATAACAGTTCTTTTACGCTTTCCTTCTAACAAAAGCAATAAGTCACCTTGTTTTACTCATTTTAGGTCATGCAAAATCAAAAAAATAATTCAAAACTATTACTAGACTATATGTTGCTGCAGCCTTGTAAATTAAATTGTATTGTCTGACGTAAAGTATAATTTTAAAATTATTAATGAAACAATGAAAAAATTATATTAAATAATTTAAAAATAACTTTAAAATAGTCCACTCAAAATAATTAACAGCACATTTGGGTAATATATACACAAATGCTAACAGACGTAATCGGAGTTCTAATAAAGAAAGAATATTTGCTATGGGTTCCATAGCCGAAGAAAATTAGGAACTGCTGCTCTATGGTATCATAATAAAATTAAAATTATACCACATTTACCAAATTTTATCACCTATTGTAAAGCCATATATTATTGTTAATTTCGCCAATTTCTTTGCCACAGCACTTCGGTAGATAATACCGAGTTTTTAGTGCTCCCATGGAGCCAAAGACATGGTAAAATTTCCCATATTCTAGTTGTTTTGACTTTACCGTAAGGAACAAGTTTTCTCTTTAATTGTTACGAAGTAAATCTGTACGTGCCCCAGATGAGAATATTTCACTAGAATATTGTACTAGGATTCAAACCTGGTTTACTTTATGGGAGGCCCACACTGCGTCCCCTGAGTCACAGGGTCTCAATCTTTTTATTATGAGGAGATAGTGATAGAGAGAATTTCGCTTCAATATTGTATCATTTTGTCAATAAAGCCGAATCGCGGTTTTATTAATACAATGTTCAAAACCATAACTGCAATTGCTAAAAAATAAAAGCAGGTATAGAAAATAGGATTGGAGAAAAAGTATTGGAATCCTAAAAGGATTGGAGAAAAAGGTGAAGTGATATTATGAAACGCAAAACTGCATGGCAAAAACTAGAATTTTAATCTGTTTGTGATTAGGATAAAAAACTGTCAAAAACCATTTTGTCATGAAAACGGCTTTAAATCGTTGAATTTAAGGATAAGTTCCGTAAAAGCAGCTGGTACAAATGCATTTATAAGAAAAATTTCATTATCGTTAAATTAGTTTGAAGATATTTCAAGGAATCAAACAAATGGAGTAATACAATATTTCTGAAAAAAAAACTTTATCTCCAGATAACGTTGTTCTTCAAGTTCATTATATTCTTTCAAATACAACCAATTCAAAAAAGAAAAAAGAAAAAAGAACTGAGGTTATCTGGAAAAGATTTTCTTTTTTCAAAATGTTCAGGAATACGTGTTTTTTTCCCTGACTGAAACAATGAAGAACTCAAGCAAGAAAATGTTTTCATTTTGTTTATGATAAAATGTTATGACAATGGCTTGTTAAATGAAACTGGAAGTAATAAAATCGGATCTAACTGAAAGAAGATGATTTACCTACCGTTCTTCTTCGTATATTGAATATGCTAAAGTACGAGAATGCGGGAAAATCTATTTTGTGACGACGAAAACAATAAGGAAAAAAAATATTTATTTAAAGAATAAGATAATTATTTGATTAAAAGAGACGTTGAAATAAGTTTATAAAAGGCGCCATTTCTGGCTTCTTTTAATTTTAAAAAAGCATTATTCATGTTTAATTAAAATAATAATTTAAGTTCCGTTCTAAATAAACACGACAAAATTTTTTTTTTAAAATCAGAGCAATAATTAATTTTTTTCTGAAATTAATGCAATAAATAAAAGTACATTTTAAAGAAAAGTAATTATAAATTTTCTATTCCAAATAAANAGGAGGGGGGGGGGGGGATATATTTTGTGACGACGAAAACAATAAGGCGCCATTTAAAAAAATATTTATTAGAAGAATAAGATAATTATTTGATTAAAAAAGACGCTGAAATGAGTTACATAAGACGTCATTTCTGACTTCTTTTAATTTTAAAAAGTCTTTATTCCTGTTTTAATTCCATTCTAAATAAACACGACAATATTTTTTTTTCAAAATCAGAGCAATAATAATTTTTTTTTTCTGAAATTAATGCAATAGATAAAAGAACGTTTTAAAGAAAAGTAATTATAAATTTTCTATTCCAAATAAACGCAAAATAGGAAATTCTGTTCAAAATGTATGCAATAAATAAAGTTATGTTTTAAGTTATGTAAGAAGAAAATATTGAAAATTCTGTAATAAAGATAAAATTAAAAATTCTGTTCTTAATTAGGGTAATATTAAAAATCCTGTTCTAAATAAAGGTAATACTAAAAATTCTGTTCTAAATTAAGGAAATGTTAAAAATTCTCTTCTAAATAACAGCAAAATAAAAACATTTTCTACTTCGGATACAAACTGATATACTATAGACTAAATAATGGAAACACTTCTATACAAAGATCATGCAATTTCTCATAGATATCAATGAAGTTTAAAGCTTTTAGAGGTTTGAGCGACAGACAATAAATAACAAATGGAAAATAATGTTTTGAAAACCCCATGCCAAAAATATGTATCACTAAATTTGTAACTTGAGACAACTAATTTGGTTGCAATAATTACACTAAATTTCGTAAACCTAAATTAAATATTTATATAAATACGGACATTTTTATAAAAAACAAATTTTTTTTGTCTTACGTTTTTTTTGTTGTTGCTATAACTTTAAAAATATTCAATAAAATTAAACCAAATTTTTGGAGCAATTTAAAATTAATTACAAAATTTTTGCTTTAAAATTTGAAAAAAATTTCGTTTAAAAGTGTGTAATATATAAGTTTTTAACGTAGTTCTTTTATAATGCGTATGCGCGGAAAAAATTTAACTTTTTTTCATAATTTTGTAGTGAACAGTAATTTGTAACTAATAAAAATTCCGACTAGAATATCTTAAAAATTTAAAAATTTTCAAGCAATTTTCTATTTTAGAATTTTTTAAAAGTAAGCTCAAACTGATAAGGGGTTTTCCACAAACATTATTTTGCATAATATGACAGAATATAATAACAAATGATAAGACCTTACAATAAAGGCTCATGCACTAATATGAGATGTAATGAGGAAAGAAAACAGACGAAAGAAAATATACTTTTATGGGGGATGATTCCCAATTGTGCTTGCGTCATTTTTAATAAATCGAAAACTTAGAAAGAAAATTGCGTGAAACTTTTTAAATTTTTAAGATGTTCAAATCGGTCTCTTTTTATTAGTTGCCCAATAGAATTCGCTGCAAAATTATGAAGAAAAAAAATATATATAAATTTTTCTGCGCATGCGCAGTTTAGATGAATTATTTCAACTCATTACTCATATCTTGCGCAGTTTCACAAGACATTTTTTCAAATTTTAAAACAATAATTTTGTAATTATTTTTAAATTGCACCAAACATTTTGTTTAATTTTATGAATATTTTTAAAGTTAAAGCAAGAAAAACGTAAGACAAAACAAATGAGTTTTCTTTATAAAAATGTCTATATTTTCATAAATATTTAAGCTAAGCTGACGAAATGTTGTGACGAAATAATAACCAAAATAACCGTCACAAGTTGCAAATCTTTTGCGATGATTTTTTGGTACAGGGTGTTCAAAAATATTATTTTCCGTTCGTAATTTATTCTCGGTTCCTCAAATCTCTAAAGGCTTTAAACTTCATTGATGTGTATGAGAAATCACATGATCTAAAAACTTCTGAAGTTATAAAATGATTTTATTTTTATTTTTGGAGAAATGGGAAAAAATATATTAGTCTAGAAGTGTTTCAATTATTTTTTCCAACCCCTGTAGGTTGACTAAACTGTGATGGGCACAGTAGGCCTTGGCCCTCTATGGGCCCTCTGTCGCGCCACTGAGAGAGTTGAGAGAGTAGGTTGACTATTAAAAAAGTTTCAAGTGAAAAATCATCAATACTTTGATATTAAAATTTTAAATCACGAAACTATATAAGTGATAAATACAAAAAAAAAAAAATTCTAATAACATTATTTGTTAATCAGTCTCAAATTTTTAATTATTTTAAGTATTACTGTGACGGCCTAATTGAAGTAACACTGATTTAGATTAAAAGGTATATTTTTTCATAACAAAGCGCTGTAGACATCAATGTATAAAAGTCTCGAAACTTGTCTAAACTTCTAAATCGTGATCCCTTTATCTTGATTGTGACCATCTTATCACCTAAACAAACAATACCTTCACGATAGAACACAACACCGAAACTGCATCACATAGATGAACACTGATTTTTTAATTCTGACGTAAAACAGATTGGAGATAAGATCAAGTATTTGCGTGACGTCCATTCAAAAGTAGAAACAGGTAAAATCGTGCAACACCTTTAACGGTGACATGTTGAAGTCAGAATATATTTCTTATCAATGCACAAAAGGCATAAATAAACATGTTTACATGTGTCAATGTGATTGATAAGCATATGTTTCTAAGCATTAGTTCTGTTGATATCTATTATTGTAATCTCAAGTTTCTTTTCTTTAAAAAAAAAAAAAAAAATACAGACTCATTCATGAAATGCTTTATCAGATTTTTCAAAAATAGCTCAGAATCATTTACGCAAGCTAGAAAATAAATAAATAAATGAAATAGCCGGAATAGCCTGGTTGGTAGGATGCTGAGCTCATTTTCGTGAGCTCGGATCACGCCAGCCAAAGAACTTTCGTGTACTGGTGCACGTTAAATCTTTCGGTCTTACAAAGTCCTCTAAGTTCCCATAACAAATCCATACCTCTGGGGGTACTGAATTATAGATTGATCATTCTCTGGTTCAGGTCAAAATTACGATCTGTAGATGAATGAATGGATGTATGAATGGGTCCTCCGTATAAACGGACTGTGACATGTGTGTGGCTGAAATCGTATTCTTGCCCATAGATGGCGCCACTAAGAAACAAAAACCTCACCCTATGCCTTAAAAATTGTTTGGAATCCCATAGCAAGCTTGCTAGTATTGGCAAGTGGCATTAGTAATAACAAAAAAATTATCTTCCTTAATATTATTTTATATTTTGATGAACACACATATATATTTTGAATAACACACACGTTAATGAACGAATTCTACAAACGTTAGTGATTTGAAATTTAAAATGTAGAAAAAAGGGAGTTCAAGTTTTCATAGTAAACAAAGTTTCAAATGTAAAGTTTCAAAATTATGTCAGGATTACGCAATAGGGAGGTAATCCTGCCATAATTCGTTTACATTTTAATATCTTGAAGAAAAAAAATATTCTTTTCAGCTTTTGAAACTTTTTTGTTCACTTTGGTATTACCTGAACTCATTTTTTCCCTGATTCAAATTTTAAATCAGGCTATGAATATTCTATGTATACATAGAATATTATTCTTTATCCTTTTTTATATCCTCCTTCGTTCTCTTAAAGTTGAGCTAGTCGAAGATTTTTTTTAAATAAATCTTCATAATTAACACGGAAATAATTCGGTTTTCATTTTCATGAGTTTCTATGTTTTACAAAAGCCAAAAGGAATCAATTTGAATGTAAACTGTAAAAATATAAGCGAAAAGAAATGAAAAGGTTCTAAATAGTACACTGTAAAAAAATCCGGATCAAATGACGGTAAAAAGTACCGCCACATTTTATAGTAAAATGGATTTTATGGATGATCCAAAGTAATTTGATCCGGAATATTTTTTATAGTGTGACATCCGTCATTATAGTGTTAAGAGAAACTTTATATTTAGCTATTTGCCTACCTAAGGTAAAAAATTTATTTTTATTTCGTTCTATAAATTTACTGAAATATTCATTTAAAGATCAGTAGGGGAGAGTGGGGTCAATTGTATCANCGGGGTCACAAAGACCTCCAAGTTTCCATAACAAATCAATAACCTCCGGGAGTTCTGAGTTGGAGATTGATCGTTCTTTGGTTCAAGTCAAAATTACGATTTGTACTTGAATGAATAGATGTAAGAATAGGTCCTCCCTGTAAGTGTGTGACGTGGGCTGCGACGTGTGTGTGGGTGAAATCGTATTCTTGTTCATAGATGGCGCCACTGAAAAACAAAAACCGCACCCTTTGCCTTAAAAATTGTTTGGAATCCCATAGAAAGCTTGCTAGTATTGGCAAGTGGCATTAGTAATAACAAAAAAATTATCTTCGTTACAATTATTTTAAATTTTGATGAACACTCATACATATTTTGAATAACACACACGTTAATGAACGGATTCTACAAACATTAGTGATTTAAAATTTAAAATGTTAAAAAAAGGGAGTTCAAGTTATCTCATAGTAAACAAAGTTTCAAAATAACCGAATGCACACAAATTATGTCAGGATTACGCAATAGGGAAGTAATCCTGCCATAATTCGTTTACATTTTAATATCTTGAAGGAAAAAAAATCTTTTCAGCTTTTGAAACTTTTTTGTGTACTTTGGTATTACCTGAACTCATTTTTTCCCTGATTTAAATTTTAAATCAGGCCATGAATATTCTATGTAAACATAGAATATTATTCTTTATCCTTTTTTACATCCTCCTTCGTTCTCTTAAAGTTGAGCTAGTCGAAGATTTTTTTAAATAAATTTTCATAATTAACACGGAAATAATTCGGTTTTCATTTTCATTAGTTTCTATGTTTTTCAAAAGCCAAAAGGAATAAATTTGTATGTAAACTGTAAAAATATAAGTGGAAAAAAATGAAAAGGTTCTCAATAGTACACTGTAAAAAAATTCGGATCAAATGACGGTAAAAAGTACCGGCACATTTTATAGTAAAATGGATTTTATGGATGATCCAACGTAATTTGATCCGAAATATTACGTTGCATTTGAAACAGTTGAATATACAATTTCTAGTTCATTCGTCATTATAGTGTTAAATGAAACTTTAAATTCAGCTATTTGCCTACTTAAGGTAAAAAATTTATTTTTATTTTGTTCTATGAATTTACTGAAATATTCATTTAAAGATCAGTAGGGGAGAGTGGGATCAATTGTAACAGGGTACGATTGTAACAGAGCAAAAATTTCGAGTGTCGGGCTCTAGATTTGGTTTCTAGGTGGCGCAAAAGGTGTAATCCTAGGTGACGCACAATTTAATAAATCTACATGTACACCCCTGCTGGCAACCATTTTTATGTACTTTTGAAAGAGTTAAATTGAGGAATCAGATATAGTTCTGTTATTAAAATGGTATATAACAAATAAGNAATTATTAACCGAATATGTAAGTGGACACCTTAATTAACATTTCAAAAAGAAAAAGATTAGTTTTTTTAATTAACTAGCATTGTTTTTAACAAATGAAGCTGAAGTGGCGTCTTGGGGACGATTGTAACAATAAGTAAAGGGACGATTGTAACAGCTAAAAATAAATAATCTTATGTTTACAAACCATTACTTAACTCTTTAAGAACCACCAATAGTTTCCTATATCCTTTTATTATGCTGCATGTGCATTATTTTATTTATCATCTTTCTCAGCATAAATTCAAATTTTTAACCCCTTAAAGTTAAAAGTTTAACCCTTTAGGTGTCTGCTCATTATTATTTTTACTCCTAAAATATCACTACTATTTTGATGAATAAAAAAATGTATCACAACTATGATAATATGTATAATTAACTATGCTTTAGTTGAATTTATGAACTGTTGCAATTGACCCCGTAAGTGGGAACAATTTTCACAAGTGCACGATTGTCAAAAATTGTTAATAACTAATATAATAACATTTAAAATGAGGTATTTATTATTTTTTTTCTAGTAGAGGATAGTCTACTTTACTCGTCAGTCAATTAATACTAATAATATATTGGATTTTTTATTAGTTAAAAATAGTTAAGTAAAAAATGTTACAATTGACCCCACTCTCCCATATGCAATTTTAAATTTAAAAAAATTCCTCAACATCGTGAAAACATATGAAAATAAGGAAAGTAACAAGTGGAAACACAGAAAAATAAAACGTCATAATACATGGAAACTATAAAAATAAACGAAGCAGTAAATGAAATCACGTGAAAACATAGAAATATCACATCGAAAAACTAAGCGTATTAAGTTTTTTTTTGTTTCTGTCACTTATACTTCACAAGTAAAAATTTAGATACCTACATTCCAGTAATGCGTGACGTGTCAAAGTTAATCATTTATTAGTCAATTATTGGATTCGACAGTAAAAAGTACCGGCTTAGAGGGTGCTAGTACTTATCGACGTAAAATTCATTTTTTTAAAAATATATTACGAAACAAAAAAAAATCTGATATGCCACAATTTTTACATTAATAATAACCGTAAAATCACTGAATCACTCTAATTAAATAAATATTAGTGCAAAAATTATGGCAAAATATTTTACCGTATAAAATGGATTTAAAAATTAAATGAATTTTAAGAATGATGCACTTGTACTTTATATACCGTAATTTGTCGGGAATATTTAATAGTCCGGAATCGGTAGTTGAAATTTTCGACTCCGAAATTTTTGAGCACTCGTCTTCGACTTGAACCTCTTTTTAAATATTTTTTTCAACAGAGATAAATAAGTTTGCTTTTAAAATTTATGTTCATTTTTTTCAGTTTTATATAATCTAGATTCAAAAACGTCCAAATGCGATTAAGTAAATTTGATGTAAGTTATAATTTATATAAATGTCACAATGTCCGTTTAAGTTATATTTTGTTTACATACGAATTCTTATTTATTTATTTTCACTAGCCGATTGCAAAATAACTGTATACAAAACAAAGGAAAAACAGAAAAAAGCAATAACAAAATAACAATGAATAACTAAAAAAAGTCAGTCTACGGTTATAGACCGTAGAGTCGAATTTGTATCTAGCCTCCTAATATTTCTACCAACGAGATCCAGCATTGAATACAGGGCAATGACTCAAATGAAAGGCCTCCGTTTTCTCATCTATGTAGCACAATTTGGAAATAAATAATTTTCATTAGATAAACGAATTCATTTTTTTTTAACCTATAAGATCTAATTTTTATGTAACAGGAGTCGTAGTTAAACAAATTTTTCCGACTCTAAAAAAGTATTATGACTCCAACTCCACGGCCTTAGTTTAAATAACTTTCTGTAAGTTGCTCCAACATTTCAGTTCAGTTCAACATTTAAAAACCATAAAGGACGAGTTGTAATTATCGAATACCATGGATAAACTTGATCAACTATTTGGAGAAAGCAATGAAATTCGTCAACTTTTTTTTTCTTCTTTTTTTCATTTCTGTGTAATGCTGCATTTATTAGAAATCTCGCCTGCGAAATTGCTATAATATTCAGCTGACAGAAAATGTTTCAATAGGAAAACAAAATACATTTCAACAGACGAGTTAAATAAGAATATTACTTCTCAGTTTCCCAGAATCTCTGTTTTCTTTATTTCACTCTCATTTGACATTTTTAAGAATTGGGTGACGTAACAAAGGCTATTTTCAGAAGGCTATTATATTTTTGACAACTGAGACTGACAATTTATAGCCTTTTTGATAGTGTAATTTGCTGAACATAGGTTTTAAGATGTATATTTTATCGTTTTGGAAACTCGACAATGATATTCAATTTAGAATGATAGACATAGTTGTCTATCCAGTCTGTTTTTTTTTTACCCGCGAATTTCGTCAAAGGCGTAGGCGTAGATGTCTGGGCCAAAACTCACCGAGAACATTCGCGCTTGTAAAAATCTTTGGAATCTAAAGTCTTATGGTCAGTCTCTAGGCAGTATCATGGCTTCAGGGATCTAGAGAAAATTTCGGATCCAGAGAAAATTTCCTTCCCCTTCAGATATGAATCTAAATTGAGGAAGTGACCTTACGGAAATGTGGTGCTGCCATCTATACGCGCTGTTCTGAGCTAAGGCGTACTTTCACCCTTGCGGTCCTTTCTTGTCAAACGAAAGGCTCTTCTTCCTAATTTAATTCGCAAAAGGGCCCAAAAAAATTACTGGCGAGCTCGGCTTATCCGAATGTCATTCGAAACAACTTCAAATGAATTGAAGAGATTAGAACAATATATTGATAAGCCTCATTTACAAATTGTTCAGACGAGCATTTTTAGTGAAAAATAACAAGTATTAATGTTTAACTAATTAGATGTTTCTGCGTATTAAACAGTTATCAATTAGAGTTTTGAAACGTGGTTGGTATATTTTTGTTTTGTTTCCTCATATTCTTTTTTTTTGGGGGGGGGGAGAGCAGAGGGGGTAAGGTGGTTTTTTGCGGTTAGGGCCCCGAGTTCTGAACTCCGTTACTGCGCTCGCTTTACACGGTAAAAAATTCCAAATCAAATTAGGGTAAACCGAACATGTTACAAACAAGAAATCCGATATACCGTAGTTTTTACAGTAATAATTTCCGTAATATCGCTGAATAACTTTAATTAAAGAAATATTGCCACTGTAAAATTTACAGTATAATATTTCACGGTAAAAAATGGATTTTACGGATGGTGCATCCAAAGTTCTGGTACTTTATATTGTAATTTGATCCGGAATTTTTAACGAAGTAGATTGAATGTTGTTAGTTAGTTAATTAAATTAGTTAGTTAAATTATGACTTTTTCCATGGTTTCAATCTAAAAACATTTTATTCATAACGCTAAAAAAAATTATGACTATAAAATATGTCGTAGAACAATGTTAAGTTTTTCCTATACTGTTTTTACTTTAAGGACACGGATTCGAAGGTTTTACTTGCAAGGAACTGAAACCCATACCAATGTAAGGTCCATATGGTCTATATCAGATTCAGATAAGAACTTTAATTTTTCCTCTCATACGCAGTCTTTTTATACATTAGAATACTTTCTTCGAAAAACGAATTTTTTAATATTATTTTTTATTTTATTGCGACCGGACTGCCTAGGTCAGGGAACTAGCCTTGCACCAGAAAGGTTCTAGGTTCGAATCGCTGGCAAGGAGAATGGATATTCTTTCATTCTCTGTACTATCAGTCCTCACTATGGGAGCAATGTTGGCCCACTTAAAGATTGGCCAAAAAATCTGCCACTGTTACTGTCTGAATTGACGAAATGACAAAACAGATGGGCATTGGAAATTTAAAAAAAAGTATTTTATAACCAGCGTTGATTAGCCGAGCCGATACGGAGTTCACAACTACCAATTTCCAGCCTTGTAATTTTTAACCCTATCTAGAAGACAAGGTAACTTCAGGGCAAGTATTAGGAGAATCTAGCTAACTAATACTTGTCCTAACTTTTTGATAGAACTAGCTCGCATATGCTGTACATGGAGAGGAAAAACAACGAAAAACTTCCAAGGTTGGCCTAACAGCAAGGGTACTCTAACATATGATATGTCTACCAACAGGGATGTCTTACGTCAGCACTGTGGTAGGTGCGAGTCGGGTTAAGAATTCATATCCATCAGCCATCGCTGTGATTTGAACCTATATCACCTCATTGGAAGGCGAGTGATCTGTCCCCTAAGCCAGAACGGAGCTAAATTTGGAATATTTTATTCTATTTTATAACCGTCATTAAACAGTCGAACCTATTTTGATTTTACGACTACCAATGTTCAATTCCATAGCCTTGTAATTTGAACCCAATATAATTATAAGACAAGTGAACTCTTAGATCAAGAATTGGTAGAAATTTTGCCTTCGTGGAGGACTTTTTGATGCAACTAACCTGCATTTGGCACATGGAGAAGAAAACCACGAAAACCTCCCACAGTTAGCCTCACTGCTAGGAGATTATAACTTATGATCCGTCTTTCACTAAGAATATTTTACGTCAGTATTGCGGTCGGTGCGAGCCGGGTAATCAATTTGTATCGACCAGTCACTGCTGGATTTTTTAATCTTAGCATAATCAGATTTTCATTGTAAACAAATGCTTAATTGCGGAATTCAAATTTAAAAAAGTAATAAATCAACAATTATTAAGAGTAGCTGTTAGGAGTAGTATTAAACTTATAACCTAGACTTTAACAACACTAATGTTATAAAATTACCTAAATACGCCTAATTTTTTTTCAAAAACATTTAGCTATAGCTTTGATAAAACATTGAGGATTATTTATGTAGTATCTCATTAGCACTTTATTAGCTTTGAAGTTGTGTATTTTAGGTTTAATCAAAGAACATTTTTTTTAATTAATTATAATTTTAGATTAATATAAATATGAAAAAAATTTTCTGGATCATATTTGTGAGAAAATAATTCTTCAGTTTACTAAGAAAAACAATAAAAGTAATTGCTACAAAATATTGTTCGAATAAATTACGGTATGAAACGCTATAAGGAAAAAACCCTGAAGACATTTAAGACAGATGAGACGTTGCAGGATTTCATACCGGAAGCTGTTATAACATCCTAGTAACATTTATTTTCCTTCATTGTTATAAAATAAGTTTCAGAGTCCATATGTTATAGCTGAAATATTTGCCATGTAATGCCAGAAGGTAAAATTATTTCGGCATTACTAAGAGTGCGCTGATTATAATCGAAAATATCGAAGCACTTTAAATACACCGCTTGACAACTCAACCTTGAATTACATCAGAAGTGATGGGGAAACAAATTTTTGAAACTCTATTAAGAATGAACAGTCAATGTCTTAAACTTATTTTTGTCGAAATGATAACCAAGATTCATTTTGAAGAGGAATGTAACATTTTTTTTTTTAAAAAATAATTTTTAATAAAAAAAATGTCTGTGTTTTTTTGGACAGAAATTAGAGTGGACGATGAGTTTTCGATTTTTTAAAAATTTAAAATAGTTTAATTATGCATTATGGACTTGAATTCCAATTATTTCTAAGAACTTGTTTAACTAAACAAATCAGAAATTTGTAGCCTAAATAATCTAAAAGTACATTTCATTTTTATTAAAAATTAATAATAATGTTTAATTATAATTAAAAATCAAGTGTTAAAACAATGTCAACTGCAAACATTAATGATGAATCTAGCGAATTCAGCTGTAATTATTTAAACTATACACATTTTAAATTTACAGCTTAAATAAGCTCAGCTTCATATTCTTTCTTTATTAAAAATTAATTATAAATTAATTAGAAACTGGCGAAAGTTAAATTTCGATGAGAAATTTTACTAATTAAATGGGAAAAAAATTTCTATAACTTCTAATCAAAATCATTGGGTTCCTTTACGTATATTAAAATGGACGAAGAGTTTTAATATATATATATTTTTTTTATAATTTAGAACAGTTTAATTATGTGTTACAGGTTAAATCTTTAATTCTGATAACTTCCTGATTTTTTTAAAACTAACTTAACACACCTAAGTGCAAACAGCCAAAATAGCATATTTTATTTGAGCTTTCAATTTAAAATTATTCGAGGTTTTACGCTAGAAATACTATACGTTACGAATATTATCCATAAAATTTGGGAAAAAATATTTTTGAACTGACGATGCTTGAGTTCAAAATTGCCCGAGTAATTAAATTTCAGGCATCTGCAATAAAATGTTAACTTGTTTTAAAATTTTATGAACCTAGGTTCGACCGGACCAGTTTAAAATTATTTTAGGATTTGAGATAGGAGTGCTGAACGTTGATAACTAAATAAACTCTGGGAAAAGAGTGTTGTTGTACAGTCAATATGCTAAATTGCGCGATTCTTTGTACTTTAAGCTTAAAATATTTTAAAATTTCGTAAGCCCAGTTTGACTTAAATCAGTTTAAAGTTATTCCGGAATTGGAAATAGGTGTGTTGTATGTTGATGTCTGCATGAAATCTGGAAAAAGAATTTTGCAGTACTGTTAATATGCTAAATTACTTGAGTCGTATTTGTATTCTAAGAATAAAAATTGCAATAAATTGTTAACTTATTTTAAAATTTCATGGGCCCTATTTGATTGGACCTAGACCATAAAGATTAATATTTTTTTAAAAAATAAAAAAGCTTACAAAATAAATTTGCTGTGACTACAAAACATAGGTTTTTCTTGCTTGCAAACACATTGTTGGAAATTTGGAATTACATGCAACTGTCATAACGTTCAACTTAGCTTCCACCTTAATATATTACCAAGTTGAGCCATATTTATATACACTGAAGAGCCAAAAAAACTGGTATAGCTGCCTAATATCGTGTAGGGTACCCGCGAGTACGCAGAAGTGCCGCAAAACGACGTGGCATGGATTCGATCAATGTGTGAAGTAGTGCTGGAGATAATTAAAAAG
>NC_092206.1:77660403-77792620 GCF_043381705.1 Parasteatoda tepidariorum | reverse complement strand
CAACGTGATGTTCAGAAGATATCCCCACCCCCTCTTACTCCCACTGGTTTATGGACAGCCCTGCAGGATTCATGGTGTCAATTATCTCCAGCACTACTTCACACATTGATCGAATCCATGCCACGTCGTTTTGCGGCACTTCTGCGTACTCGCGGGTACCCTACACGATATTAGGCAGGTATACCAGTTTTTTTGGCTCTTCAGTGCATAATCCTTCTAATACTTGATTAAATGATATCATGTCTTAAATTGAACGGAAACGTAGTTCAATTTAACATCGTAATAAGTTTGCAGCAACTTTACTCCGTATTATAGTTTAAGGTACCGATATTGTGGTTCAACATTGGCCTGATTTTAAAGGGTACTCGTAGCTTATTATTATTATTTTTATTATAAACAATATGTCTAGGAGAAAAACAATTGAATAGAAAATTGTGTTATTTTGCTAATCGGTATAAAAAATTGAATACATTTAAATTAAATAAATATTTTTGTGCCTCACTTTTAACCATAATATATAACATAAAACAAACCAAAACTGAAGTAACTTTTTCGGAGATTTATTTACTTTTCCAATTATCCATGGTGGAGTGGAAGTTGGGAATTTCTGTCAATGGAAAGACCATTCTCATAAAAAGAAAAAAAGAGATATTAAATTGACTCTCTTAAAAAGGGTTATTTTCCAGAACGCGTGCTGCATTGATGGAGATTGTCATTTGAGTAGTGACGGGCACATTCCCATGTTAAAAACCATATCCGGGACACAGTGACCCGCTGAAATACTAAATGCTTGCAATTGCTCATCATCCCGTGACGTCTTTCGTTTAGAAGAAAGTTACTCGACGATGTCAAACACTCAAACCTCGTGAAATGATTGTCAGAGCGAGTTTAAACAATTGTCATATTTTTTAACATGGGCTTGACATCTTCACGAAATGAGTATAATTAAGGTTCTGCAGTGATTTTGGTTTTAAATCCTTTGTCAAATAGTATCAAAAGTTCTGTTTCACTTGGCTAATTTTGGTGATCCTTCACTAAAACTCATGGAACTGATCATGGAGCGGTATTAAGTGAAAACTGAGTGACCATAGCAAAAAAATCTTTAATCGATTCACAAACTCAAAAATTTTTTTAAATTATCTCATTTTTGTAGAAATTAAAGGATTATGATGATTGTCAAACTGATTATTTATTGGAGATTATGTCACAAAATTTTCCTTGAACACCGCAAAGAAATTGTGCTTTATGTATGTACGTGTACGCATACACGTAATAACTTTTTGCAAATTTTAAATGACTTTTTCTCAAAACAGCATTTTTCCAATTCCTAAACAAGATATAATAAAAAAAGAAAGATATAATTTTGCTATTTTTAAGCGTTTTTCTAAAAAATTTAATAACATTTATTTCATTAAAATAGTTTTCTCACATGCAGGATTCTCTTATTGCTTTTGATTAATTAATTGAGAAATTTGAATTTCATTAAGTCTGGCAACTGAGTCAAAATGGCCACATTCTTAAAATTCAATTTTACTGGGTTTACATTTTTGTCTGCTACTAAATAGAGTTTATGAAGTTGCTTTTTCATTTGTAGTTCTGGGAAAAATTGGGGTGAATAATAGTTTTTGCACCATTTTTTAGATAAGGTAAAGCTTATAAAAACCGTAATAAGATAACAACACTGACTTTTGAGAATAAGGGGTAAAAGATTTTTTTTTTAATTTCATCTTAAAAACCAATCATTCTATGGTTTTGAAAATATTTATATATCAAATAAAGGACTTCGCAAAAAAAGTGAATAATAACAGACTTATTGTTTGTTCTTTCGTTCTCTTTTCCTATTAATTCACGTACACGATAGTAAATAATAAAAAATTGAAACAGATTTCCTGAAAAGTGTAATTTGTTTTCGTTTTGAATCGCAACTCACGTGCTCGCTACTAGTTAAATAAAAATCAGAATAACTATTTCAATTTGGAATTCGAAAATTATGAATTATCAATCTCTTTTTTAAAGACAATAATTCTGATCAGGGATTTCATAATAAAAAAAAAAATTATTCAAATTTCTAGTTTCTTAAGAATGGGTTGACTCAAATATTTATTTCAGTTGAGTTCTAAAAACAGATGATTTGAATTTGATGAATTTCAGTTCGCTTCTTAGATAAAATAGAAACTGAGGATTTAGATCGGAATCGAATCAGATATTTTTTTTTGCATAGCATTAAACATTTGAATGAAATATCAATAAAAGAAAAAGGATAAGAATTAAATTTGGAAAAAAAACTAATCTATGAAAAGTTTATTCCAGTTTAAGGATGTTTCGGTTTCAGAGTCGAAATTTGTAGTAGAAAAAGAAGAATGTTTAACAATCGCCTAAAATTTAAAAATAGTTTGTCTCAACTATCATCTTCTTTTAATAATTTAGCCTTTTTTCAACAACAAATTCCCTTTTCAGTTAAAGTTCTTTTTAAAAATTTTTGTTATTTTTTCCTCAATACAATTCATTGATAAGAAAACCTTAAAAAATCATTAAACAGTCTTTTAAGATAGTAACTTATTCCTAATTTCCTATATTTTTTGCCTATTTCTTTGGACTATTCCTAAAAAAACTTTAATAGCAAACAAGTCTGAAGTTTATTTGTTTTATTTCATTTCATTTTTAAGAATTGAATGGCTCACTAAATTGAATGACTCACTAAATTGAATGACTCACTAAAAGTTAATCATGATTGTACTTTTTTACCGTACCGAAATGGCCACCGGTCATTCAAACTTCTAGTTTCTATGTTACTTTTCAATGATTTTAAAATTGACCTACCTTTTTCAACAACAGATACTCACATAGGATATTCACCTCACTGTGAACCCGGACAACTTTAAAATTAAAAATTAGGAAAATTTAAATTTGGAGACAATAAATTTTGCTTCAATCCTCAACATACATATCAACACAGAATCTTACACATTCCGTTTATGATTTCTAAACATTTAATCAATTTCATTTCGATAGATTTCAGCAATGAAGAAAAAGAGAGCTAAAAATTTCTAGTCATAATTAAGTTCTAGACTAGTTCAAGTCTAAATCATTTTAAAAATTTCTTTAAAAATTTTAAAATACAGTATTAATCTTTAAAATTTAAAAATTTTAAAAATTAAAAAAAAATAATTTTAACAATTATTTTTGAAAGGTGCAGAAGTAAACTAGTGTTCACAAAGAATTTTCAAAAGTTTAATATCTCTAGAACTGCTGGCCTCATTTTGATGAAATTTGATTTAAAGATAAGCTGACATGAATCAAGCAAAATACCCTTTCAATAGATATAATAAACCCGATTAGAGCTTCGCACTCTACGGAATTAGAAGGTATGACTGTGGTGAATCTAGCGTGCTTATTGTGCTTTTTGAAATAATCTTATCTAATCATGAGACAGAATATAATCGTTATTTTGAATCTATTAGCGTGTACTAGTGAAAATAGTTCATAAATACTTTAGCAGCTACAACTTTAGAAGTAAGTACCTCCCACCAAAGTCGACCCAGCGTGAAGAAGAACTGAATCGACCCCTGAATGTCACAGATACATTTTAATAGTGGTGATACAATTTGACCTGACAATACATTTCTAAGTACCATTTTCCGGAACTTAGGAATGGATAATAGATATAACTGAACTTTACAATTACATCAGAACTAGAAATCTCTGACGGAATGAGGGACACTATTTGACAAGCTGGTCCCCTATAAATCGGAATGCAATGGCACCCCTCCCCTTTAAAAAAAATTATCTTTTTTATTTAGTGTTTAGCTCATCTATACTAAAAAAGATGACGCTTGTCTTATGTATGTAAACTAAATACATTGATTGTAAAAAATTTTTTTAAATGTTTATTTCAAGGAAGGAAGGAAAGAAGAAAAGCAAGGAAAGGAAGGAAAGCAAGAGCAAGGAAATTGAATACATGACTTTACCATCCACCTTCTGCGATGCATTTTCAACATTTGAATAGATAAATTTCTAATAATGATGATACAAATTATCTCGAATGTATACTACATTTGAAAAGATAAAATTTTAATAGTGATGATACAAATTATCTCGAATGTAACCTATATTTGAAAAGATAAAATTTTAATAGGGAGGATACAAATTATCTCGAATGTATCCTACATTTGAAAAGATAAAATTTTAATAGTGATGATAAAAATTATCCAGAATGCATCCTACATTTGAAGAGATAAATTTTTAATAGTGATGATACAAATTACCCAGAATGTATCCTACATTTGAACAGATAAATTTTTAATAGTGATGATACAAATTACCCAGAATGTATCCTGCATTTGAACCGATGAATTTTTAATAGTGATGATTCAAATTATGAAAAATGTATTCTACATTTGAAAAGATAAATTTTTAATAGTGATGATACAAATTATCTCGAATGTATCTTACATTTGAAAAGAAAAATTTTTAATAGTGATAATTCAAATTTGCCTAAATCCATCCTATATTGAGAGATAAGGAGAGAGAGCGAATAAACTTGAGTTATATGAGAATAAACTTGAGTTATAAGAGAAATTGTAATTGCGAAAACATTCCAAATATAAGACATTTCTTAATGTATAAATTTAAAAAAAAAAAATGTTTTTTCAGGTATTTGCGCAAATTTTGAACTGTCAGAGTGAAATTTTGTATCAAAATAAGCATGAAAGGACAGTTTCCGAACGACATAAACTGCATTTTATTCTTCACATGACTGAATTCTTTTTCACCCTTTTCCTGTGTCAACAAACCACCGAAAAAAAGTGAGATGAATTTGAAACGTTTGATAAAGAGGGAAACGTTCACCCTTGAAATTACGTTTTTTCACTTTTGAGTGCTTTTCAATTGCCGTGTTTGGAATGCAATGATATTAATCATGGTAATTCAAACTATGGAGATTATTTCGATCGTTATTTCATCACTTTAGCACCGCACCTGTAGTTGGTAATAAGAGAAAAATTTTTTTCCATTATTTTGAACCGAGACTCTGAAATTGTCTTTGGTGATAAGAAAAATACATAGAAGAAGAGTAAGAACGCTAATTTAATATTTTCAATTCTGTTTAAGAAATAAAAGTGAGAAACAAAGTAGCAATTTGTACTGGGAAGAAAATATCTAAATTGTTTTATTTCAATACTATAAACTGAAACATTGTTTATTCTTTCTTTAACCGAATTTAATGCAGCCAGGTAATATTATCATTCCATGTCAAGTAGAACCAATGGTCTCTAAATTACTCTATTTCCTACTTAGATAAAATTGGGCCCATGAGCCTATTTTGTATCAATGGTTAACATGGTCTATGGGAATACATTTTTCTGCTCTGTACAGTTCTTCCCTTGCGACTTTGTTTTGATAAAGTGAGGAATTTAGCACCCCATTTTAAATTTTTTTTCAATCTCTTTACATTCCTTTATTCATTTTTTTAAATTTTTTATCAGATGATTTTTCAGTAAACGAAATCAATATTTTAATG
Organism: Parasteatoda tepidariorum; assembly: GCF_043381705.1. Lineage (NCBI taxonomy): Eukaryota > Metazoa > Arthropoda > Arachnida > Araneae > Theridiidae > Parasteatoda > Parasteatoda tepidariorum. The sequence goes on along the minus strand of NC_092206.1, from coordinate 77,787,102 downwards.
ACTTATTTCTGTAAATTTAAGAAAATGTATTCGCCTTGCTTAAATATACTGTTTCAAAACGATTTGAATAAAAAAAAAATGTACAGAATTGAATAGAAATTCTTGATTTTTTTAAAAAAAAGTCATTTCATCATTAAAAGTTAAGGATTTCCACAACAGCCCACTGTGGGCCAAGGGCGATGGAGTGCACACGCTGCTCCCAGACAACCTGGTACCAATTCATCTGAAACTGAGTGGGCTTCAAGCAGCCACTGCAGATCAAACCCCTGTTTTTTACAATGGCATTTCAGTGGCATAATCACTGAGCCATCATGACTCACTTCATCCTTATAACGATAATAAAATTTGAATAAAAGTAGTTTTATTTACAACAATATAACATGAATAACTATTTAATCAATAGTAATATTTAGATATAGAGTTTTTTCCATCAAAAGCCTGCACCTTAACCACCTTATGAGTTTTTAATAAATTTAAGAAAAATTTTCTAAATCGTATCTCACTTAAATCATACCACCTCCTGCTTTTTAAAGAAGCATTGTATAGAGCAGTGTTTCCCAAACTTATGACTTTTGTGTACCCTTTCTAATATTTTCGTACTGTGTACCACTAATAAGAAAATGAATGTATTTTTTACAATAAAAAAAATTGCACAAAAGTTAAAAATCACAAATGGCTGTTGACAAAACTAATTATTAACTATTAACTGCAAAAAATAGCCAATCGAAAAATACGTAATCGTAAATTTTCATGGCTAACTTTGTCTTTAAATAAATTTTTTTGAAATTTCCGTTTGTTGCAAGATATTTCGTATTAGAACTCGTACCCCCGCTAAACTGTTCTCGTACCCCTGGGGGAACGCGTACCACACTTTGGGAAACACTGGTATAGAGCTATAAATTATGAAAAAATTTTTCACATAAAAACCCAGTTGATCTGTTTTACAAGTTTTCAATTTAATTTCAGAACATCCGGAGTGAGGACATAACAAAATTAAAGTGATGTACAAATTATTTAATATATCATAAAACTGTTAATCAACTTATTCTATTATGTTCAACTTGTTTCTTTACTAGCTAAATATTGTTTGAGGCTTGGAGTAACACGTTGTTTAAAACGTTATTCAATTGCCTAAATCGTACACTGTGAAAAATTTTGGATCAAATTACGGTAAAAAAAAAATCGACTCTGTACTGTAAAAAGTACCGGCACTCAGAGTGCCGGTACTTTCTTACCGAAAACTCCCTTTTTGAAACATGTTGTAAAGCAAAAAAAATCTGATATACCGTAATTTTAACAGTAATAACTACCATAAAAATCACTGAATCATTCTAATTAAATAAATGTTACTATAAAATTTACCGTATAATATTTTATGGTAAAAATTGACTGCATCGTAAAATGGATTTTACGGATGATGCACCCAAAGTGCCGATACTTTATACAGTAATGTGATCCGGAGTTTTTTACAGTGTATCTCGTGTGTAGTCCTAAATCGTACAAGTACGATTTAGGAGTAGCGTATCAACTTCAACTTCTGAAAAAGTCAAGTTTCTCGCAATTTAAATTATACTTGATCCAAAATGTCAAAAAGTGACTGAGAACTATTTCTGAACTAACTTCTCATCTCGTGAATGAGGCTTATGAAAAGACTGCAACAATTGAGAACTTTGTTTAAGAGGATTTAACTGTTCTGGCTCATCAATCTTTAGTTAAACTGACTTTTTGACAGCATTAAAACTCATTCTATACGTGAATCAACCGAAAAAGGGAAACTATATCAGTAAATTTAAACGGATTTAATAACCTTATGATGAGATTTATTTTCCTTACACCCAGATACGAAAAAAAAGTGATGAAAAACATCTACGTAATGAAAAGTAATCTAGTAACTATTGGTTAGTAATATGCAATTTGATGGACAAATCTGTCCCAGTATCTTCAATGTAGAAGGTTTCCACTGAACCAATTTCCCCATTTTTAAAACCCGTGAGGAAAGTTCGCTATAAGTCCCAAACAGACGCAATCTTAAGAAGCAGCACTTATAAATTCACACTTGAACTTAGTAGCATGTCACGTTTAATTAATATATTAATATTTCATAAGTTTGTAATACTGTTACTATTCTTGTAACAGTGTAAAAATTTAATATTCCATTTTTTTACGCTGCTAAATAATAGCTTTGGGTTATATATGTTTTACTTAGCCACTTAATCATAAATAATCAACATTGTTGAGTTGGTAAGATTTAGGTAGCAGATGGTTCACATTAGGCAATAAGGTTCCTAAATAATACCACTTGCTGAGCTTGCAAAAACAATTAATTTTTGAGTATTTCTGTACAAAAATTATTATTAAAGAAAGAGGTAGTTGAATAACTGTATTTTATTATTAAAATGCTTCAAACAATATTAGTGATTTGGGACTGATAAAAACTTAAATGTAAAAATGGAAAGTGTTAGACAATTTTCCTATATAATTTATCAATAAGAATTTTATTATTTTCCGACTAGCTAGTTTTCATGAATTTCAACTGAGCTTTATGCTGGCTAACTACAGAAATTTCAATCGTTTAAAAATGAATAAATAAAACATATTATCATTTAACAATAAATGCAATTTATATTGCCAATCGAAATTTTACCACTTTCCGACTATTTAACGGTGAAATAAATGAAAATATGTCCTCTATAAAAATACAGTTTTCGAATATTTAACAATGGCGATTCGACAATAACACAATAGCTTGCAAATTTTACTCGTTACATCAAGATTTTACAGTATTGAATGAATGCATTTTTGTTAAAATGTCTTTTCGAACATTTTTCATTTCTAAATACATTTAAGTCATTCTTAATGATTAGTTCGTAGCTTCATTTGATAATAAATTACATATTCGTCATTTTTGTCACCAAACAATGCGGAAGACTGTAATTTTTTCATTTACTCTTCTTTCTTACCTCAATCTTACAAAATACGTCAAAAACTGAAAGCCTCAACTACAAGCCGGCTACACAAGGAAAAACAATTGCAAGGGCATCGTACATTCTATCTTAGATGTCGATTATTTCAACAAATCATCGGTCACTCATTCGAATCTATTATCATAAATAAAACAATAAAAAAATAACAAAAGAAAATAAAAGGCCTCTTCAATTTTAGCAGTTCAATAACATTCTTTCCTGAAAAAAGTGATTTTCCTTTCAGCAGCATAAAAAGAACAATTTTCTATTTTACAACTTTAGGTGACTATTTACTTGGCGTCCTTGTCAACAGCCATTTTCTACCTTGGCGTCTAAAATATTCCTTAATTCAATACCTTCATCAATAGAACTACTGGTTGGTCAATCAAGCGTCCAGTAGACTTTTCCCACGTATTTTATAGCTTCACAGTAAAAGTGTGTTCAGAATATGAGCCATCACAGCCTTGAAAAATGCTTTTTTCAAATTCAAATGCTATCTCGTTTAGATAAGAATCCTCACGCAACGTTTCTTTCGGTCTGATTTGCGCATACAAGCGTGTTAGTGCATATTTGAATCTTAAAAAACCAATCTATACTATAAGTAAATATGTAACTCTGTAGAGGTGGCACCAGCGGAAAGACAAGTGGGGCTTATGGCTTTTCGAGGAGAAATGCGTGCTCTCCAATCAGGGTAAATTTACAAACTTTTTTGATGTAAAACAAGGCATATTATTAAAAAAAGAACAATTAAGCCCAATGACTCCTTTTCCGGAAATTTTAGTCCTCCGGCCAAAAAATTTCTAGCACCACACGTATTTGTGGAACTAATAAATTTTTTTTCACCAAATAAGACAGAGAGGAAGGGAGAGATGAGATCGTTGGTATTAGTGCATTTTCATTCAAAATTCAAGCATGCAATTTCTTTTGTCATCCAACTCTCCTTTTCTATACCATGAATTGAAGACAAACAGATGGACCGTCCTCAAAAAAGTTTACGATTCGAGGACACACATCTATTTGTGGAAAATATTAATCTATATGTGCAATATTTTTTTTTGTTTAAATAATAATAAATAATTTTAGATGCAGAACCTTCTTCATCATACTTGATTTCATTACTAAGTAGTTTGGATGTATCACTTGATATTCTACATTTGTTTAATACTTGTAAAATTAAGGAGTACATGATTGCTGGTTTATATTATTTTCTGACGAGTATAGAGTTTCCATCGGTTAGTTTTAATAAGGTACTTTCTTGATTTTCGCTTGTATTCTCCATAAGACAAAATTATCAGTTCTTTTTTTTTTAATAAGAAAAAAATGAATAAAACAAGCGCATTTAAGTTTTTTGATGTTACCCTACATATAAAAACCGTTAAAAGACGTTTTCGGGCAAATTCAAGTATACATGGTAAGATTTGAGTGCATTTCCTGTCCTCCAAGAGTTTAAAAGTTTTGAGGACAACTATTGAAATTTGAGAATTGTTCTCAATGATTTAAGGATGTCTGGTCATCAATTTTTCTTAAAGAGTGATTCCATGGTGGAGGAATTATTAGAAATAATAATTATGTACAAATTTTATTATAAATATGAATAAAATTATTATATACCTACATTTGGTTTTAAGATATTTCCGGCATGGACACATATTTACAATTTTTTCCCCGGACAAACAGGGGAGAGGGGGCTAGAGTGGACATGCTTTAAGTGGATTTTTTCATTTATAAGCTAGAAACTATAGTTTTTTTTCCTATTTTAAATCACAATGATATTAGATCGATATAAATAAATTGAAACTTCTAAAACACGCTTACTCAATCAGAGTTAAAGACTTTGCACTAGTCGAGATCCCTTCCCCCCCCTTACATATATTAATTTAATACGTCAAAAAGATGAAATCACCCCAACCATTTTTTTTCGTATATTTCGGATATTTTTAGTGAGCAGTTTTAAAATCAAGGAAAGATTATGAACCAATAAAAATTTTTATTACTTTTTCAGGGGTAGCTTTACCAATAAGTGGATTCCTAAGAGCCGTAAAGATGGAATGAAGAAGGAAACACTTCTAAATAAATAAATCTTAAATTCGAAATCTCTGGGCCATGAATTATTCGAATTATCATGATATCACTTCAAGCATCTGTTTCATGTTTCAGTGGTTCATTTCGAAATTTCAGTTTTAATAAACAGCTTACATCTGCCTTCTTACATAAAGGATCCAATATGGATCTTAACAGTCATGAGTTATTTCAGATGATATACTACTACTCGATAGACAACTCCTTAAATTAACTTGTAAAGACCACTTTCATGTAGTAACCTTATCTATTTACGACCACTTTTGGGAGATGCGGAATTATTTACATAGACTTCGTGTTGAAGAAAACCTTTAAGAGAGAACATCAAAACCACACCCAACAACCGGAAAAGGTAAAAAAAAGGAAGCACCAAAAAATATCAAGGAAAAAATATTAAAAAAACAAATAAATAGATTAAAATGTATTCAAAATATTTGTCAGTTACAAATTTTCAGTTATTTAAAGCTATTATTTCAGTTATTTAAACAGCTCTTCTTTGATGATCTTTGAAAGAGATCGGCAACCTCATGTTGCAGTTAGAGTGCTCTAAAGACTATCAATGATTTATTTTTAGAGTTGAAAGTAAAATTAAAAAAAAAAAGTTTTCTTTTTCAGGAAAAACTAAGCATCTCTCAAACAAACAAATATAGGCTAGAACATCCTGGTTTGTAGGGCACTGGACTCATGTCCAAGAGTTCGTTGGTTCGATCCTTTCAGACCGAAGACTCCCCGTGTAGTAAATGGTGACTGATGCACGTTAAATTTGTCAAGTCGCGAAGTCCTCCATGTTCTCTTAACAAATCAATACCTCTGGGGGAACTGATCCAGAAGTTTCCTTGTCTTCTGGATTGGTTCAAAGTTACAAAGCCACGGAGTTGAACATTAGTAGTCGTAAACCCAAAATTGGGTCGGCTGTGCAACGACGTTCATAAAAAAAATATCTTCTCATTTTATAAAGTCATCTCATTTTTATGAAATGAAATAAAATACAAATTTAAACAAAAAACATAATTATTTATTTAAAATAGTTCTATTATTCATAATTAGTAAATTTTTTTTACACATAATTATGGGTCATTCTTATAAGCTTTAAGGTCTTCATGACACCAATACAAGTGACTTTTCCTCGCCAAGAAAATGACACTAAGTAAAATTAAAATCACTAGTGAAAAAATCATGCACTTTCGATAGCCTTTTGAAGTCAATGGAAGTAACCCCTTAGAACGACCATCCTCCATTAACGACCATTTTACTGAGGAACAGAGAGAGGTCGCTCCCGAGAGATTTCCCAGTAATTTTTATTTTTATGCTTCATGAATTCAAATAATATTTCTTCCTGACCAATAAAAAATTTCTTAATTCATAAATATTGAGAGTAAAATTTAATAAATGACGTTCTTTTATTTTTTCTACGGTTATTGAAATTTTTAAATAATAAATATATCATAATTTTGTAAGCTGGAAAATGATTAAAATGCAACAAAATACACGTACAGTGCGCAAAATAAAAAAACATATCACCCTGAAAAACTATGTGTTTATTCAAATTTTGTTCTAGTGATCGAATTTCCACGTAATAAATATCAATCTTAATGGTTCCTGGGGGTAACTTAAAATATGCTGATTAATTAGTGGGAACTATTAATTAAGTTACGAAATCAGACACAAAAACGCACTTTCTTTGAATAAGCACATAATATTTTTAAACACATTTGGATTTCTGATTTGGAAATTTTATTCTTTAAAATGATGTAAAAAATTTTATACCTTACAATTCAAACTTTTTTGTGACTATTGTTAAATAAAATAATAAACATTTTCTAATAGTTATTTTATATAAAATTATCTTTGGATGAACGAATTGTGTGCATAAATGTTTTCAATTCGCTTTAAAAGTTCTATAACGAAATGCACGTAAAGTAAAATTAACATTAAGGGGGCCACACATTGGACCATTCACCTGACCAAACTATGGGGACCCTTTTTCCCAGATTGCGGCTACACCCTATGTTTTGGGAATCAGAAATTCGAATACGTCGAAAAAAAGGTATGTTTATTCAGAGAAAATACGTTTCTGTGCCTGATTTAGTTATTAAATAACATATCCGAATGAAGATCCGGTCATTAGATAAAAAGTTATTCTGGGTGGTCATTTTATAATTTTGAGCATCAGGGTGGTCCTTTTTTTTATTATTAAGAACATTGGAAGAAATTGGGAGAAATAGAAATATGCGTTGTATTTGTAGAAACGAATTCAACTATACGATACGTTTTCACAATAATTGTCAGAGTTGTTCTTTCTAAGTCATAAAACTTTTTAACAGCTTAGGAAAATAGTTAAATCATGTGCATAACATCATCTAAAATCAATTACCATCATTATTTTTCTGTTTCTCATCTATTTGTATCTAAGATGTCTATCAATTCGAAGAAGCTAAGACGTTTTGCGTGCCTTTGGCCAACCGTGATAAAAAAAGCGAAAATAATCCAAGTTCTTAAAGTCCAAAAATGAGCCTTCTTTTATTTTATTTTACAAACGATAAAAAGTTAGAAATTGTGATATATGTTACGCTTTCCGAACATGGATGAAGTCTTTGAAGTTGAATCATGTAATATATTTCTTAAATAGAGATGGATTTTGTGGTGCTTGTAAGTTTTTCCGAGTTAAGAAAGCGAAACTAACTTACCAAAACGAATCTTATCTAAAAAATTTAGTTGCACTTATCTTCATTATGCAGTTTGTCACGCACGTAGTCCCACATATCCGCTCATTTTTACCTGTTTTGTTAATGATATTATGTTTTTAAATATTGTATATACAATGCTTAAATAATTGCCTTAATTTGAGCGTTGTTAGGTTGTACATAATTTAGATTGTACAGTGCAGAAAAAAAAAGAATCACCGGGGGTAATTTTTGATCTCTAATGATTGGAGTTTTCACGTACTGAGACTCAACCTGAGATACGCTAAATAATTAGTGCAGACAATATTTCAAATTACGAAATCACACTCAAAAAACGTACTTTCTCTGAATAAACATACGGCGGATAATGATTTCTGACACCCAAAAATGTAGGGGACAGCCGCAATCTGGGAAACATGGTCCCATGTTTGGTCAGGAGAGTGGTCGAATTTGGACTTCTTGAGCAGTGATGGCTCAGGAGATAGAGCGTTCGCCTTCCAATGAGGTGAACCGGGTTCGAATCCCGGCGATGGCATGCTCCATGCGAATTCCGCATCCGGCTTGCACCAACCACAGTGCTAACGTGAAATATCCTCAGTGGTAGACGGCTCATGAGTTAGAGTCCCCTTGTCGTCAGGCTAACCGTGGGATGTTCTCGTGGTCTTCCTCTCCGTGTATCGCAAATGCGGGTTAGTTCCACCAAAAAGTCCTCCACGAAGATAAATTTCTCCCAATACTAGTTCCAGGAGTTTCTTTGTCTTCTGGATTGGGTTCAAAATTACAAGGCTACTGAGTTTAATATTAATAGTCGTAACCCCCCCCCCCAAAAAAAAAACGAATCAGCTGTTCAATGATGGCTATAAAAATAAAATTTCGACCTCTTAATGTTAATTTTATATTTTTGCGTATCTCTGTGAATTGAAATTTTATTTCCATTATTATAAAATTCGTTTAATCAGAGATAATTTCATGCAAAAAATAATTTTTAATAATTATTTGTTTCATAGTAGTTTAAAACATTTTGAATTGCAAGGTATGCAAATTTTTACATAATTTCAAAGTATGTAATTTTATATTGTAAATGCAAAATATGAACGACATTAGTCGAATAATTCCTGAGGAACCAAATTTTAATTATCTGTTTTTTTTTTTTAAATTTGATTTCATAGTATCTATTTGATAGATTTTCTTCAAATTTTGTAATATAATTTGAATATATAATTGTATTTGTCTATGTAAATATATTTTAAATTTTTTCATTATTTAAAATAATGTAAAAATTTGCATAATTTACAACTAAATTTTTTTTCAATTACACTTAAATAAATAATTAAAAACAATATAGAATTATTAAAAATTAATTAATTGTTTATTTTTGGCATTGAATTTTTTTTGGATAAACGAATTTTATAATTGTGTGCAAAATGTTTAAGTTCACTAAAAAAATTCTTGAGATATAGCGAAGTACGCAAAAAGCAAAATTAACATTAAGTGATTGAAACTTTGGACCTTCATCCTACTAAACTATTTTTTTATTTTTTATTTATTATTATTTAAACGACTTAAAACTCCTCATGCACCACAAAGTATAGCATGAGGCTTACAGTTGTAAGTAGAAAACAAAAAGAAGAAAAATTTACAAATTTGCATTAAAAACAAAATTCCGCAAGGCCGCAAGACTTTCAATACTTTTGACCAGTTCCGATAAGACAGGTGGCCAACAAATAGAGAGACGTCTCAAATCAGTCTTTAAATTGATTCGGGCACTCGCATAGAGACTACAGTGAAGAAGAATATGTTCAGCATCTTCATCAGCATCACCGCAAGCACAAATTCCACTGGTCTGCAGATGGAAACGAAATAAATATCTCTTAAAATTTCCATGGTTTGTTAAAATTTGGGTCAATTTGAAATCAGTTGCAAAGAATTTACATTGCAAACGGTGAAAAATGGATGGAATATTTCCCCTATATTTTGAGGATCAAAAACCCAAATCTGATTAAGAAAAGTAAGGTGATACAGAAAAAGTACTTTTTGAGACTAATTTCGTAATTTAAAATATTGTCTGCAGTAATTAATTAGCACATCTAAAGTCACACTTTCTAATCATTAAGATTTAGTTCTAGTTAGATCCAATCCATAGATCAAAAGTTATTCAAAGTGATTCTTTTTTTTTCTGTGTTTTTTTTGTGTATAATGTGTTTGTAGCTATCGATTAATATATTTTTATTTATTGAATGAAAAAAATCTTATATGCACGGATATTGGTTATAAAGTCAACTTGATTCATTTTCAAATACTTACTTTTATAGTTGTCAATCCATTCTTTAACATCCTCAAACTATATTTCGATTAAAAAATATACCAGAAAAATTGCATTTTTTTTGTATAAATTAAACTTACTTTTAATTTCTTTAAATCTTTGATTTTTTGTTGATATTATCCAAACTAAATATGACTTACTTGACTTAAAAAACTTAAAATTTAGTGATGAATTTACATTTTAGCAAAACTTTTACTGTTATGCCAATTTACACCATATGAGCAGCGAGTGGACATAGCATAGTAATTTATTAAAATCAGCCAATTAAACTATATTTTGTTATTAAAATTAAAACAAGTGCTGATTACTAACAAATATTTTGATTGTTTAAAAAGTTAGTAATTAAAATTTAAATCAAAACACTAGAACTTTAATTAAAATTCGATAAAATCTATGAATAAAATTAAAGCCATTATTTTGCATAAAAAAATTGTTAACTATTTTCTGAAAGAAAATTGCTATCTAAAAAGTGTAATAAAGTCTGTAGAAAGTGTAATAACTGGTTCTTTTCAAAAATGCCCTAATACTGCTATCATCAATATGGTAACCTAACTGCTTATTTCATTATTATTATGCTTCAATTTTTATCGTTTAAAATTTATTATATGGTCACTAAAATTATGTTACAGTAATAATAACAACAACCAAAAATGAGACTGTTATGAAATAGAAAAAAATTTTAATATGGCTGTGTATTTTTTAATAAAATGTGTAGATTTTAAATGTATAGTTTATTTATATGTATGTATATGTATAATTGTAATAAAAATGCATAGTTTATTCAATTTAAATACATAAATACCAATTTGGCAAGTATGAATGAATGGTAGTAAGTTATTTTAAAATAAGCAATAATACAATTCTTGAACAAATAAATATACTGACATATTCGAAAGCCAATTTGTAAAAAAAAATTTGCGTCAAATAATTAAAGCTAATACTTGAAAAATATTTTTCAACTTTTTTAAACACAAGGTGTTATTTGCAACAAAAAAAAGAAGATATTTTGTGGTTTGATACTAAAACTATAATCGTGGCCTAACGTAGAGCTTAAAAGTTATCAATTTATTAGATGATTTAAAAGAGGGGGGGGGGGAGAAGAAGTAGAAAAGGCTCACAATATCGATCCAGGAAATAACAAGAACTATTTTTCGTCGGAATTGTGCTTTTTCTATTTCAATTTGTACGTAAATCTTGCATCAAATTAAAAATGATATTTCAAAAATACTTTTCTACCTGTTCTAACATAGGACACTATTTCAAAAGAAAAAGTGATATTTTTAGCTTTGATACTAAAACTATTTTAATCATGGTATGACGTACTGCGTGAAGTTATAAATTCACAGATCTGATTTCTAGAAGAAACAAATGAAAGAAAGGATGACAACACTGAATCGGGAAATAACAAGAGCAATTTTTCATCTGAATTGTGCATTTTTTGTTTCAATTATAGCAAAAGTAGATTCTTAATCCGAAGTTGAAATAATGGTTTTAAAGTCTGTTCTTTTTTTGTTTGTTTCTTAGAATGCGTGCTCTTTGAAACATTCTTTTGGTATCTCCGACAACTAAATTAAAATGACCCATCAGATGACATGTTAAATCTGAAAATTGCCTTTTAAAATGTCTCAGAAGATATAGTATGCGCAAAAGAAAACAAGATAAGCAAATGGAGTTATTGGAGGGAAAAAATATTACAACTTACAACTGCTATGCATGGAGTATTTTCATGAATGAAAATAATATTACCTCATTCCATGGATAATATGGAATAAATTACACGCCATGTTGGCACTTTCAGTTTGAAAAATCTTTCCCTTATTCAAATTCAAAATATTGATACAGTAAATGCTGATAGGTAGTGCTAAGGTAAATAACTCTTTGAAATGCAAATAAACTCCATGCCAAAGTAATCTCGAAATTCTTATAGCACTTAACATAAATGGTGAATAAATTATCTTTAAACAAAATATTTCTCCTTTTGGATATTCCGATAAAAAATGTTTGTTTGAGATAGAAAAAAGACAGAAATTTCAAGAAAAATTTCTTTTTTGAAATTAATTTGTTTTAAATACATCTTTCAACATATATTTTGGACAAATCAAGTGAATCAGTTAAGACTATACAGAACTTCACCAATTTATTTCAATATTTTTCCTTCTAAATCGGAAGTATTTAATTCAGACATCACTTATATATATCAAGATTCTCTTAAATGGGCATATAGCCGGTTTAACACTTACCCGGAAACGAATTGAAAGATTTTTGCACACAATTACAAAAATCGGTGTAATTCCACGCAAATCATAAATTTTTCTGAACATAACTATTTTTCATAATTTTATTAATTAAATCGAAAAAATTTGGAATTGCAAGGTAAACAACTTTTAACATCTTTTTAAAGAATATAATTTTGCGTGACATGCTGCAAAATCTGGGAGTAATTGATCGAATAGTTCTCGAGAAATTGAATTTCAAAAAAGACGTATATTTTAAATTTTATTTTCGGGAATTATTCAACAGATTTTACTTAAATTTTGCATTTTGCCGTGTAATTTTAGATTCTTTAAAATGATGTAAAAAATTCTTTATCTTACTGTTCAAATTTTTTTCGACTATTATTAGATAAAATAATAAATATTTTCTAAAATTTATTTTTTGCCTGGAATTATTTTAAAATAAGTTCATTTTAAAATTGTGTAATAATTTTTTTAAATTTGTTTCAAAATTTCTCGCTGTGTGACGAAATACGCAAAAAGTAAATTAACATTGGGGTCCGAATTTTAACCGCTTTCTTAACTAAACTATTGGGACCATATTTTCCAAGTTGCTACCCCCTATATTTTGAGAATCAGCAATCCGAATCTGTCGAAAAAAAGGTGTGACAAAGAGCGTTTTTGTGTTTGATTTATTAACTCAAAACATCGTCTGCTCTAATTAATTAGCATATTTGAGGTCACCCCCTCGAATCATTAAGAATAAGTCCTAGAAGGTGAATATCCGACCATTAGATCAAAAGTTATTCAGGTTGGTTCGTTTTTAATTTTGCTCATGACATCCGTTCTCCCTTCTCGCTTTTATAGTTCTTATGCTTTATTTTATTTTTTTCGAATTTTTGTAATTATTTAGTTGATTAAATTTTGTTTACGGATGGGTTTTCTCTCTCTCTCTATTCTTGGTGCTCCTCACACTATTGTATTGACGTATTTTGTGTTAGCTATATTAATACAATATTAGAAAGAAAGCTTTTAAAGACATAAATCGTGCGTGCTGATGACGAGATTATATCGTTTTGTTGTTATATTTTCTGATTTTAATTATTTTTTTAAAGTTTTCTTCTATTTGTTTTTTAAATTGTATTAATTTTTATAATTTTTATTTTGTTTTCTTCTCTTTGAAAAACTCCCTCTTTTTTTAATTTCTTTCCTTGTTATCTTGTTATTTTTATCTCATATTATGCGTTTTATGTACTTGGAGCTTATGCGCACTCTGCAGAAATTATTACGTCTCAATTTTTTCTTCGAAATTTTCTATTCTCTTTCCTTCTAAGACAGTTATTTCAGTACATATGAAGAACTTGGGGCAATATGGTGAAAAACCAATTTTTTCCTAAGTTGACACTTTTACATCTAACTGCTCCTTAAAATTGTTTGCATGTTTTTAATTTACAATTATCCTGCATTTTCACTAAATAACCCTCTACACACATAAAAATCTTATTGCCTCCCTGAAAATTGTTGTTTTTTCTCACCAACAACGTTCTTAAAAACGACTTCCTAATCATTATGAAAACGTGGCTTATTATTATATTGCTTCATGCATTTCAAAATGCATTTTTACTAAATTTCATTGCACATTTTAAAAACTTATAACCAATTATAATTCATTGAATTAAATTTAGAAATAATTTGCTCTTGAACTACCACTGTCAAAATTTCACTCATTTTTAAAGCCTGAACGAATAAACTTTCATTTTTTAAACAACATTAAAATCAATAAATTATATTGACAAAAGTGACGCAGCTTTAAGTAGGTGCTCTTACGCACCTGTTAATTCTGTAAGACTTCAGAAATGCAAACATACTTTACAAAATATGTAAAATTCGAACGTTTTGGGAAAGAAAAAGAAAAGTATTCATTTGCATATTCATCTTTTCCACACTCGCTATGCTGTGTCATAAACTGATGCTCGTTAAATTACGCATCCCTTTTCGCAATAAAATAAAATTTTGCACGAAAACTTAACATTACAGAAAAAAAATGATAAGATATAAATACACTGGTTATCATAAATTAAGGAAAAATCACAAAAATAGCGATAACTCTTTCAAAAGTAAGCCAAACCGTGCAAAATTTGCATATGTTGTCCACTAAGAGTAGCTGAGTAAAATTGCAATATGCAAATTAGTGGCGCTGCACTCGGCTTACGTCATCTGCCTGGAGCATNGAGCAATGGCTCTCACTTCCTATTGAACTGATAGACCGCATAATTGAAAGCATCACACATCGCTGTTTGTGCTGTATTGCTTCTAGAGGCAATCATATTCCATATTAAAGGTACTTTTTCTATTGCAAACCGATACTTCCAATTTGTTTATTTTATACATGTGCTAATTTCTATACTACTATTAATGTCTGATAATTTCTTTTTATGTTGTTTAATACCTTACTATGTGTTGTATATTGTGGGTAAGTTTCATAAAATTCCATGTGTAATTTCTTGAGTTATCGCGATTTTTGTGAATTTTCCTTAATTTATGATAACCAGTGTAGATCAGAATTGTTTTTTAAAACAAAATAAAATCTATCTAAAATACATTTTGAAAATATGTACGGGAAAAGATCTGAATTGTGCTTGACAATAATTACATGGTTGAAAATAAGCCCGAAGATCAGTTTTTTCCGAAAAACTTAGAATAGAAGTTTTATTTTTATTTATTTATTTTGGATTCTGATAAAATTTGTTTTGGAAAGGGATTGAGCAATTATGTGAAACTAATTGCCATACAGTGCAATTTTTTTTTCTTTTTTTTTTTTTGCAATGAATTTAAATAGTTTTGAAACGAATGACCATTTTGAGAATGTTTGTTTTTGATAATCGATCAAGATAGTTTTGATATTAGTTGCTATACTCTGAGATTTATTTATTTATTTAGTAAATAGACCAAAATAGTTTAAAAATGATTGCCCACATCGTGAATTTTTTGTTTTGGTAATGGATCGAGATAGTTTTGATATTAGTTGCTAAACACTGTGAATTTTTCTTTTATAGGATCAAGTTAGTTTTAAAACGAAAGACCACATTGTGAGTTTTTTGGTCTGATAATGGATCGAGACAGTTTTGATATTAGTTGCTATACACTGTGAATTTTTCTTTTATTGGATCCTCATTGTGATTTTTTTGTTTTGGTAATGGATCGAGATAGTTTTAATATTAGTTGATATACACTGTGAATTTTTCTTTCATTGGATCAAATTAGTTTTAAAACGAAAGACCACATTGTGATTTTTTTGTTTTGGTAATGGATCGAGATAGTTTTGATTTTAGTTGCTATACACTGTGAATTTTTCTTTTATTGGATCCTCATTGTGACATTTTTGTTTTGATAATGGATCGAGATAGTTTCGATATTAGTTGCTATACACTGTGATTTTTTCGTTTATTGGATCAAATTAGTTTTAAAAAGAAAGACCACATTGTGATTTTTTTGTTTTGATAATGGATCTGGGTTGTTTTGACATTAGTTGCTATAGACTGTGAATTTTTCTTTTATTGGATCGAATTAGTTTTAACGCGAATGACCACATTGTAATTTTTTTTGCTTTGATAATAGATCGAGATAGTTTTGATATTAGTTGCTATACGCTGCAGAATTTTCTTCCATTGGATTAAGTCAGTTTTAAAACGAAAAACCACATTAAGAATTTTTTTGTCTCGTTTATGGGTTGAGTTGAAGCTAGTTGCTACACATTGTTAATTATAATAGTCTCTTAAAAGCACATATTTGGAGTGAAAGAAATTCACGATATCTTGCTTGAAAGTAGACAGTAATTTGTGATGAATGCCCAAAGACGTTTCTGAATCTCGAATCAAATTCTCATCTCTGCCTATTACATATACGGAGTATTGCGTTCTTGGAAAAATAAATTCCCCATGATGCACGCATTGTTCGAAAAAACTTATTCTGAAAATGATAAATAAAGGAAACGGAGAAAATATTTTGATTATTTAAAGAATGCGATTTCTTTTTTCTTACGATTCACCATTTGTAATAGTGTTTTGTCATGACATAGCAAGAGTTTCTCTGGAAACTTTTATTCCAAGGTCAAGTTTTGTTTTGCGTTTATTACAAGTCGCAAACAGGGGAATTGGTTTCAAAAGTATGATTTTTACTCATCCGACAAATTTCTGAACAAAACACAACAGATAGACAATTGTCTCCTACATTGTTTGACACAGGCACTAGTCAAACTCTGCCTGATTATCGCACTGGATGGTCGGGGCAACGCTCGAGGTGATGTTTTTAAGAAGCCTTTATCCTCACCATCATGGATTTTAGGTCAATTCTTGATATTTAACAAACTTTTTCGCCGTAACTCTTCTTTTTGAAATTGTATCTGTTTTCATGGGCTTTGGACAAATTCTGGTACTTTTCATCATCACAATATGTTTGTTACCTTTTTTCAACCTATCTTTTTTTTCCCTCGCCTATTATGTTTGAACACTCAAACTCCTAAATTCTATTTTCTGAGTAACTACTTTTGTTAATTTTAAGATTTCACTAAATTCCTTAAGGCCTTCTGGTTGGGGACAGGGAATCTTTGGATCTTGGTGAGGTCGCTGCTCTGCGCCAAACCTACATCAACCAGGAGTTGCTTCTGCCTGCCTTGCCCATTTTTCCGACGAGTTGCCATGGATCGCCACCAAGCCTACCTTTTTGAATCCTCTTTTTCTTTTGCTGAGAGGTCACGCGCGCGAATTTTAAGTCTTCAATATTCTCCGGATGCCCCCTGACGAGGGTGGGACGGGGTTAAGCTTTGATTTAACAAACTTTTGATTAGCTTGTATTATGCGTTGTGGCGTACAGTTGGCGTTTTACATATAACGGAAGATACTGTCAAATCTTTCATTATTGTGTTCAGTGTGCGAAAATTAAATAAAAATTATTAAAAGCATTTTTAGAATTTTTCCTCCCCGTCTCCACCCTTTCGATAGTTGAGTTCAGCCGAGCACGAAAGTCTTAAGGGAGCACAAAATAACACAATATAAGCAACTATTACTTGTAAAGTAAATGATTATATCCAATCTAATAATTCAAAGGAAAAAAAACTTCAATGTTTTACAATGAAGCTTTTTAATAAAAGCTCTAATGTTTTTTTTTTTAAAAAAAAGCTTCAATGTTTTATTCGTAAATTCTGGTATCAAGGACCTGACTGGACCCTGATACCAGAATTTACGGCATCAATCTGCAACACTATTTTCACAACACCAAATTTACCTGCGACACCAACGCAATCGTCGAACAGTGATTCATGTTGAAAAGTTCTTTATTTAATTCAACATGCATTAAGAACTCAATTTTTGAAATATACATCGTTTAAAAATTACTCAACAACTTTGCTTTGCTTAAATTTGATTTGTGAAGGAAAATTGTAACAGTTATCATTTCAAATAGCGAACTCATTATGGAGTGAACTCATTTATCGTTCGAAGTTCGTTCCGAAACTTAGGGAGCAGTTCTTTCTTTTGACAAAACGATTGTGAATGTCTTCGTATTTTAAATTTTATTAAACCCTCTAAAATTTATTTTGTCATAGTTTAATAACAATAGATTTTATTCCGCACTCTTTTTCTGAACGCTTTCGTGCTCTTATACAGTGAAATCGTTTTGTTATTTTGTCCTCCTCCAAGCAAACCAATCACACATTGTCTCCTCGTTTACAGCAATGTTTCTAAATAAATCGCTGCATTGACGCTAATTTTCTCGATTTAATTTTAATCTTATGGGGAAAAAATATTAATAAAATTGCTCTTTTAAGAGCCAACTAAATACTGATAACATTTAATTTTACCACTTTGTTAGTAAATATTTGATTTTCGTTTCGAAATTCGATTTGTGCAGGCAGTCGCATTGCAATGTAGACGTAACAAAGAATTCGTCTCCGATTATAAAATACAAAAATATATACTTAGCTTAAAAACAAGTGTGAATTATATGCCCTTTAAAGGACGAAATGTATCTGTAGTTGCTGTTATAATCTGCAAAAACTTAATAAAGTTGTCCCAAAAATATTATAATATGCATTTGACACATAACCTTGATTTATATGTGACCTATTTTATATTTAAAGGCAGAGATCACGTATTCCTTAGTTCTAATTTAAATTTGTTTTCCAAGTACAGTTGGTTATTTTTAAATTATAATCTACTTCACGATAAACGTATTTATAACATGTGCTTACATAAAATTATAAATATTATATATTTCACAGACAAATATTACATTTGTTTATCATTCAATGCTCAATTGCATCTAATATTTAATTCCTTTCTACCTAATAATTAATTGCAAACTTTTCCAGTTCAATACTTAAATGCATATAAAAATTATATTTACCATTTAAATAATAAAACTATTTCGTATATCTAATATTATCTCGATAATTAATTGCACAGAAAAACTATCTTACCAATCTAAAGCTTAATCTTTTGATGCAGATAGAACATTGGTGTACCTTTTATATATCTTTTTTTGACTCTCTTATAATAGCAAAAATATATTTTGGTGTTTTTTAATTATAAAAAACAGTCTAATTTCTAAAAAAAATATATTAGATAATCGGAATTATATTTGTACTAAAATATAAAATTTAAAAAAAGCAGTGTGGAAAGAAAATTTTCTTTTCATTCCAATTAAAAAAATTATCTAGAATTGATTTTGTAAATTGAAGAAATTTCTGTGATGAATAACTGTTTTTCTTAGATCTAAATAACTGCAAATTAGAAACATTATTGTTTGGAAGTGAGCCGTGTTTGGAAAAAGACACCGGTGTTTCATAACTATAAACTATTAAAATTCTAAATATTGCATTTTTTTTACTTATTTTGACGTAAACTAATATAAATTAATAAAATAAGAATGAAAAATATGTTTAATAAAAATTCGGCCTCAAAGCTCATTGGAAGTTTATTTTCATTGACTATTTGGGAATTTCTAAAATTGTGGTATTTAGATGATATTCGTATATTTTCTACCTGAAATATACTAAAAACAATTTCGTACAAAAACGCGCCAAACACACAACTCATAATTTTGTTTTTCTCCTTCGAAATAGACCAACTGACACCAAAAATAGATTTTACAACCGATGGGGAATTGTGCATGCATCATTTACTCGCTACGCGTGAGGTTTGAGTACATGATCGTCTGCTAATACATCACCTTCCAAAACATTCGCAGTTGCTGGGGCATTATGGATAACATCACTTAACAACATTTTTGCCATTCCGTAGCTACTCATCTTTATACGGAATGACGTCGAAAAAGAATGACGTTTACATTTCTAAAATATTATCCGTGCTTCTTTGTTGTTCGATAATAGAACATTTTCAGAAAGAGTTGCAGTAAGTAAACTGTGTGTTCTGGTTCACAAGGAGCTTTTTCTCTTTACTGAATTTTCAGGAATGTCTCAAAGTACGCATGGCGTTGAAATACTCTGAAGTATGCTGATTTAATACTGATAATTTAGAACGAAACTAGGACGGAGAAGAAGAGAAAAATATGAACGACAAATTGAAACCGGCAAATAAATTATTATCGGCAATTTTAAGACCAACAAATTTGATTAACCATATTGTGTTAATAAATATCTTTTCCTCAAGCAAGCATACTGCTTTCGGCCTACACTGACCACAAATAGATAGTGGGTAAACAAGCATACTGCTTTCGGTCTACACCGACCACGAATAGATAGTGAGATATAGATAGTGGGCCAACAAGCATACTGCTTTCGGTTTGCACTAACCACAAATAGATAGTGGGTAAACAAGCAAACTGCTTTCGGTCTGCACTAACCACGAATAGATACTGGGTAAACAAGCATTCTGCTTTCGGGTCTACACCAACCACGAATAGATAGTGAGATATAGATAGTGGGCAAACAAGCACATTGCTCTCGGCCTACACTGACCACGAATGGATAGTGAGATAAAGATAGTGGGCAAACAAGCATACTGCTTTCGGTCTACACTGACCACGAATAGATAGTGGGTAAATAAGCATACTGCTTTCGGTCTACACTGATCACGAATAGATAGTGGGTAAATAAGCATACTGCTTTCGATCTACACCGACCACGAATAGAAAGTGAGATATAGATAATGGGTAAACAAGCATACTGCTTTCGGTCTACACCGACCACGAATAGGTAGTGGGCAAACAAGCATACTGCTTTCGGCCGACACTGACCACGAATAGATAGTGGGCAAACAAACATACTGCTTTCGGTCTACACCGACCACGAATAGATAGTGTGATATAGATAGTGGGCAAACAAGCATACTGCTTTCGGCCTACACTGGCCTTGAATAGATAGTGGGATATAGATAGACAGTGGACAAACAAGCATACTGCTTTCGGCCTACACCACGAATAGATAGTGGGCAAGCAAGCATACTGCTTTCGTCCTACTGACCACGTGAATAGATGGGATATTTCCGCTGTTCGCCTCTAGTTAAACATAAACGCAGTTGTTTCACATTAAAATCAAGGTGACATGGTCTTAATATTTGAAACATAAGTTTTCCTGTCTTTTAAAGTGATTTAAAATAAAATTATGTATATGACTGTGGAAATGAATATTTATAATCTGTTCTTCAAATTAATTAAGTGAATAGACTATTTAAACGGGATCATCGTCAAAAAAAAAAAAAAAAAGAGGAAAAAAAGAAAAGGATAACTAGAAAAAACATGGTAAAAATTATACTCAAGTAAAAAGGAAAATATCTTTCGGGTTATCAAAAACATAAACCATTCTTACGCTATAAACGTTTTAAATTTAGAAGTATATTTAATGTTTTAAAAGTGTAAATAGTATTTTAGTATTGCCCTAGTATCACTTAAATTTTTGATATTTGTTTCGGAAGGGCATTATGTAGATAAATAAATTTTTGCTTGGCTAATTATAATTTTATAATTTTCGTAATGTGTTAGTTACATTAATTTTATTTCACAACGTTCGTACCGAAACAATGTTTTCGGCCTAAACGACCCTCTGAACTCATGAATAGGAGTTATTATTATTATTATTACTTTAGCGACCGACCAAATTCACCTTGAATAGGGGTGTAGTGGAGGAGAGGAGTGGAGGCGACAACAAATACCCACTCTACTGATGAGAATTTTGTAATTTTTTTAAGACAACGTTGTGAAAATGAAATTTCCTTGGAAAAAGTACTCAATTTTTGGACCTACATATATTGTGAGCGAAGTTTTCCTTGCTTGAAAATCTTAAAGAGGTGCTCTTTGACAGACATTTGCCGTGATGTAATGAGAATCTCAACAAACAATCTCTCTCCTTAATTCAAAAAATTGTGATGACATTTGCATCTTTAAACTGATTCTAAAATTAAAATTGTTTGCAGCTGCATGTGAAAAAGATAGAAAGAAAAAGACAGAGAGAGAGAGAGAGAGTTAATAAAATCCAAGGAATAACAGTTTAAATTTGGAAAAAAGAAATATTAAAAAAAAAATGTGGTATATGGTAAATAGAATTTGTGACAGCTATAAGAGAGAGACCAATAGAGCATTTTTGATGGATGATCACACGTAAAATTTGTGAGTTCCTGTTTTTAATGGTGCTGCCAGCTAGTGAATAAAAAGTGAAACAATGTCAATAGTATAAAAATATTAAACCCATTACGAGCAGCAATTAAATTTTTGTTTTATATATTTATTATTGTATTTAATTTTTAGTTACTGGTTTTACTTTTGCTAAAATTATTGATGGAATTTCTAAAAAATTTCTATATATTGTATAATATTTTAGTTCAGCTAATTTTTAAAAAATTGCATAGTTGGTGCTTCCATCTATTGAGTAAAATGGAAAGTATTATAGAAATTTCAAGCCTGTTAGAAAATTTAAAGATTATTTTCGTTTTCATTTATTTATTTTTAGTCATTTATTTATATTTGTTTACTTTTCAAAAGAATTCCACTGAAAGAAAATAAAAATATATATATTCTTTTTAACCTTGGTATTCAATTTAAAAATAAAATATGGATTTCTTTGTTACGCACATGTGATTTTTATTAAATACTAGCTGAATGTTTAGTCAATGTATGGGGTTAAAACAAATCTCAAATATTATTATTATTTTTTTCAACAGTGGAATTTTTTAGACACAACAGTGCAAAGGGATCACGCTATAGAGCAAAACTCAGAATGCTTGGAAAGAAAATTTTTCGGTCAGATCACCAGAAAACTTACTTCTTACTTGTATTATGAAGTCATAATAAATCATCTAATTGCCATTTCCACCCAGATTGATTTAGACCAAGAGGACGCCATACCACGGGAGAAATTTTTCGTCGTAAGTTCTCTTTCACCTCTACTATGTTATTTAAAAATTTAAAAGAAAAAGTGAGTTCAGACAAACCTAGAGTAAGCCATGAAGTTTCAAATACTGAAAAGAAATTTTCAAAGTATCAAAATGAAAATAAATTCTGAGAAGATAACTTAGGATTTCGGATTGGAGACGTTTTCTTTCAATTATTTGTTTGAATTTTGATATTTCGGTAATTTTTTTTTCAGCAATTTAAATTTCATGGCTTAACTCTAGGTTTATCTGAACTCATTTTTATATACTTTAAGTTTTAAATTAATTGTGAGTTCAGAAAAAGTGAGTTCAGACAAACCTAGACTAAGCCATGAAGTTTCAAATACTGAAAAGAAATTTTTAAAGTATCAAAATGAAAATAAATTCTGAGAAGATAACTTAGGATTTCAGATCGGAGACGTTTTCTTCCAATTATTTGTTTGAATTTTGATATTTCGGTAATTTTTTTTCCAGCAATTTAAATTGCATGGCTTACTCTAGGTTTGTCTGAACTCATTTTTCTATACTTTAAGTTTTAAATTAATAAGGAGGAGGAAGCGAATTTACGACGAAAATTTTCTCCCCCCGTGATATGCCGTCCTCTTAAAGCGAAAATTTCGCTTCTTATTTTAACCTTAATTTTAAGTTTACACCCATAATAGATTCTTAAATGGCTAAATTAAAACGTGTAGAAACGGATGGGGGGCGGTAGACGCAAGAAAAAAGTAGGTTTCGAAATTTATTTTACGAAAATATCGAAAAACTTGTCCTAAGTGAAAATAAGAGACTTTGTTCAAAGCAAAACATATACATTTTATTATGAAAAAAAAAATTCCACTTGTTGATAAAAGTTAATTTTAATACGTTTAGATATACAGAAGTATTACAAAAACTGGTTTAAATATTTTCTAATTAAAAAATGATTTTTGTCTCATTTTCGGAATTGAAGGCTAAAAAGCTTCTAACTCCCTTAATTCAAATTTTAGGATACTAGCACATTGGTTTTAAAATGAAATTATAAAAGAGAGACAAGTTATTCCTTTTCAACATTGCTGTATTTACTTACTTAAACGCATGGGAACACGTTTCAAAACTATAATTGTAAAAAACAGTGTAATAGGGGGGGAAACGTGATTTTACAGTTTTAAAATATTAGCTCAGTGACGGTGACGTCATGCCATTTACATACCTTTCGATGTTAGGAAAAACTTTACAAATGCAGTAAAAGCTAAATTGAATGGTTGATGATAAATAAATTGGTTGAATTTGCAATTTAATCAAACATAAACTACATTTTTTTAACATTTCCAGAAGGTTCATAAAACAATGACAAATTGTTGTTTGATTAGCAGAATTTGAATAATTTAATAAAATTTGAAAGTTTATTAATTTTCAATCTATATTTCGGCACTATTTTCTTAAAGTAGAATAATTAACAGAATAGATATTTTAAGTTAAGTGCTTTTTTCTTATAGAATACGTATAGCATTCAATAATCGTTTAGTATTTAATTTATGGTTCATTTGAACTCTATGCTGTGGCTGCTTTATTTTCTCTAAACGGTGTTATTTTTTAGGAACGAGAAGATCATTAACATTAAATTAATAACTTTCCATTACTCCCGAAGAGTTTTAAATTTGATTATTTTTCACTTCCTATTCCTGTTTCATTCTTTTATAACTCTGACCTTTCAATTTCGTTCAAAATTCTAGGCATCAAGGCAAGAATTCGAGATACCTTTCACACCTTTTGAAATACGCTAATAAAGACAAAATTAAAAGTTAAGATTAGAAAAAGCAGTGAATTATAGTGACTGTGGATGCTGCTTGTGTGCATAATTCTAAACTAAAGTTCAACGAAACCAGCCAAATGAATCCCTGATAGTCGAAATCAATTTAACGATTTTTTGAACGATTATAGATTTACATCTATAAACACTATTCAATTTGAAATTTGATAGCATTTATCGAAAGTCAAAAAAGTTTAGCGACTCCTGCATCACAATTGATCTATAGCTCCATATTACCACATGATTAATTCTTTAAATATATTTTTCAATACATAAAGTGGAAACAATTTTATCTAGCTTTTTATAGGTTAAATTATAGCAAGCATAAATTATTTTGTCATTTATAGCTCATACGCGAACTTATTTATAGTTTTTTCTGATACATATTTACCATTTTTTTGTGGGTTGCTATAGTGATTAACTAATTATTCTATCCACATGGGTATGTTTCACTTAATAACATTATTAAGATTTTATGCGATGTTCGATAAACGTAATTATCCTGCACAAAATAAGATTATAAACCTTTATTTTCCAGAATATTCAATTTTGTGGAATAATCAATACCCACTTTATGCTAGAGGTTGAGTACATAATGTTTTAATATTTATTACTGTTGTAAGCACGAAAATGTTCTATTATGCGTTCCGTGAGCATTTTTTTTTTGCCAGTTGGGAAAAAAATGTTTTTTAGAAAATATCATTCTTGAAAATAATTGTATACAATGCTGTTTTCCGAGTCTGCTATCAGATGGTAATCCAAAAATTAGCTAAGTAAAATCATAATGGTATGCTTATTTATATTTTTTCAAGAATATGTCAACAAGTTCTAAACGTTTTGATATTGATCACGTTTATTTCGTTATATTTCTAACCATATTTAGTTAGAAGAAAAATGTGTTATTGCAGCACACACTCACTAAAATTATTATGCTGTTAAGTATGAGATAAATAATTAAATATGTATGCTATTGCGAAATATATTTACTGTAAAGTCGATGTAATTGGAAAGTAATAAGTAGAGTTGAATTGCGACTTATTGAGATTATATCTTTTGAAAACTACAGAAGATAAGAAGTCAAATAAGTTAGCCATTTGTGCAAGAAAGTTACTGATTGGGTCGGCATAGAAGTTCTCCAAAACTTTATCCACAAGCAACGGTTGAATAAAAGGAAAATATATCAAGAAACTTGAATTTTCGAAGCGAGTAGAAAAATCAAAGCATACTGTGGTTACAAGAAACGTGAGTGTTATTAATTTTTGAAAGTGAAATTCATATAAATGTAGCATCAAAAGGCAAACAATTTGATTGCGAGAAATTTGTGTACAAGGATTTTTTACAGTTAACTTTTTCAAAAATTAATGGTAAAAAAGGAAATATTACAGCAAGAAATCGAATTTCAATATTTGAGTTATATCCAAACAAGTTAATGAAAAAAACTGAAACTATAAGTATTAAGTATTAACCCAAGTAGAACTGAAATAAGAAAAAGATTGTAAGAAACTTGAGTGAAATGAATTTTTAAATTCGTAATTCACACAAACGCAGTAACAAAAGGATGCCAATATGATTGCAAGAAGTTTTTGTAAAACGGTGGAGTTTCAAAAGTAGAGGGGAAAATGGTACACAATAAGATTTTAAGAAATTGAATGGTAAAAGACGAATTTTTTCAAGCGAGATGATAACTAGAGGAATAATATGATTGCTAGAATGAATTTTTAAGTGTTTATTTCTCTGAAAACGATTAGAAGAATGTGTGGACAGTATAATCTGAAAAACCTGAAGGCTTATGGATCATTCCTTGATACTGACTTATTTATTGATTTCATAATATTTTTTTAGTGTCATGATTGAAAAGCTATGCTCATCTAGAACTAGAAATTTAACTATTGCTGTGAAACCATTGAAATACGCATTTGAAATAATAACAAACAACCAGCTAGGTGGCTTTGGTGGTAAATTTTTGGACATTCTTTCACAATACAACAATTTCAAATACAACCTGGTCACTTCGCCGGATGGAGAGTTCGGTCGTCCAATGGCAGGGGGTAATTGGACTGGATTAATCGGCATGGCGCAGAGAAATGAAGCAGACATGGCATTTAGTCTAATGACAGTGTCAGAAGAAAAAATGGCAGTCGTAGACTTCAGCACACCATACACAATTCAAGAAGTGACTTTTTTCGTGGAAAAACAAGAAACTCCGGATCATGTTTTAGGCTTTTTGAAACCATTCACCTTTACTTTGTGGATTTGCTTGCTTGTTACTTTACTGTTATACCCAACCGTTTATAGGGTATTGCTTAGTAAAAAATATTCTTATGTTACAATATTATTCGAACTATATGGCAGTATCTTCAAACAGATGATTCATTTGAAACAGCAAACATTTAAAGCAAACATGTTTTTAGCTGTTTGGTGGTTCTTTGTTCTAATAATATCTTGGAGTTATTCAGCGACACTTCTAACTAATTTAACAGTGCCAACGCAAGATCTTCCAATTAAAAACTTTGTGGAACTTTCATTGGCTGTGAGGAATAGAGGGTACCGTTGCTTTGTTGAAACAGGCAGTAGCATACCATCCACTCTCACATCCTCTGCAGATGAAGATTTGAAATATTTAGGCCGAGCGATTGAGAAACATAAATGGTACGTCAATTTCGATGATTTGGCGAATGGCGATGTCAGTTTGGAGAATATTGCAGTGTCAAACATACAGTTGAAACTGCAATTGTTAAGCAGACAGCTTAGCAGAAATACAGAGATTTCAAAGGACATATTGGTGTCATGGAACATGGCTCTCGTGCTATCTAAAGATTTCTGTTTCAAAGAAAATCTCAACAAAATAATTCAGAGAATGTTTAGTGCCGGCTTGTTTTGGAAGTATCAAAAAGATGAGTGGAGAAAATTAGATAGTTTATCAGCAGACTTGTCCACACTTTCCGAATCTGCACAAATGATTACCTTGGAAGAATTATCTGATCTTTTTATTTTTCTTCTTTTCGGATACGTCATTGCAGGGCTTGTTTTATTAGGAGAACTCATTTATTTCTCGTATTTGGATGTACCGTCCCCTACATATTTACGCCAAAGCAATAGCTTAAGTGGTGACAAAAAAAGAAAGGGTCGTTGCAGATTTCAGTACTCCATACACGATTGAGAAAGTGCCTCTCTTCGACGAAAAGCAAGAATCTTCTGATATTAAAAGACGTTTTTATTCGTTATTGATAAAGTTTAAATAAAAACCTGGAAATTGTTTATGAGACTTTTTATTAAATGCAATTATTTGACAGTGTTAAATCTCAAAGACTGAAATGGATATATTATTTTGTTCTTTTTATATCATCACAGCAACCTGATGTGAGTTAAGGAGAAATTTTTAGATGTAGATCTTCGTCTCGTTTAACAAATCAACGCTTCCAAAAATCTGATTTCAGGCAAAGCTAATTTGCTGACCATGATAGAGTGAGTAAAGCTGATTGAGGTGCGTATGTTTACTGTAAATTTTAACTAAAATTTCTGCAAAAGCATTTTTTACGCTAAAAATAAACTTTTAAGTTAAAGATAACCATAATTGCCATACTATTTATGACGCCAGCGTTAATTGTGGTAATAGGTACTACTGGTATTGTGCTAAAAGAAAATAGGATCTGTGGATGTTTTTTAAAGCCCCTCTAACGAATACGTAAAGAAATAAAATAAGACATAAAGAAATACACAGAAAAAAAAATATAATAACAGGTTGCCTGATTGGGTAAATATTTTTTTTTGCGTATCGAAATTAATATATTATAAAAAAATATATTTCATATGAATGAATTGCATCAATTCGATTGCAATTAAGAACATAAGCTTTGGTCATTCCATACAGCAGATGAATTTTTAAAAAGAATGTTGGTTTTAATATGATATACCAAATATAGAAGCATATTTGCGTCTTTTGAAGTTTATTGTAAAATATAATTAAAATATATGACGCAAATCAAACTATAAGCAAAATATGAGTAGCACTGACCAGCACCTAGTAATCAAATCCTGTAAACCAAATCGAATTGGTGTTCAGGAAGGAAAAAAAAAGACAGTTACTCAAAAATTGTTAAGGAACATTATACTTTTTCTAATCAACCGTTCCATGTGAAACATCTTGTATATGTAATTATTCATCTTCGATTTGTAAAGATACATCTAATTCAGGTATTTTTATCTTAACATACTTTTCATCGAAAAGTACCTTCCTCTAATGAGCGTGTCTCTCATAGGTACTTTATGGCACGTGTTTACAAGCTAAATGTAAAACGAACTAGTGAACAATGCACTATTATTCGTTTTCAAAAAAAAAATAAAGTTTGAAGTAGAATAAAAATGTCATGTGATCGAAATTTCGACCATGGCAAAGCTTTTCCCGAAAACTTTTTCAGTGCATACTGCAATAGCATAGATGACTTTATCACGAAACCTAAATTAATGTTGGAATAAAATAAAGTTTAAATGCAAATAACATTTAAAAAAGAACTTTCATTGACATATTTCCTGCTCAACAAATTTAAAAATGTTATTGCTCATCTTCATTCCACAAATATGTTTAGATATTATTCTATTTAATCCGTAATTTTTTGTAAACAATTTGTAAAATTTTTTTGAAGAAGTCAAGGTTTTTTTTTTCATAAAATTTTTTCCTCCAAATATTAAACAGAATAATTTATTTATTCAAAATTATGTATGACATTTCATTTTAATTTAAATAGCAGTCAAGCTCTCATTAAAGCATTTTCTCTCTCTCCTTATTAGCAGTGCAGCTGTAAGTCATAGTCTAGAAAATTCTATTAATTGCTTTTCAACTCCACTTTTTCCCCAGGCAATAAAACTGGTTTTAATGCTTAAAGTTCTACCTTCCTCTATAACGATCTGTTAGATTTCGATAGTGCTTTTGCTTTTTTCTCGCCTAAATGTTTATTTGCGATTTCCTAATATTTAAGCTTTTTTGATTTCCTTTTTCACACGGATTCTAAAAACATATATTAAGGACTCTGATTATAGAACACTCGATGTATGCTTTTTGTACATCATCATGCTTTTTGTATATCACCCATATTTTGTATTGTCTTAAAAATCACCAGGTGGTACAGTCCTTTTTAGGTTTTTTTTTTAATTAGCCTAAATGACCTAAATTTTTAACTCACCATTTTTATTTAATACCCTGTATTTGTACGTTTTTTAATTAGCCTAAACGCTTCTTGGTTAATTGTAAAAAGCCTGAAAAATATGAGACTGAATGAGAGAATTTTCCGATGAACTTGACAAATAGCAAAACGAGGACGACATTCGTAAGAAGCAGGATTGTCCGATCAGCCTGCGACAAATGTATCAAGTTATTTTTCATATTTAGAGTTGATAAGACATAATAAGTGAGAATTATACATTATCTAGGATGTGCTGCATTTACTGTGAGGTATATTAAAACATTTAGATACAATATAATACACAAAATGAAAAGTTACAGGCAAAATTTGCATCTAATGTGCTGTATTAATTTAGTGAGACTTTTCATGTAATCGAAATGTGAGCAAATATTTATTTTACACAAAATTAACTTTATTAATGGTATTTTCATTGTGTTAAATTGTTAATTAGTGTAGTTGTGTGAAATGAAATATTATTATTACTATATTTTTTTTTAGTCTAGACAACTTTTCATAAATATTACATTGTTTCTCAATTAATTTTTCATGCGTGATATGAATGAGTTTATTATTTCCAAATAAATGTTGCATTAAATAAAGCATCTAGTTTAATTTGAAATTCTTTAAAATGACTTGTCTGTCAAAGTGTCTGGCATTACAGTTTCGATGACATTATTTTTTAAGAAATTTAATTTTAATAAAATTTTGAAGTTAGCATACATTTTATTTTCCATATGTAATTTTGAAACAAGCTTTGTAAGAGATAGTTAATTTAAACTTTTTGTACCTACATTGTAGTTTTAAACCCTTTCTATACAGGTATAATAAAATTTATCAAACTATTTCCTTTAAGGGTACATCAATGTTAATACAAATATTAAATAACTCAATAAAATCTGGTTTTTATTTTAATATAATTTCATAGTAGGAACAAGTTTTAATGGTATAAGCGAAAATCGCATATTTATAAGAGAAGGATGGATGCTTACAGAGAATTTATGCATGTACGCTCATTTGGTTGAAGTTTACTTTCATGAATTTTAAGCTGCATTTTCTCAGCGGCATATTTCATACTCGTCAACATAATGTCTCCTTTAATATTCATCCAATTCATTTCAAATTTTCCTAGGAAGTATAAATTTAATGTAGTTTATGTTGTGAATATAAATGTAATGAAGTTCTTATTAAAACGATGGTCTTATACAGGACAAAATAGGTAATTTTGCTACTAATCAATAGCCAGTTATATCATTTTTAACAGCAACTTTTTAAAATATATGGTTTCTTTTTTAGAAATTGAAAATTTTAAACGGTTAAAAAAAATGTTGATATTAATGAACGGTTAAAAAAATTGTTGTTGTATGAAAGAATTTTCAAAATATGATAAGCAGTTCGATAGTTCAAGAGATTTCTGAAAACTAAGAAATTTTTTTAAGAATCAAACGTGCAATAAAGTAGTTTTTAGAGTATTATAAAACTCTCATAATTCCATATTTATTAAATAAAATAATAAAATGCAAGTGGGGTGATTCTTTGACGATAATGGTAATCGAGTGTCAACTGTTGCATAATTTTTTTAATCGCATTTTTTTATATTTTATTCATTCTGTTGCCAGTAGTGACAGTTAATTTTGATAATCTTGTTACAAAGAAGAAAGCGAAAATAAATAAATAAATGAAAGTCACTATGAAACATTCCCTCCCTACGATATACAGGGGTTGGACAAAAATACGGATACTAACTCTATATAAACAATTTACCGTTTATAGCAAATGGTATGGAAAATTTGAGGCACAATCAGGGTGGGAGATCACGGAAATACGACAAATTTCGCCTGCCCATTTGCCACATTTACGAAATTTTATCTTTACTCTCTTTTATTTTAGAGAACACATAGATAATTATCCAATATTGCACGTTTATTTTACCCTTTTTTCCGGTTAAATAACCGTATTAGGTGAAAACAGTTAAAAAACGATTTTTCTCACTGTTAACCAGGGCTAAGCTCATTGCTTTAGCCATTAAGTTCTGGGGATATTTCCGTATCGTGCTCTGACGGGCCAACTAGAATAGCCAAGGTGCCAAATAGATTTTAAACTTGTAAATATTTTTAAAAAAAGCATGTAGATGTTTGCCCGGGGGTGGCTACGAGTTATAGCTTTCGAGTTGGTCCCTTTCTGTGATGTTTTTTTTTAGTTTCTCGCGGGCCACTGCCCGGAAGTTTACAAGACTTGGCGATTATTCTGCCACAGATAACGATACAGATATCTCCCCGTTTAAGTTCTCACAGCTCTTTAATTTCCGACTCGAAAAAATTAAATATTGATTTAGAGTTAAATAATTTATTCAGAGAAACAGAAATAAAATTAACATTTCCTTCCACCGGCAGAGGAATGTATACTATACGTATGGTGATTAGGACTGGGCTATAAATCGATGTATCGAGACATATCGATTTAACGCATATATCGGCAAGACGATACAGCGACTTTCATTCAAGGCGATGCATCAGAAATCTGNTATATTTAAACTGGCAAACAATTTTGAGTGGTCTATTAATAAATGTATAGCGGAAGTTACAGATTTGTTGAAACATTTACGCAATTATTAATTAAAACTTCTCCCCTTTTTTTAATTATAAGTTATTTTCATGGTAAATGTTTTACTTTTATGTAATTCGAAAACTATCATTTGATGATGTCTATGTTATTGCTACAAAATTATTTACACACAAACACTTTTAGATATTATGGGGAGAAAAAATCTGAAGATTAACGTAAATACTGAAAAAGATTTTTCTAAAAATAGCGTAAGTTTTCTATCCTAAAATTTATAGAACTCTTCCCATTATTTACCCTCTCTCAGGAAAAATATTTTATAGTAAGATTTAGATACATTTAAATCACTTTTTTAGTTTCTAGAATAAATCAATTAATGAAAATAACATTTTATAGCATTAAGAGTGGGATTATGAAAAGTTTTTGAAATGATGTTTTCAATTGTTATTCCTAGATGGCGACATCAGATATATTGAACTTGCTTTCAAACAGATTCAGGCTAAAGTATGTTGTGAAACCATTTTAATATTTTAAGAGATTTTTGCTGCCATCTATGAATATTTAATTTCACTAGATATTGCATTCTGGCATGAAGTGTAAAAATTGATCAATTTTTTTTTCCCATTGAAATGTTGTTCAATGTTCAATAATATTGTCTACTAATTCTCGTATTTATTCTTAACTTTTTAACTTGAGAAAAAAATTATTTTTACTTATTTTAAAAAAATTAACATTATTTGAAAATATTTATGTATTTGTTATTGCCTTTTATTTCTCATTTTTTTTAATTGCTATATCTGAATTCTTATTATTTTGTTCATAACATATAGACATCTTATTTGCGCGTGTAAGGTATTACGTTATTTGCTTTTTTGCTAATGAACTTGCTACAAAAATTATACACGTAATCCAACTGTTTTTATTTAATTTTTGAAATTATAACTGAAAAATTTAAATATAAACAATAGCCATGTATGTGCAATGTCTGTCTGAAATATATGTTACTCATTAGCAGTGTATAAACAAATAAAACAATAACAAATTTTCTTTCAAAAATCGGATTTGATTTCTAATACCATAAAAAAATGTCATCAATATAATCAAAGCCTACATCATCATAATTTTATGATATAAAATGTATCGTAATACACATTTTGCAACCAATACTTATTAACATAATAAATTGACAGATTGGTAAATTTGTAGGAAAATTTATCAAAACAATTTATTTTTTTTATTAAAATTATGGATTTAGTGATATGCTAAAAAGATTATCAATGAAAAAATTTAAATGCAAAATATCCATTTGAGCACTTTTAAAAATTAAATAGAAAATCGCGTTTGGAAGTTTTTGATTTGAATTTAATTCAAATCAAAAACTAAATGCTTTTTACTGAAATTCTCAATTTTGAGTTATACATACAATTTTTTTCGTGATAAAGAATAAAATTTCTTAAAGTACAGCAGAAGTAGTGATTCTGAAACTTCAAATTCATTATTTTATATTTTAAAATGATTTATCTCAAACACTATGAGAAAGATAGCTGCTAGAATTTTAATTAAATTTGCTTCCATAAATCAAAATAAAATTTAAATTTGGTACATAATATTCCTAAAAATATAATAAACAAATAATCTGTGAAAAATATGCAATTTTAAATTCAGAAAATTTTTTAATGTAGAATATAAATTCAGGAAAAAATTTTTAATATTAAAAGAGAAATCAGATTAAAATTTGCTAATATTAAATGATATTTACCGTTGTATCAAATATTTAGAATGCTTTTTAGATACCTCTACCAGAACCTTTTTATTTACACTTATTAAGCAATAGAACATCATAAAAAAATTCAAAAGAACGTTTTAAAAATGATTCCTAAACTTAGTGAAAAAAATTTTTCAGAATAATTAGTCACATTATTTCAACAGAATATTTTGAGATTTATTTTTATTAACAGGTATAGTTTTTTAATTTGAATAAAGATTTTAAACCTCATTGAGAAAATTAAAGCCTTTTGTAGGAATCATCCTTGCGGTCATTACCTGCCAAACCTGGAATGAGATTATGATATCATGAAGATGATATTAGTGAGTACTTTGATCAAAATTACTAAATTCCTATTATAAAATAAATAAATTTATTTGAGGATAATTTTGAATTACCACCATCTCTTCATTTAAATTATTACATTCATCATTTCATACGCCAACCTTTCGCCTCTCATCTAATGTCTGTTATATTTTCCCCGTACTTTTCCTCGTTTCCAATATCACAATATTTGACATCTTCTGCTGTTGTAAACTTTTCATATTCTTGTTCTTCGGACAAGTCAATTCTTCTAACTCTTAACAGAAATTTCAATGGATTAGTTTTATTTTGCCTCGTTCTTTTCTACATTTTCAATATCACAATATCTGACAGCTTCTGCTATTGTAAACCTTTAATATTTTCCTTCTTCCAACACCTCACAAATTAATTTTTCAAACTTTTAACAGAAATTTCTATGAATTTTTCAAAATCCTTGCAACGTTAAAGTTTATTTTAATTTTAGAAATTTATTTCTATTAACTGTAAAACCTGTGAAACCTGTTTCCATTACCTATAAAATTTCATAAAAAAGTGGCTGAGTGGTAGCGCTTTGCGCTCCCTTGCCACAGGTCCTGGGCTCGATCCTCAGGCCGGGCAAGGTTGACTCAGCCTTTCATCCTTCAGTGGGTCGGTAAATGAGTACCAAGCATGCTTGGAAACTAAACAATGGGGTTTCGGTTGACCACCAAACCGGAACGTCTGCTCCTGCACCCCAGAGCCCAAGGTCAAGAAAACTGGATGGGTACAGTAGGCCTTGGCCCTCTATGAGCTGTCGCGCCACTAAGTTTTAGTATATACATATATATATATATGTATATGTATAAATATAAGAAAACACGAAGAAAGTTNTTTCCACTTGTTTTACGTCAGTGTATCAATGGGTTAACATTGTAACTTTATTGTTTTTATGCGACTGTTTCCACTTGTTTTACGTCAGTGTATCAATGGGTTAACATTGTAATGCAATGCGTTAAAAATAAATACAAATAGGAAATAATATACTATTATATATATATATATATATATAATACCTGTGGTAAAAATTTAAACAGTTCCGCTTAACCTGTAGTCCTGAAGTCGGGATTCTTTGATTCCCCCCCACAAAATTCCGAATTAAATATTCATTTCGTTCATTAATATTTTTATTCCCCGTTAAATCAAAAACATTTAGCTTTCCGAATGAACTTACGCGTCATGCTGAGTTTTGGAAGATAATCATTTGATAGCTTTTGTAAATTAGTAAAATTGAAAAAAATACATTCTTATAAAAATTCATTTGAAGAGTAAGGAAATATTTTTATCAGTAAAATACATGGAACGGATTTTAAAATCAGACCGAGTATATTCAAAAGGCATCAGTAACCAGTTTGCATAATGTTATAAATTCCGCAAACTGTAAGCATAACAAGAGAAAACCATAGTAAAATTTTCCAAATTTCAAATTTTGAATTTTTATATTTTTCGACAGTATACACGTGTGAAAAAGAGTAAACTATTCCTGCAATTTCCTGATATGATTTAAGGGGATCATGGTGCTTAGGGGTATCCAATTTTGTGAACAGTTTGTATCAATGTAATAAGCTTTAGAGCATCCTTTTTCCCCCAGACAAGCTGGTTCCAAATTTTTTCATATAAAAAAATTGACATAATCGGCAGTATTTTTTTTATAATTTTTAGTTTCTGTTTGATATTAATTACATCAAACTTGTTTAGTAAAATAAATTATAATTCACACAACTTTTTTTATCAATTCATTTAAAATTAGTTAAAAACTAATGAATAAACATTAAAATGTGTATTTTGATTTATTATTCGATTTAAACCTTTCCAATAAAAACACATATTTTCATAAAATTATTTAGGTTGTGGTCAAAAATCAAATCACTACACATCAAAACTTTTAAGGAAGTTTAGTTTTAAAAAATGTTGCAATATAAGTTAACATCTAAGCCGTAATTAAAGGTCAAATATTGCAATTGATCTTCTAAATTTTTTTAAAGGAAACTAATTAGCGTTATTTGCATCAAAACACTTATTTATCACTTATTAAACATATTTGGGCAAGGACCTTGTGAGTATGAATCTACCATGAAAAAACAGGATTTCCTCTGAACCACTAATTGAAATGTTTCCCAGTTAGACACTACCGGATAGGCCTTATTATCCAGCATATTTTACTCACTTCATCAAAAAATGGTATTTCCTTTCATTTTATTAATTAAATTATTTCCGAATGAGAAGTTATCCTAATTGGTAAGTATTTATTTGTTAAATTTGTGGCAATTAATATGCATATGAAAAATATTCATAAGTGTTTATTTCACTGATTAGGAATGCAGTATTCAAATCTTTGGTTTTGTTAACTTAAGCTGTAAGAGAAAGTTCATAAGTATTATTCAAATTATCATGAATGGTCACAAAAATTAGCGTAGTTTCACTGTTTTGATATGTTGTCGGGGATGCTGTAGGGAGGAAAATTGTAAGTTTTTTAATTACTCCGACCGACGCGTGTATTGCCATCTTAAAAAAAAATTAAAATTTTTTTTAGGGTTTTTCCAGTATTTTTCTTATTTTTCCTAGAGTTTTGTTGTTACATGAGATTTGATAATTGCTTTTTTTCACGAATTACATTATCTATATTTAGTAGCTGTTATTGTTGTTTCCAAAAAGTATATATATATATATATATATATACACCGAAGAACTATTACATTATGACCACTCTGCTAATAACATGCAGGACCACCTTTAGCCCTCAAAACTGCTAGCACCCGCCGTGGCATTGATTCCACAAGGTGCTGATAGGTAGTCTGAGGTATCTGGTACCAAGCGCTCACCAACTGGTCCTGCAATTCCCTCACATTGCGAGGGGGTAGCGTGGCAGCACGAATTTGGTTTTCCAAGTAGGACCACAAATGCTCGATTGGATTAAGGTCAGCAGGTGAATTTGGGGGACAAGACTGGAATGTTCCTCGAGCCCATCCATGACGATTCGACCCTTATGACATGGTGCATTATCCTGTTGGTAAACACCATCCCCCGCAGGAAAAACTGTTGCCATGAATGGGTGAACCTGGTCTACAACTATGTTCAAGTAGCTTACAGACGTCAGGGATTGTTCTTCGAGGATTATGGGTCCTAATGTGCCACATGAAAACATTGTTCCCGGGTGAGTAATCATGAAAAACCTGGGCGCGCCCATTGTTATAGATGGAGGGGGGTCATAATGTGGCTCAATATTCACTAAACAGGAACAGGAAAAAGTCTAAAAAATAAATTGTTATTTCTTTCAAGATGGCGGTGCTCGCAATGGTAGGAGGAATCGATAACTTGCCAACTACATCACTATATCAACCCAGACATCATATCAAAAATTGAAACTACCCTAATCTTTATAATCATTTCAGAATATTTTGAACAATTCGACTGGACTATATTGAAAGTTTGCAAGGCAACCTCAATAACAGTCGATAGGACAAACATCGATGCCATAAAAACCATTCGATACAGTTTTCCATAAAAAGTGGCCGCTTTATTTTTTTCCGCGGCTTACTTTTACTCTAAATTACAATGTTGCCGAAGTTAAATGTGTACATTATTTTTTAAATAGTATAAGTAAAAAAAGCTGCATTTTACTATCTGTTTGCAGTTGTATTATTATTGTAACACTTTAATTATAGCACATTAATTGTTTGAGCGAGACCAAAGATACTTATATTTCAAATATCATGTGGAATTTTACAAAAAATTCTCTTTTTCTTTTTCAGAAAAAACTAATACAATTCTATTTTAAATTCAAAAGTTTTTAAATTCGAAATTTCCTTTGTATTTTTTCAAGATTTTGAATTTTGGTGACCTTTTCTTCAACACGAAAAAGAAGTTAAATACTTCCCTATAAGTGTATAACTAACTTGACCTTTGTTTCTTTTTCACACTTTTATTCATAAAATTGCTCCATTGCTT
Organism: Parasteatoda tepidariorum; assembly: GCF_043381705.1. Taxonomy (NCBI): domain Eukaryota; kingdom Metazoa; phylum Arthropoda; class Arachnida; order Araneae; family Theridiidae; genus Parasteatoda; species Parasteatoda tepidariorum. The sequence goes on along the minus strand of NC_092206.1, from coordinate 77,748,878 downwards.
GTTTTATTACCGGAAAAGAACAATTTTTTTAAAAAAACGGGCATTAATTCCGAAATTCCAAATAAAATGTATGAATGTTTATTTTTTGTCAAAGGTGTCAAAGCGATCAAAAGCGTGTTTCATCCTTATTTTTAATACACAAAAATAGAAAAATACCGTTATTTTTGATTGTCTGTTTTTCTAATTTCCATAAACATGACGTCATCATAGTTGTCGTTTGTTCTCTAAGGATTTCCTGGCTATATTTGGATTCTAGCTTTTCTTTTTTACAGCACGCAATATTTAGATTTAAGGTCAGCATTCCAAAAGATACGGGTGTTGCCACCTTTATGAGAAAATATATGTTAATACTTTTTATATCTTCGTTGTGATCCCTTGTTACTTTATTTCAATTTTGCTCTTGCTTTGAAAATGATTAGTTTCATTGAAATTAAATTTTCACCCCCGTAAATAAAATCGACTAAAGATTTTCTATTTTATATTGCTGCAAAACAATTGTAATATTTGGTTAAAAAAATTCATTATAAATATAAAAGCATACAGTTTTAAAAATTAAAATAAAATAAATTTTTTCAATGCTTAACTTCTAGTTTTAATGAATTACTTTCAATAGTCTTATGATACTTCCATTTTTTGCACATTTTTATTTATGAAAAGTCACTTTTTCTTTTTAAACAAAACCGAGATAATTCTATTTTAAGTTGAAAAGTTTAGAAATTCGAATTTTGATTTTGCTTATGCTTTAGAAATGATTATTTTTCTTTAAATGAATTAGAGGTAAGAGATTCTTTTTTTATTTCATTACAAAACAATTTGTTATATTGGGTTAAAAGCATGCATTGCAAATGGAAAAACATTCAAATTTTATTAATTGAAATAGCATCAAGTTTTTAAAATTTTTACTTACATTTTTAATGAACTAATTTTAATAGTTCTATGATACATAATTATTTTTGTACATTATTATTTATAAATATTGTTTTTTTCTTTTTTGGAAAACAGAGACGATTCTATTTGAAATTGAAAAGTTTGTAATTTTCGGTAAAACATAAAATATGATAAAGACACGAAACGTGAAAATTTTTTTAAATACTTTCTTATAGTTCCGTAACAAACTTAAGTTGATTAAAATTGAAAATTGAATTGAAAATGATTAGTTTCATTGAAATTAAATTTCTATTTTTCCATGAAACAATTTCGACTTAAGTATTTTTTTTATTTCTTTACAAAACAATTTGTAATATCTGATTAACAACAGGCATTGTAATTGAAAAGACATTAAATTTTAATTAATTAAAATAACATTAATCTTACTTATATTTTTAATGAATTAATTTTGAAAATTTTAGGATTCATTATTTTTATAAATATAATTATTTATCATTTATCACCAAAAAAACAAACAAACTTTTTTTGAACTTATATTTTAAAATTCTAAATTAAAATTCTTTAATTTCTTTAGCAATTAAAGATAGTACTTAAATAATATAGTACTTAAATATTATAGTACTTAAACAATATAGTACTTACCGCAAATAAGATAGTACTTAAAATTACAAAAAAGTTGAGATATTTTATATTGAATAATCGAATTTGCTTTTCCATTTTTACACCACAATACTGTAATTTTGACAACGCATAGTTTAGGGTATTGTATAATAATAGAAAATCGATGTTCCTCTAAATAATTAAATCAAGTTATTTTTTTTAGCAAATAAATTTCTCGCAATTCACTTGCTTTTTTTACTAATTCTCATCACAGTGAAACCTGTATAAGTTGAGAACTTATGGTGCATTACTTTAGTGGTCAACTTAAATTTTCAACTTACAAAAAAAAATGACACGTTATCATTTATTTCTTAGTATCATATTATTTTTATATACTTCTCTTACATTTCCAATCGAAATATATATAAATTTAGTAAATTGTTTTTAATATGATTTAAATTTTATTTAGACATACATCTATGCATCTTAAGAAATATGACTCCTTATCAGAAGATTTTGTAATATAATACACAAATTTAATCTTAAACTAATTTGTTTTAAATAAACAAATATACATGTTTTGCCGTCAGTTATTTTCTATGTATATAAAATAAAATCTTATTTTGTCTGTCTCGTATCCGTTCCTGTATTGTTCATTCGATTGCAATGAAATTTAGTACACTTTCATTTTGAAGCAGGTATCTTTAGAATATTATATTCCAAAGCATTCAGACGAAGTGTGTGAAAGACAAATTTTCCATTAAGCCAGTTCAAACCATTAAACATTGATTCTTTAGATGATATTTATAACTTCTGAGTCCTTACAGCTCTATTTAATAAAATTCGAGTTTCAATGAAAGTTTATTGCTTGATTTTACTAATTATTCTTCGTTAGCTACGTAATGAGAGCACAAGTAAACTTCCGTGGATAGTTCTCGTTGTATTTAGGGATAATGCTGACAAATTAGCTTCTTTTTGACACCACGCACTGACATTTTCTAATTATGCTTTTGAAACATACTTATCATACATTTACAGATTATCTAAAATCAACGGGTGTTTTTTAAATTTAAGTGTTGTACAATGAACAAAAAAAAAGAAGAAAAAAAAACCCGACCACTTCGACTTTTGACTTCACGTTCAAAAACTGATTCTTAATGGCTCGAGAGGTTGACCTCAAACATGTTAAAAAATAAATGGAGACGACATTTTAAGTTACGAAATCAGACACAAAAACGTACTTTATTTGATTAAACATCCCCCCTTTTTTTTTACGGATTTGAATTTCTGACCCTCAAAGTATAGAAGGTAGCACCAATCTGGGAAATATGATTCAAATAGTTTGTTTTCCATTAGTTTGATGCTAATAAAAACATAGCAATAAAATAACAAAAATTACTGTCAAAGGTTTTCTTTTTTTATTTTTATCCTATAGTAATTATTCGTCAATCCAGTCCAATATCCAATAGTAATATTATGATTCACTACATATTAGAATGAAATGTTTTTTCTTATATATATTTTAATTTGCTATTTATATTCATTTATCACGCAGGTATAGAAACTGTTAGCAGATCGTGAGAATCTCAGAGCAGCAATATGTTGTGATTAATCTTTGCTTTAGTTTGACAACATAAATTGGATACTTCTCGGCAAGACATGTAAGCAAATAAATATTCATTTCATGTTAATGGTGAAGAATCTGATGGTGAAATAATGGTATTTTTTTTCTTTAAAAAGATATTCTAAAAGCACTATTGGAACATGTTAAATTTATTCGAAACATGTTCTTAATTTCGTAAACAATAAAATCAAATAAATTTTGCCGTTCAAAAATAAGCATTTATAAAAATAACTGTAAATTTGTCATAATTTAAAATACACATCGTAAAAGCATCAGATTGGATTGTATCGCAAATTTGAATAAAAGGAAGAAATAAGAAAAACCGGTTTTAGGAAAAGGTAATGTATAAAAACGGATAGAACGTATTTAATATCTAGTTCAATACATTAATCTCCGACTATTTTATTTTAAGTATACATAAGAAAAAGACACCAAAACAAAAATAATAATAAGAAATAAATAACTTGAATAAAAAGAAATCGGTTTTCGAAAAGGACATAGATGTAAGTAAAAATCACATAAAATGTATTTAACGTCCAGATCAATACATTAGACTATGTCAGGTCATTTTAGTTTTAATATATATAAAAAAAATTAAAAATTAAGTAAAAAATAAATAAATAATAATAATAATAATAAAAAGAAAGAATTTGATTAAAAGGAAAAATAAAAAACAAAAGCCATAGGCATAAGTGAAAACTACATAAAACGCATTTAACATCTATTTCAATACATTAGACTATGTGCGGCGATTTTAGTTGAGTATATAAAATGAAAACATACCAGAAACAGAAATAATATTAAGAAAAAAATAATTTACATAAAGGAAAAATAATTAAAAAAAATCGATTTTCGGAACGGCTACAGATATATAAAAATCATATAAAACCTATTTAACATCTAGACTATATCCGGCGATTTTAGATAAAATACATTTAGAAAAAAATAAATAAAAAGTAAGTAAATAAATAAATAATAATTAAAAAAAACTTGATTAAAAGGAAAAATAATTAAATAACCGGTTTCTGGAACAGCAATAGACATAAGTTAAAATAGCATATAACGTATTTAACATTTAGTTCAATAAATTAGACAATTTCCGGTGATTTTAGTTTAAGTATATGTAAGAGAAAATACCGGACGTAATCACGTTTTAGTTTTCTCAATTATCAATCCATAAATTTTAATGCAAACATTTGAGAATAAACCTGGTAACTCTTAAATATTATAAACCTATAGGAGTAATTTATTTCATATTGTAAATTACTCGCGTTATAGAGGAAATACTAATTTATAACTGCAAATTACTTGTATAAAATTTTATTCAAACATTTGAGAATAATTTAACTTTATAGAAGTGATTAGTTTTATTTTTCAAATTGTTCAAGTCATAGTGGAAAGATTAATTTATTGGTGTGAATTATTTATGTTGTTGTAGAAAGATAATTAAAAATTATTAGTTATAAAATAAAAAGTGCTAATTAATCTTTAACTAACTATTCATTTTATAATAAATTTTATAGCAAAACTATTCATTTTATAGTACAGCATATCTGTGCTGTAGTAAAGTTGAGATAACAGAAGTGATGTTATCTTTCTTCACTGAATTAATTTTTTTTTGTTTCAATTTTTATACTTATATTATAACTTTTATATTTATACTTATATTATAATTATTTTGCCTATTCATTGTCATTAGAGCTGAATAATATCTTTAAGTTCAAAATACTTGTATTAATTTTTTTACCAAATGGAATATTGTCATAATTAAAGTACAGAAAGAAATCAAAAACTAAAATCATTATTAAAAAAAATGGTACTTCAGGAATGGAATTACTGATGAAACTGTAACCACATAACGAAAGAACGTTTACATATCCTAATTTCTCTTTAGAATGATTTCATTCGGTGTATCTCATTCCCGAAAGGCGTGTTACCCATACTGACCCTTATATTGGTAACTTTTTTTCTTCTCTAGATAGATTTAAATAAACGCTATAACATTTTAAGTCATGATTTGCAAAATCTGCATCAATTGATGTTGGTCCTTTTATCGTCTAATGGGCTGGATTGTTTTTCCATTCCAGACAATATGCGTTTCTTAAGACTATCATTATTTTTTTCCTTCAGTATTAATATTTACAGTAAAATTGACGTTAAGGCAGTAATTATGATTAATTAAAACATAGAAAGAACGGGAAAATACTTTAATATCATGCGAAAATATTAAGAATGCAGCTGATAAAAATAAAAAGAAGAAACTCAGTCTGGAGAACAATCAACTCCGAGAAATTCCAAAATTATCGTCTTCTTTTCTCCTACTTGATCTTGTGCTGCTTTTTTTATTAATGCTTATTCTAACCTGATTTTTATGACACTTAAAACTGTGAAGTTGATCTAGTCAAAAAGTGCGAGTGCATGAAAAACCTAGAGCAACGCTCATTTTCCCAATGAGTAAAATCAAATTTAAATAATTTCTTAATTTAAATAATTTTTTATTTTTTTTTAAATGGCAGGCACTGAACTTCTCGTTCTTCGCCTTGGAAGATGTCGGTGGTGGTGTTGCTCATTTAACGTTACCCGGTGGGCACATGAGAACCAAAGACACGGAGGCGAGCAGCATTACCCACGCCATGCTACCACAGATGCCCGCTCATAGGGTGGGGCCCCATTCACGCATCACACCGCAGAGAACATTATACAGAGAGAAACATCCATGCCCCGAGGGGGATTCGAACCCGTAACCATTGACTTCTCAGTCAGGCATGCTAACCGTTCGGCCACCTTGAAAAATAACATACTATATTTTGGTTATTAACAATTGTAAAGTTTTTGGGCTCAGTTATCTAAAACTATCTGTCACTAGCCCTACATTAAAATTCTCAAGAAATAGACAGAACTGTGGAAAACATAAAAACATCATGTTTTTACAGTTATATAATGCCGGTAACGAATCGAAACACCGTAAATTATGAATACAATTTTCAGTGCAATTAAATATTATGATTTTATCTTTTCTCCCCAAGGATTATTCCCACATTGCAAAATATAACTGTTATATAAATATCAGAACAATAACCTTTTAAAGCACCTTACGTACACACTAATAAGAACTATGACTTTTAAATAAATATGAGCATACATAACACACAACACTTTTATTCTAGCTTTTAGCTCATTAAATTCGACTGCGTCAATATAGCCAATAAACGGAGGTCATTCAGACAAACAATCGTAACTGGAATTGTCCTTTTCTCGTATTTATGTGTTTCAATAAAGAAGAATTCTTTTTTTCAGAAAAGCTGCCCTTGCTTATTCAAATGCTTTGTGCGTAGCAACGAAAAAAACGCATTTTGTCGGATTTGGGGGAAAAAAGATTATAGTTATGATTCTATGATATGAAAAGTGAAATTGAAAAGAAAAATACGTTTTCAATTTTCTGAGTTTTTTTAATGACATAACGCGTTGTGTATCCTTGAGACACACTTCCTTCTCACACCGAGATAACGGATCATTTTGGTCACAAAATAATAATTATTTTGTCAGTTTTGCGTTCGTTTATTACTTTTAGCACGTGAGTTTATGTATATGGGTCTTCACTGGGAAGATCCATTTTGCAGTTTATGCAGCTAAAATACTATTATAATACCATGAAAGTATAGAAAATAGTTATAAATTATTATTATAACAAAGTTATTTTATTTCGCCATCGGTTGTTTGCAATACGAATAAAAGTTCGTTATAGTTTATAGTATGAATTTAAAAAAAAGTATTTATTAGTTAAACCTAGTTATATCATGCTTTAGGAGTAAATAAAACTATGTTACGAGAATGAACTAAATGTTTGTGAATTTATACATTATCAGCATATTATGATTATCTTAAAACAAAATTTTAATTTTCCTGAAATACTAAAAAAAATATGTTTCAAGAGTAAATAAATATATGTTATGAGTATGAACTAAATATTTGTTTATTTGTATTTTATGTTTTATCAGCACATGATTCTTTTCAAATTAATATATTCTCGCAAAATAAAGTATAGTATTCAAGAGTATTCAAAATAAAGAGTATTCAAAATAAAGTATTCAAGAGTAAATAAAAGTATGTTATGAACATGAGCTAAATATTTATTTATTTATACATCATTATCAGCATATGATCCCCTTAAAATAAAATTTTCAATTTTGCTAAAATATTGAAAAATATATGCTTTAAGAGTAAATAAAAATATGTTATGAGCATTAACTAAGTGATTGTTTATTCATAACTTGTGTTTTTTCGGCATATGATTCTTTATAAAACTAAAATTTTAATTTCGCTAAAATACTGAAAAATATATGTTTCGAAAGTAAATAAAACTATCTTATAATCATAAACTAAATGTTCCTTTCCTTTATACATTACATTCTATCAGTATATGATCCTCTTAAAAATATTTTTATTCTTCTGAAATAGAATTGTTTTCATTTAAAACTCTAAATAACTAAAAATATAATTGCAAACAGGCTTTGATATCTATATTATAATTCATGCTTGCATGAATATCAAATGATATCTATATTTTCCTTACATTAATAAATATAAGCATATGTAGACACCAGTTTTTCTATAATATCGCATCGTTACTTCGTTAATAATTTCTTATTGTTTTTTTTAATTGTTAAAGCAGAATTTAAAAAATATATTTCGATTGAATTCGTGCAGTATCATATGAGGAAGTACTATGAACTAAAAATAATTAAAATTGCTCCCTTAACTGAAATTTTTACATCATGCTTCCAACCATATTGTTCGTTTTCTAATTTAAAAATGATTTAATTTATTATCTTAAAACAATGTAATTCATTGTTCTAAAATGATTTCTTACAATGGTTAGACTTAAATACTACTACAAAGACGAAAAGGAAATTAACGAAACGCTTCTTGAATTCGGAACTTTTTTTTTTTTATAAAACTTCACCGATTTGTTCTGCTTTTCCTGTGAGCCGCTAAATAATAGTTTTTGTATGTCAAACTCCGTAATATTTCGTAAAACATTATTACTCTTTCTTTTAACAAAACACAGTAGCCAAATTGAAAGAACTGAAATAAAACTACGAAGAATAACATTTGCCGTTACGACATTTTTCTAAACATTAATCTAATCTTGTAAAAGAAATGATATTTTGGCGACAAGGAAACAAAATTGGCGATGCAATATAGCTCATCTTGTATTTCAAAATCATCAATGACCTCTTTGACTACTGCATTTAATCAAGATGGCATCTTCAACCATTAATTAAATTATGGGTGGGTAAGCTTAAAATCTTTCCTCAACCATGAGAAAGATACTTTTGAAGAAAAAAAATGAAAAATGTATTCTTCGATGCTCATTAGCATTTCTTTTATACTTTACTCTTTGTGAAATAAATTGTTAACATAGACCTCGTTTAACCTTACTTACCTTGGTTCGATGATTTTAATATATTTGTATGAGGAAAGATTGAGTAAAATGTTTCGTACTTCTTTACACACTTTCGCTTTGATATCCAGGAAAGTTAAATAAGTTACCAAAAGATGCATACATCAATTGTTATTAAAATGCATTTAGATACTTATATTTATTATAATCGTGATGCCATATGGCTATGACAAAGGAAAGGATTTTTTTCAAGCAGTGTTTTTTAAAAAAACTTTTATAATAAGTAAATGCAATGAATATTTTAAACTAGTTGCTTAGACTAAATGACCATGAATGTAACTGTAAAAACGTGACTTTAAGAACTGAAATAGGAGTTTTTGAAAATTTGAAAATATTGAAGAAAACAATAATTGTTGAAGGATGTACTTTATTCTTTGATAATGAATTGTCTTTAAAAAATCATTTTATTTTGAATAAAGATTTCGTAAACTTTACAAATAATAGTGAGCTATAAAGGATATAAGAATGATTAAATTATGAACAAAACATATAAACGTGACATAGGAGGCATACAAAATATTTTTTTGAATTTTAGAAATCATGATTTGATTTAAAAAGATGTTGTCATGTTCAACAATTCTCTTAACATCATAAAATATAGGATAAACACAAATGTTCAATTCGTGACTTTTATTTTAAAAGTACGTTTCACACATTTTGTAATTTTCCTATGTTAATGGTTCATAATGCAGCAAAAATAAATTTTCTAATTTTCTACAGTAGTTTTATCATAGATGGTTTGTAAAAAGTGTCTTGGACGAGACCCCAAATATTTCAAATGGCGAAAAGTCTGCAGATCTTGATGGTCACTTGTCACCAAAACGTCCAAGGCACTGTTTATTAATCACAGAGGTCGATAATGTTACAGCCATTGATAGTGAGAAACAGCAAAATATGTGAAATTAATAGATTAAATTTTTGTGGTGTAACAAAAGAGTCAAATTTGAGGTATTTTTCAAACTGAAATCGTTTTAAAAATAAAATTAAAATGGATCATTTATGGTGATAAACAAAAAATCTTCCACAGGGCAAAGAAAAAAAAAGGAAACGAAGCACTTGATTAACGTCTAATCTAATGATCGAATTTTCATTTAGTAAAACTCAATATTAATAGTTTGAGGGGAAGACCACATAATGCAAATTAATTAGCACAGACGATATTTTAAATTGCGAAATCAGAACTTCTGTAAATAAAAATATTTTTCTCGACGTATTTGGATTTCTGACCCTTTAAAATATTGAAGGTAACCGCAATCTAGGAAATATGGTTTTACAATTTGGTCAGGAGCTAGGTCTAAAGTTTGAACCCCTTAATGTTAAGTTTACTTTTTTGGTATTTCACTGTATCTCGAGAAATTTTTAAGGGAATTGAAGAAGTTTTTGCGCACAATTATAAAATTTGTTAAGCTAAAGAAAATTCCATGCGAAAAATAATTATTAATAATTATTTTTATTACCTATTTTTGCTTATTTTATTTAATACTCGTCAAAAATTTTCTGAAGCGTACAAAATTTGTTGCATCTTTTTAAAGAAAGTAATTTTACGAGACAAAATATGAACTTGAATGAAATTGGTTGAATAGTTTCTGAGAAATCAAATAAGAAATTATGAATTTTTAAAAATTTGGTTTCTCGGGAACTGTTTGTCTGATTTCGTAACTAAAAATATCGTCTTAGTCGTAGTACATTAACTGAGCCGTAGTACATGAAGATCTGATCATTAGATCAAAGTCATTCAGGGTTTCTAGCGCACTATGCATGTCTTTCACATGTCATGTCAGCATTAAGACTTGTGAGCATCTTATAAGTCATTATTAAAGTTAGAAATAGATTTTACTATCACGAGTGAACTCTTTAGGCTTAAGACATCTTGGCTAAAATTTGGTTCTAAGACTTACGTTATATGTGACAAGCAGTTAAAAAATCTTCGCTAATTAACTGCAAAAAGTTCGTAACACAGCGAATACTATAACAAAAATACTCACCTTTTAAAAATCCAACAATCTTCAAAGTAATCCTTCAGCTGAAGATTGTTTTTTAAAATGAATATTCCCACGTACTGAATCATGAAAGCAATATTAAATAGTTTTTAAAATTATTATCTTTAGTAACAGATCTGACAGTAACAGACTGGACAATTCTTTTTCTCAACACAAAAATAATTAATGTGTACCGTAAATTTAAAAAAATCAAAGATAACTTATAGATTTATTATAAAAGGAATTTTTTTAAAAATATGTAAGTGCTTTGTAAGATATTGGAAATGGTTAAAATAAAAAAAATAAATTTGGTCTCGTCATTTTGGATACCCTGTGTCTCACACGGAGAAAAAAATTCTGGTAATATTACCGTATTGTATGGTAATGCCATTTCTGATGAAAGAAACCATAACTCTGGTATTGAAAACCAAAATATATGGTATTTAACTCATTCTTCGGTAATTATTTCGTTTTTATGGTAACGGTTTACCGGAAATTCTGGTTTTCAAAACTACAGTTTTTGTTACTACATATTTAATTGGAAATACAAAACTGAAAAGTAAATTTAACCGAATAAATGGCTGCATGCTTTAATGGTTGATAAAATAACCAAATTTTATCCCATATTATAAACCATATTTTATTGTTAATTTTATCAAAATCACTGCCAAAGTGGTGCTTCAGGTGAAAATTACCGAGTTTTTTGATGTTCCCATAGAAATAGAAACATGGCAAATTTTACCATATTTTGATATTTTCCTCCATACATTTTTCATATATATATACGGATATCTTTCTCAGATAGATATATCATTCTCAAATGCTTATATTTTTCTCAAATACATATTTCATTAAAATGATTTTAAAGGGGATAAAGAAGGATGAAATATATTTCTTAATTTTTAAATGATACTAAATTATGTTTTTTTTTCGTGAAAATAAATTTATTATTAAAGTGCTTAAAAACAATTTCTTATAAATAAAATGAATACATAAGACCAATTTTTATAGTTATATATTGTAAAAAATATAGTGTGAATAAACTATAAAAATCGTTGATTGTCGTAAAATAAAAACATGCAACGTTTCAACAAAGTAAAATAACAGGTTAAAGATAAGTGAAATAACCTCGAAATGAAGTAACAGAATTTACATGCACGAAAAAGGAAACATTATAATGTTTTCACTTATTTGATTTTTGGGCATGTTGCTTTGTATTGAGGTTGCGTTTTCAGTTTATTACTACTTTACAAATATTAGGAGTGTAGAAAAAGTTCTACACCCATAAGTAATCACTAACAGCATAATTTTTTTTCATCCCACATGTTTTGTTAGAATGCGCCTTGGATCGGGTCAACGATTTTTGTCTTAATTTTATCTCGCAGATGAAAATATTTACATCTAGGCTATGAACACAACCACTGAATTTCTGAATGAAAAATAAAGAAATGTTTAAATTCATAACCAGAAAATATTTCTCAAATCGTGCTGGAAGTGTCATTTCCATGCAGTGTGTCGTGAACTGTAAACCAGAACGATTTTGCCCAGTTCTGAGAAAGATAAAGTCTGGGGCTACGATCGTGATTTATAAACCAAATAATGGAGAACACTTCTGCATCTTTTATTATTTGTACAAATTGAATACTATTTTGCACCAATAAGAAAGCATAGTTGTATCTTCTATTATTAGGTACTAATAAATGATTATTTGGAAGCAATAAGCTGAGATTATTGTATCCTCTATTGCTGGTACTAACAGAGAATTATTTAAAATCGATTAGAGAGCCTAATTTTATCTTCTATTACATTTTATTCTTCTATTATTTTCTATTGAGTGATAATTATATGGTACTAATTGGAAAACAAAATTGTATTCTATATTATTAGTTATTAATAGATGATTATTTGGTGTCGATTCGAAAACGCAATTATATCCTCTATTTCTACATTAATAGATTATCTGGTAGAAAACTCTAGTACCTATTATATTCGTTACTAATAGCTGATTATTTGGTATCGATACGAAAACGCAATTATATCCTCTATTTCTACATTAATAGATTATCTGGTAGCAAAATCTAGTACTTATTATATTAGGTACTAATGGATGATTATTTGGTATCGATATGAAAACACAATTGTATCCTCTATTTCTAACATTAATAGATTATTCGGTACCGAATAGAGAATACAGTTATACACTGTAAAACACTCCGGGTCAAATTACGATAAAAATACTGGCACTCAGAATGTCGTTACATTTTAAAGAAAAATCCATTTTTACCAAAACGTGTTGCGGAACAAAAAACCTGATATATCGTAATTTTTACTGCAATAATTATCGTAAAATCACTGAATCACTCCAATTAAATAAATATAGTAAAAATTATGGTAAAATACTTTACGGTAAAGATAGATTTTGCGTTAAAATGGATTTATCGGATGATACACTTGGAGTACCGGTACTTTTACAGTATTTTGATCTGGAACTTTTAACAGTATTTTTTCTCCAATGCCCACCCCATTGATGCTTGTCATTTAGGTATCAGTACAGCAGATTGATTGGCCACTCTTTCAGGACACCATATTAGTTGGGCCAGCATTGCTCCTATAGTAAGTACAGATAGTAACGAACATTCATGCCTTATGCGGGATTCAAACCCAGAACCTTTCTGATGCTAGGTCAGCTCCCTGACCACTACACAGCCGGTCGTTAATTTTTACAGTGAATCTTTTTTCATTTGGCCCAAATAGATGATTATTATAGTGATAAGAGAACACGATTTTATCCTTTATTTCTTGATTCAGCAGCTTTGTGGTATTTTTTATGTCCATTTTATGGAATATTGAAACATGAGTTAATTAATCAGCAAGTAGTTTTGTAACACATGTTTTTTCAAGGTACTTTCCTTTCTTGTTAAAATTTGCTAATTGATAATTTATGAAATGACGAAGTTACTTTGGAGTTTCTAATAATTGTATTCAATGCATTGTATTCATGCAAATATCGTAGAATGTGCACTTATTTACGGTTAATCAAATTTTAATGATATGGAATTAATTATTTTGTTCCAATTCCGAAAAAAGGATAAGAACAGTAGAAACTTACTAATGAAGATTGTTTGCATCAGGCTTCTTGATTCCCAGGAGAAACTTCAACGAAACAGTAAAAATTATGTTTAATGTCTAGACAGCAAAGTGTCTCAAAAAGTTGAGAAAGTGAACATTCTAAGAGAGAACATTCTAACTCGTTTATAGCTTTTTTCCAGACCCATTCTAGATTTTAGGATTTTTGTTCCGTTTTATGGATATATTCTATTTTCTCTTATTATTTTTTGCTTTTTTTATTTTTTTGATGATTGAGTATTATACCGCAAAGCAATACCTTTAAAATATATGGTGTTATAAGGCTTTCGTTGCATTTGACTAAGTGAAAAATCACTTACTGAAATATAGAAACACTTTGTATTTTTTCAAAAATAGTTAAAAGCAATAAAAATACTAATTATATGGTGAATTTATTTTGAAAACGTATATTGAAACAGGTATATGAAAGATATCGTTTACCGGTACATTTGTGCTGTTCTAAACTTTTAAAAAATCTATTTATATTTTTGTTTGAATTAGCAAAAGCTGAATTGAAATATTATGAAAATTTCTTTTTGCCTAAATTGCTGAAAGATAAAAAGAATTAAAGAATATAAAATAAATATGTTGTTATTACATATGGCTTTATTGGAAATATTAATCCATATAAAATGTTCAGCTTTAAGTGGACATAAACAAGGAGTAAAAAGGAAAACAATTACATTAACAAACAAAGAAAACACATGACAAACGCATATTAACACAAAAAGAACACAAAGATAAAATTAAAGTAAAAAGAAAAATATCTAGAGTGAAGAATGAGGAGTAGTCTTGTTCATGTGATCTCTGGCATAAAATAAATATGTAATATTAGTTTAATTTTCCTGAAACTGCTAAGTGCTGAATGATAAAAAATTTATTAGGAGGAAAAAGAACGAGAATTTCTAAGATTACGCCAGCTAAGTTTTTCATTTTTTCTTCAGAGTGCATTAGACTCCCATTGAAAAAAAAAATAAATACAAAAAATTGCGACATTTAAAAAAGCCACTGATTTAATGTCATTTCCACTTCCATGAATTTATTTTTACTTTAATTCCTCGCCAGTTCTCATTATATTAATAAGTAAAACTATTATTCATTTTGTCCACACATTTTTTTAAATGAGAATCAAATGTTTAAAATTGCAAATATTATGAAGATCAGGATTTTTTTGAAGTAAACACTTAATACTTATTACAAAAAGCAAGATTATGAAGAATTTGGATTGTAAGGATTCTATTATCCGATTTTGGATTAATGTATGGCTATTTGAAAATCAAATTTGATTGGGCATGGAAAAAAAAACAACCAAAAAGAAGTTTCTACAAAATACTTTTAAAAATCATTTTATTAAATATTCATTTAAATAAAATATTGATCTCAACTTACATGCGATAATTTGTTTTTAAATATAAAAAATGGAGTGCATTTAAAATGCAATAAACTTGTTTTTCCTTTTAGGCAATTTTTTGAAGAATCTCTTATTATAAAGAACTGAATAACACGCTTTTAACCAATAATTTAGCAGCAATGTAAGTAAAAACACATTTTTAAGCGATTGATTTATAAATTACTAAGTGTAAATTCATTTATTACTACAAGTTTCTTCAACAATATTTAAGATCAAAATCTTATGACACAAATATTGTATTTTCCGAACCATATGGCGCTTTTGTCAGCTCTGTAATTGCGCCAAAATAATTACTTCGATCTTCTAATACACTAAAAACTACATTATTGCTTTTCCAGAACATTAGAATTCATAAATTTCATATGCGACTTTTTCGTTGCCAAATTAACTGAAACATAACTTTGGCGTGTTTTTTTTTTGCATGATTTTTCTAATTTTATCCAAAAAGAACTTACACTTTCTCTTAAAGTGCCTTAAACTCTAATGATAGCCGAAATGATTTCTGTTGGACACGCAATTCTCCATGACTCAACTCCTTTTAGTTAAAACAAAGGCGAAAAAATAGAGCTTTAAGCACGCATAGTACTTTCTCCTTGCATTAAAAAAGCAAACGATTGGAAGACAAGCAGTTTATTAAACTAGTGAAAGGGTTTTTTACCTTGTGCATTATTGTTTTCATGTTGGACACCGACTAAAGAAAAAAAAAAAAAATGAAATCCGTGGTTCCGGAACGCTTCGTTTCGCTTGGAATGAAGGAGATGTTGTAGTTTGATAAATGGTCCCTGTTGACATCTGCAAAATGGCGCTTTGTGGCTTTCTGAATTACAAATATAAAACTTGTTAAACATGAATAAAAAATTAATTGTTCTTGTATGATGAGGTTTTATTTTTGATATTAGAAAGTGTGTTTGAAGTCTATGTTTTCTTTTGAGAAGGATGTTCTAATTATACGGAGCATTTACTTTGGAAACATATGTATTTTTTTAAAAAAAGATAAAATAGGATATCGTTCATTAAAAAGAATTTTATTAAATTCATAGATGCTATTAAATTGTACCAGTATATTTATAAATATTGTTAGAAGCATTTGTTCTTGACAAGCAATAAGAAAAAAATTTAAAAAATGTTTAAAAAATATTTATTTACACAGTTAAAATTTTGTGGCTTACTGCTATGCAGTTGTTGAAATAAAAAGTGAAACAACTTAGTAGCGTTTTGTTTAATGATCAAATTTTCACTGAACTGAGAAGGGGATAACCTGAAATATGAATAACTTTGTGAAGATGAATTTTAACCAACGAAATTCGACACAAAAAAGTAATTTTGTTTAAATTTCGTTGCAATCAAGTTTAGAAAGGATTAATTTGTGCACCGAGGAAAAAAGCATGGTCAAACCTACCAGAGTATGATAAAAATTATCATGGTTATGGCTTTAAGGGAACATCAAAAAGCTCAGTAATTTTTTCAGATGCGCTTTAGAAATGATTTTGGTGAACTTAATAATAATAATATATGTTTTTATAATATGTGATATAATTTGGTAATTTTATTACGATACTTCAGAGCATGGCATAGAAACCATTCATTCTGTTAAATTTAGTTTTCAGTTTTGTATATATTACTAAATATTTGATAATAAGAACTATAATATCGGAAACCAAAATCTCAATATCAAACCATATGAACGGAAAAATTACCAAATGAATGGTCCAAATACCGTTTATTTATCAGAACTATATTATTTATTTACCAAAAATGATTACCCAACGGTACGGTAGTGTTACCAGATTTTTTTCCCCTGAGTATGATAATTCAGTTCATCTTTGTTCTGAATAAAATTTCCAATAAATTCTGATCTTATTATGGTTCAAAAAGCTCAAAAATTTCTTTTAGAAAAATTCTCTAAATATTTGATTAACATCGGAATTAAAAAGTTTAAAATACTTTTGTAAGTTTTAAATGTGCTATGTAGCCAGTATATTCTCTTGAATTACAAATGACTAGTGAATAAAATATTAGGAAAATTAAGCCATCAATACTTTAGATTTTGTTTTTATTAAATTTATTTTTTAAATACTTATCGATAATCTGTCACAGCGCAAATATTTTATTAGAGCTTAATTATAGACAATTTTTTATTTATTTCATAAACAACCAAATATTTAAACTCCTTGTGGGAGGTGCCCAATATATTTTTAGTTCATAAAAGTTTAACAAATTAAGAAAAGAGGTAAAGTGTATTTTGCAACCCACGCAACGTTAACATTTACTTTCTTTTCTTAATTATGAACAACAGGATAGGAGATGAAAACAGAAAAGACTTCGTTGTAAAGCAATTTCCGTCAGTAAAAAAAAGACATTTATTATTCTTAGGTCCCAAGGGCTGTCTTTTTTTTGCATGGAAAAAATGTTTAACAATTATTTGAACAAAATTAAAACTTAAGACTAAGCTAATCGTATTTACCGTTTGATAGTTTTATTTTAACGCATGTTGAAACATTTTTATCTTTATTTTTTTATTTTTAGTTTTTTTTTTTTGGAATGTACATTCAATTTTCGACTCTAAATAGCTTAGGTAGCATAATAAAATAATATTTTGAGGTATAAAGTAGCGCTATAATTAGGAAATTTACCTTTATTTTCCTCTCTTACTACTACAATGTTGAATATTTAGATTTTTGAATATCTGTATTAATAGAGGAGAATACCACGTTAAATACTGGCAAATTAGTATCCTGGTGATATTTATAATAGATGACGATTACTAACACTCATTGCATTTCTTATTGAAGAAAACTAATGAATTATGAGACTACTTGTTCATTATCATAAAACTAATTAAATGTATGAAATTTTATCCTTTGCCAGTTTTGTCGTTGGGAACTGAATAGAATGCCTAGACAATGAGTGAAATACTTTATCATTTTATATTTTGCAGGATAATTTTCGGAATTGTTTACAATTCCAATTTCACCAGTAACATATCCAAATAAAGATGAGTTGACTTTGCGCTGTATGTAAATAAATTTTTAAAAAAAAAGTCGAAATAATGTCGCATAAATACATATATGCGATCATTTCGGTAATAAAATAATGCACCTTTTTTAGTGTTTAAACTCAGAAAGATACATCAAAGAGTTGTTGGAGAAATACAGAACTATTGATACTAGAATGTGATAACGTGATAAATACAGAAAATGCATTAAAGCACACAGTAAAAACTGTGCTGTAACAACTCTGTAAATCTGATGTTGAACAACCCAGAAAATTGTGAGAAAGAAAACTTTATGTCAAGTTAACAACAAATCAAGCTTTCATATACAAAATATAAGGGGTGTTGATAACTCTTAATGCTTATAATATAAAATTCCCCATCTGAGTTCACGCGCAATCACACCAAACGTGAATTATTTTATCTTCATGAAATGCTAATGTTGGCGCATTCTGGATGTCTTTAGTAGAATGTTTACAATCGAATCGAGCACGAGTTAGCGGGATTTTGTTGCTGTTTTCCATATTACTAAATATCTGCAGAAACAAAAGTTCGCCGTTTAGGTATGTATTAAAACAGTGTTTAATTTCTCTCCACTTCTGTTTTTTTTCTCAGCACAGTCCGAATTCATCTTAATACTCTTTGTTAACCGTACGCTTGATCTGGAAACTAATTTTAATTTAATTTCAATTTTTAAAGAATTAGTGTACAAATGCATGCTAAATTAATGATTTTTATTTAATATCGTATCGAAAAATAACTTTAATGATTCTCATGTCTATCTTATCTAACTATAATGACAAATTTTAAGGTGACTGAGTAGCGATAATGGTGACAGATACTTTGCACCAAGTAGGATAAAAAAACATTCTTAGTGTTTCAATACAACCAGGAATTATCTTTGGTTCTTGGTGTGGTGGATTAATCAAACATCATTTTGGTGAAATGTAGTTACCACTAATTTTTGTGTTAAGATACATAATTTTTTTACAGTGTGGCTAAATAATAGTATGTCTGTTTATGTGACTTTATTTGTGTATTTTTACGTTGTTTTTATTTTATAGACAAAGTAAAAACTAAGACGAAAAAAGTCGAAAAACTCAAAAGATTGCATGAGTAAATCCTTCACTTCAAGATAACACAGAATCGAAGGTTTATATTCGCACTAAATGGAGTCACATCGAGACTGCTAAACAAACATCGAGACAGAAGTTAACTGCTGCAAAAAGCATTTTTGCTTTTGGTTGTATAATAAAGATAGTTATGATCTCATAAGATAATTAAAATATATCTGATAATTACACTAAATAATGTTGTAATATTGCATTTATATTCACTTCTCTTCATTTGAGCCTAGTTTCAATTCCTATCAATTAGATCTCTGAGCTGATTGAAATTACTAGTTTCGGGATTACTGAACAACAAAACAGGCAGTAATCACTTTGCAACAAAAGAATTGTTATTAAGAATAAGAATTGAAACACTTAAATCTTTAACTTACGAAAGGAAATATTAATAGATAAATTATTTTTCAAAGAATTTTCTAAATAAATTTTCTTTTTTAAAAGTGTTTAGAAATTTCAAAATTTGTTTTTAAATTTTATTAATAAAATTAAATATGAAATATATTTGCTGAAACAATGAAACATATAAATCTCGGAGGTAATGTATAAAATAAATTGTGTATGCTGAAATTGTCTTAGATTGTCTCATGTTGTTATTCAATGATTGTTTATTCATTAGTTATACGTCTCTTATGTAAGACTTACACAAGGTGAGAAAATAAAAACACAAAAAGTACAACTTCGGAGATTATTATTGACCTTTAAAGGGCTATAAAGTGACGGTCTTTTGTACGAGAAATGATGTGTTAAAAGATTAGCATTATATGCTATAGTCTAAAGACAACTTAGATTTATTTCAACACCCTGGAAGCCTTTTTTTACTTATATTGAAAACTATTTTCGTATGAAAATTATGAATAAATATTTTAAAGAGGCCTGCTTCATCCTCTGATCTCAGTCCCATAAAGAGTTTATGGGGAATAATGAAAAATAAACTTAAGAAAAGGAAAGCAGATAGGTAAAGAATTAAAGGAAAGTTTAGAAAGAAAAGCAGGATGAAGCACTGTTCAGCACTTTCAAATCTCTCCTAGAATCAGTGCCAAAACTACTTCAAATGGTTATTAATATTAAAGTAAAAATAATTTACTATTGACTTATCTGCATAATGTTGTATAAAGATAAGACATGCATTGAGCATGAAGACATTGAGCATAACTCATTGTTTTATCATTATGCATTGAGCATAATGATAAGACATGCATTGAAAGGCATCTTAATATTTCTAATTTATATGTTTATTTACTTACGCGGGAGAAAAAGTTATTGTTAAAGTACCGTAATGTATCGTAATAACATTTCTGATAAATAAAAAAAGCACCAACATAATTATGGTTAATAAAACCAAAATATTCGGTATTTAAAGCATTCATTTGATTATTTTTTCATTCATATGGTAACGGTTTAACGGACACTCCGGTTTTTAAGATTATATAGTTCTTTTTGCCTATCATCTAGTAAAAAATATAAAACTGAAAAATAAATCTAACAGAATAAATTAATTCTTTGCCATGCTCTAAGGTATCATAATAAAATTGCCAAATATTATCGCTTATTATGAAACTATTTCTTATTGTTAATTTTATACAAATCATTACCAAAGCGCCTCGATAATCGCCTCGAGCATTTTGGTGCTCCCATAGAGCAAAAAATACATTAAATTTTACCATTTTCTGGTAGTTTTAACCATATTTTTTTCTCAGAATAAATAAAGCATTGTGTGAAACTCTCCTTTATTTTTCTTTTCTTTTTTTGCTCCGTTCTGTCTGATTGCCTGTCACTATTAAGAAGAGATTTTATTGCATTTCGAAATAGTTTCCAATCTGAAAAAATAACATTGATTTCTTAAGATACCTTTTTTAATTGCATAATATTTCTTTATTTTTCCTCTTCTTTTTTAATTATTACAAAAATTCCTCATTTTTCTTCGCCATTTTTTATTCACCATAATAATTCTTTGATAATATGATTCTGCACCTAATTATTTACCAATTAAGACAGACATTTATAAATGATTAAATATCAAAATACATAGTGTCAAAATATAAGTAATAAACTTTTCTACATCTGAACTATTACCCTAGTTCGAACGCCTGAACATATTTTAACTGCTAAGGTCTGAAAGTAGTACTAATTTCGTTTGAAAAAGCTTCTTCACCTAATTATTTACATAGATTTAAAATCTTAACATTTTAAAACTGTTTGCGTATCGAAATGCACAATAACGTAATAGAAATTGAAAATAATTCTGCATCAAATAATTTACTTTTCCTTAAAGTCTAAATATTTTTGCAAGGGTTAAATATCGAAGGATATTATGAATTACACATCACAAAGAAATTCTGCACTAGTAACATACTTTGTCCTACAGTTAAGCATTTTTGAGTTCGTTAAGTACCAAAGTATAATTGACAAAAAGCTTCCTGTACCTAATAATTTACACTCTCTGTTAGAAATTTCTTGGAAAAATGGTCAAATAACAATTTATTTAATTGTAATATTCAAACCATATTCAAACAAAACAGTCAAATAACCATAAATAAGATGACAATCAAACTGTTAACTGGGAGAAAAACCTTTTATTTACTGTTTTCACCTAATAGGGTTCAAAAACCAGAATTTGATCCCACCGACTTAGCCCACCTAATGAAGTCACTTAGTTCCTTGCAACTGCTGACCTATTATAGCCGAGAAGGCTAATCTGTCAGTCTCGTGACCAACAGAGCTGGATTCGAGTCCCAACTTTGACAACACAATATTTCCATTATTCTCTTCAACGCATGAAGTGTTTCCAGTATCCTGCACTTCCCAATGCCCATTATCTACTGAAAAGCCTAGCTTCTATGACCAGTAAAAAATTTTCTTTAATGTTTTAAAACTATGATAGTTGTGAAGGGTTAAAAAAGCGTTTCGTTTTATATTCATGGTCTTATAACCATTCTAGTTGTGACCGGTTTCAAAACTGTAAATGTAAAAAAATTTATTTGCCTCAAACTTTACGGTTAATCGGATAGACAGACTGCTACAGGTTTCTATACCATATTTTTGGAATGAAAATTCTAGCAGTGCCGTTTAAAAGTCAAAACATTTCTGAATTGGTAATAAATTGAAGAACATAGTATTAAATTATTAAGTGTTAAATCTAAATCTAATAATTAACCCAGCCCAAAATTCTCAGCCTTTTGAGTTGGTATAGATCGAGGGTAGTGCCAAAAAAAGTGGTAAATAATTCTGCCTCTAGGTATTACCTAGACCAAAAGTCTAAACATTTTTGAGCTGATTGTGTATAGAAGCAAACAGTTAAGTACAAGTTCCAAAAAGATTCTGAACCTGACACTTTACCATGTCTAAAATTTAAACTTTCAATCTGGTATATGATTCGTTGCTATTGATATTATCACTAACATCTACTGAATACACAAAATATTTCGTCACATTCAGTGTTTTCTGATGTTGATGATGTGGTTTAATTGTTTTTTCCCCTATCAATGTCAGATTTTGTGTTTCAAAAACATTTGGTGAGGAATGCTTAA
This sequence comes from Parasteatoda tepidariorum, assembly GCF_043381705.1. Classification (NCBI taxonomy): domain Eukaryota; kingdom Metazoa; phylum Arthropoda; class Arachnida; order Araneae; family Theridiidae; genus Parasteatoda; species Parasteatoda tepidariorum. Next base: position 77,726,140 of record NC_092206.1, on the reverse strand, counting down.
GCCGAAACTCGAATAACAGTAGCTGTAGAATCTATTCAATAATTCGCATAGCAATACCTTCTGCGTAAGTATTTGCTGTTATGTGGTTCATGGTGAAAAGTATAAGTAACTTTACAATATTCTCTTTATTATTTATTTACTTACAATATTTTAACAAAATGAAGTATGGGGAAGTTTTTAAACCCTTTCGTATATAATGGATTTTTCTCTAACAATCGAATCTTGAAAGTAATTTTCAAGACATTTAGAAAACTTCCTCCTTAAATCTAGGATTTCATAAATCAAAGCTCATTCAATCAGTTAATACGGGCTCATTAATCAGAAGCGTTTAAATAAGTTCACATTTAATTTCGATTTTGTTTCCCCCATATAATGAATTAATGTACAGATTGTTTTAAAAATGTATGGTAAAGGCTGCATTTTGAGAACACCGCTTATAAAACTATACTTTAAATATAAAAAACTTTAAATATATAAAACTATTACTTTCTATTGTCGTGGGAGACCAATAGTGTGATCCATTGAATTAACCTGCCTTTATTTGCGTACCTACCTCATTAATTATCTTGCCTTTTTTAACGAACATTAACCTACCTACTTTCATTGAACCTTTTACAAATGAAAACCTTTCTAAGAAGTTTTGTTCCAACTGATTTCCCTTTTAATAATATTCTTTCTGAAATATTTTAGTTTCACATCATCAGTCTAAAGAAATAAATCAATAATTTATTCATTATTAATTTTAAAAGTTTTATGTTTTTATATCGTATAAAATATTTCTTTTTACCTCCAATTTAAGCAACTTACTAATATTAACCTCCACAGATGAATAGACAAACATACAAAATAAAATTAAGTCTTCCGAGTTAAATGAACGTATACAAAGTAAACTAAAACTACCAAGTACTATGTACTAAATGAACGTAAACTCAAAAAATATAGAGAATAATATAAAAATATAGAGAAAAAATATAAAAGATTTTGTGACTGCAGAAGATGTAGGCGGTTAAAAAAATTTATTATGAACAACGAAGTATAAGTGGGCGAATGGGGATAAAAGTATTCAATACCCTGATCTTGAAGAAAAAGATAAAATCATAGCTTTTTGAAGACAACAGGTTCATTGTTCTTCATGTATGCAAAAGAATTTTTTATTTAAAATATAAAAGTTTTTCTTTGGTAATTAAGTTCGTTTAATTAAATTTCATTCACAAAATTTTTTCGTAATTAATTAATGTTACAAAAGTTTTTTTCACTACCTTTGCGATGAAAGTATAAAAACTAATCGTATTCTAACGCATGAATTTTTTTCATTTAATTAGAAAATTTTGATATAAAAAAAGTCATTGTGTCTCGTATTAATTTCATAACGCAATAAATAAAGAGCATGAACGTGATACAAAAGCTATTTTCTTAAACAAAAGCTTTAAGTTATCCCCTTAATTTTACTTAACTTTATTATAATTATGAACTATATAAAAGAATATTAAACACTGTTTCTTTTGTATTAGGTGTCGATATTAAACTGAAACTGAATAGACCAACCATATTATTAATAAAACTGCATGTGTAAAGCTAACGAAGTATTTCATTTCTTATAACGATGAAAAGAATATTAAATAATTATTTACTTACTAACTTTTTTTTTGAATCACAAAAAACGAGAAATCATTAACGCAAGGACAAAATAATATTATTACTCATTGTACCAACCCGATTGTCCCGTACTTTGGGTTTTTATTACCGAAATGATTTATTGTCTTCAGACTTAACATTTATCAAGATGGTTTTTGTCAGTTTTTACAATCAATTTTTCGGAAAACAATTAATTTCTGATAAAATGTGAATTCTCAAATACACAAAACTGTTTCCTAAACTGCTTTTTCCGTTCACATGGTAACGGTTTACCGCAAATTCTGGTTCTTAGTATCATAACTTTTATTTACACTCATTTAGTAAAAAATACAAAACTGAAAAGTAAATTTAATTGAATAAATGCTTTCCATGTTACACTCTAAGGTATCATGATAAAATAACCAAATTTTATCTCATATTATAAAACCATATTTGATTGTTAATTTTACCAAAATCATTAAAGCACTTTGGTAAAAATTACCGAGCTCTTTAGGGTTTCTGTAAAGTCAGAAATACTAAAATTTTACCGTATTATGGTATTTTTGTCTACATTTTTTTTCAGTGAAGGCTATGTTTTACCGTATTATGGTATTTTTGTCTACATTTTTTTTCAGTGAAGGCTATGTGAACGATTACTAGGTTTAGAAAATTAGACTTCGAAGATGGTCGAAAATATTGGTAAGTTTTGTAATATATTTCTTTATTTAAACACCTTGCTTACTTCATTTAAGCGTAGCAGTTACAAGCTAATGATGTAAACTCTACCGGAAAACCAATTGTTCATAAATTTTTTAAAAAAGGAGTTCCACAACCAACTGCCATGAAATTAAGAAATTCCACGCTTATTCAGCATTACTATTCTTTATTCAGTTTTCACCTGAGCCATTTCTGCATTCATATATAAAAATTATTGTGCCTTCTACTAAATATTTTCTTTCTCTCACTCTTTAAAATTTTTTAAAACCAAGCTCTCTATATTTAAAACTTTGATTTTATTAAAGATAGTTATGCAAAGCGTCAAATTTGTTTTGCAATTAAGTTCCAAATGTTGCAAAAGTCAGTTTTAAAAACATTTCACAAAAGGTAATTTTTTTTTTTAATTTAAAACGTTAACCCTAGAAATATCCAATTTTTCCGTAATGATTTTTTTAAAAATAATTTTGAAATGTTTCTGATAAGTTTGAAGCCTTTCTGAAGTATCGCGAAATTATTTCAAGAATAATACACCAGAAATATATCATGAAAAAATCCTCAGAAATGTTTTATTGTCATCTAAATGAAACGTTTTCAAGATTACATTTAGAAAATGTTCCTGTAGCATAATTGCGCCATTTTATTGTTTCTGGGGGATAAGTCATAAACTTAAACGATATAAAGTCTTTGTCGTTTTCCCCCTAAAAGTTTGGACACATATAACCCCTGAACTCTTGATGTTGTGATAGTCACGATATCAAGACTAACATGCGTTGTCAATATTTCATTATAACCTAATAGGTTTGCTGGACACATAAGTGTCGTTTTCCCCCAAAAGGTTTGGACACACATAACCCCTGAACTCTTGATGTTTTGATAGACATGTGTTGTCAATATTTTATTATAACCTAATAGGTTTGCTGGACACATAAGTGTCGTTTTCCCCTAAAAGTTTGGACACATATAGCCCCTGAACTCTTGACGTTTTGATAGTCACGATATCAAAGCTGATATGTGTTGTCAGTATTTAATTATAACCTAATAGGTTTGCTGGGCACATAAGTGTCCTGTTCCCAAGACAAAAATATATCTTAATGCCTATCTGACTTGTACGTATATTCTTCAAAGACGTTAACCGCTAAAACAAATGTATGGTAAAGATTTTGTCGCAGGTGCTGCTACATAAGAAAAGCAAAATAGATCAGGTTTAAAACTAAAAAACAAGAGAAGTATAATACGAAACAAAAACCCAACAAATAAAACTTTTAATTTGCTTGCTTTTAATACTATCACCCTATTTTCACAGATGAAAAAACGAGATATCTTCTACGCAAGGACAAATTTATAAGATCCATTCACAGCTGAAGCTTCCGCAATACAACTTTCTCCACTCTCAGTCCAATGGACTGCTTTGTTTTTGCTTTGTTTAAAGCACAATCAAAGCACACTGTGCTAATACCCAATTAACTCAAGTCAAAGAGGAGGGAAATACACTAAAGAGCCAATCTTTGTTTGCAAACGTATAACTCATCAAGCATGGGTTTGATCAACAATAGGCCAATCAAAGTACCGCTAGATCGTTTGGCTTTTTTCTAAGTAATTGAAGACCTTTAAGGTCAATAAAATAAGACCTTAAGAATAAGGGGGAGGTTTAGGGTAGTGTCTTACAAAATGTGCAACTATAAATCATAAAATTCAATGTGCAATATGTCCGTGCACAGGACGTAAAATATGCATTTGGGGAACCTTGACTGCATGAATTGGAATGTGAAGGTCAGTTTCATTCAGGATTTTTTGCAGTTCCTTTAAAATCTTTATCACGAAAAGTCAATAAAATAAAAGACTATTAACTTCTTTAAAATAAAAGAATCTTTACTTATTTGTGTTTTACACTTGATTAATAAAAAATCTACTTTGAAAACTAATTTGAATTCTTACATATGAAATTGTGTTTTGAATTGAGAAATATTTTGCTCACTAGAATAAAGATTTATTCCCGTGATTTTTTATTAATTTTTGTTGTCATCTCAAATGTTATTTTTTTTTTATTAAACTTCGGCTATTTTTGGACCATCTCTGAAACATTGCAAATTAATATATCTTACTAACGCTGTCCTTCTTAAGATGTCCCAAAATACGATAGGAAACTCCGGCTATTTTTGAACCATCACTGCACCGATCCAAATTACTATATTTCAATAACGCTCAAATATGTCATTCTTGAGATATCCTAAAATACGATGGGAAAATTCGGCTATTTTTGAACCATCTCTGCACTATTGCAAATTAATATATTTTAATAACTTTCAAATATGTCATTCTTGAGATATCCTAAAATACGATGGGAAAACTCGGCTATTTTTGAACCATCACTGCACCATTGCAAATTAATATATTTTAATAACTCTCAAATATGTCATTCTTGAGATATCCCAAAATACGATGGGAAAATTCGGCTATTTTTGAACCATCACTGCACTATTGCCAATTAATATATTTTTATAACTCTCAAACATGTCATTCTTGAGATATCCCAAAATACGATGGGAAAATTCGGCTATTTTTGAACCATTACAGAACCATTGCAGATTACGATATTTTAAAAAATCTCAAATATGTCATTCTTGAGATATCCTAAAATATAATTAGGANCTTGCTTTTAATACTATCACCCTATTTTCACAGATGAAAAAACCCGATATCTTCTACGCAAGGACAAATTTATAAGATCCATTCACAGCTGAAGCTTCCGCAATACAACTTTCTCCACTCTCAGTCCAATGGACTGCTTTGTTTTTGCTTTGTTTAAAGCACAATCAAAGCACACTGTGCTAATACCCAATTAACTCAAGTCAAAGAGGAGGGAAATACACTAAAGAGCCAATCTTTGTTTGCAAACGTATAACTCATCAAGCATGGGTTTGATCAACAATAGGCCAATCAAAGTACCGCTAGATCGTTTGGCTTTTTTCTAAGTAATTGAAGACCTTTAAGGTCAATAAAATAAGACCTTAAGAATAAGGGGGAGGTTTAGGGTAGTGACTTACAAAATGTGCAACTATAAATCATAAAATTCAATGTGCAATGGACGTAAAATATGCATTTGGGGAACCTTGACTGTATGAATTGGAATGTGAAGGTCAGTTTCATTCAGGATTTTTTGCAGTCCCTTTAAAATGTTTATCACGAAAAGTTAATAAAATAAAAGACTATTAACTTCTTAAAATGAAAGAAGCTTTACTTACTTGTGTTTTGACACTTGATTAATAAAAAAATTACTTTGAAAACTAATTTGAATTCTTACATATGAAATTGTGTTTTAAATTGAGAAATAGAATAAAGATTTACTAGAATAAAGATTTATTCCCGTGCTATTTTATAAATTTTTATTGTCACCTTAAATGTTATTTTTTGAATTTTTTTTATTAAACTTCGGTTATTTTTGAACCATCTCTGAAACATTGCAAATTAATATATTTTACTAACGCTGTCATTCTTAAGAAATCCTAAAATACGATAGGAAACTCCGGCTGTTTTTGAACCATCATTGCACCATTGCAAATTAATATATTTTAATAACTCTCAAATATGTCATTCTTGAGATATCCTAAAATACAATGGGAAAATTCGGCTATTTCTGAACCATCATTGCAAATTTTCAAATTAATATATTTTAATAACTCTCAAATATGTCATTCTTGAGATATCCTAAAATACAATGGGAAAATTCGGCTATTTCTGAACCATCATTGCACATTTGCAAATTAATATATTTTAATAACTCTCAAATATGTCATTCTTGAGATATCCTAAAATACGATGGGAAAATTCGACTAATTTTGAACCATCACTGCACCATTGCAAATTAATATATTTTAATAACTCTCAAATATGTCCTTCTTGAGATATCCTAAAATACAATGGGAAAATTTGGCTATTTTTGAGTTATCACTGCACCATTGCAAATTAATATATTCTAATAACTCTCAAATATGTCATTCTTGAGATATCCTAAAATACAATGGGAAAATTCGGCAATTTTTGAACCATCACTGCACCATTGCAAATTAATGTATTTTAATAACTCTCAAATATGTCATTCTTGAGATATCCTTAAATACGACTGGAAAATTCGGCTATTTTTGAACCATTACAGAACCATTGCAGATTACGATATTTAAAAAAATCTCAAATATGTCATTCTTGAGATATCCTAAAATATAATTAGGAGCTTTAATAAAAATATTATCAAAACCTTTTTTTTAACTTTAAGCATGATAAAGTTTAAATTGTTGAAAAAAGAGAGCTTGTTATAGAAAGGTTTACATATGAAGCTAAAAAATATTTTAGATTTTATGTAAATTTAGAATTCTATTTTGTAATGGGCAAGGATTGCTAAAAATTAAGCTTTCTTTACAGTATCTGACTAGTGAAAAAACGTGATTTTGAGCAAAATTTTCGAAAATGAGTTTATTAAAAATTGAGAATCCCTGTAATCTTACTTTTTAAAAAATACTTTACTTTTGTTTATACTACAGTTATTTGTAAAGTTATAGAAGCTTTAGTACAAACTGATAATAGTGGATAATCTAACGATTTTAAGTCTATCATAAATCGTTTAGCACTAAATCAGATTTTATTTTTGCATTTTGCACTACTTTAAACATGATATCCTATGTTGTTTTTAAAATAATTGTCTACAATTTTTCATGAGTGCTTATGATTTATTATAGCGCGCACGAACTCCATACTAAGGTAAAAAATGGAATTTTATTTTTTATACATGTTTTTTCGCAATGGAACGGGACGGAAATTTTTAAAAATTTGCTTTTCTAGTTACATTGATCCCTTAACTCAGTAGTATATAAATTTGCTTTTAAAGTAATAGTTCAAAGCATAGTTAATGGCCTTCTTAATAAAGGATTTTTTGTTTTAGGCGATAGAAATTTTTTACTGTGTTCTGCGTTTATGCAAAAAATGCCTTATTTCTTTATTTATAATTTATCTAAAATTGGCCATTTAAATAAAAATAAAATCTTTTTGCTAGTTTTATAAGTTTTTGAACAGAATAAAACGAATAAACTAGTTTTTTAAAATCTTATAATATATTTTTTTTCAAAATAAATTGTTGGAGTTAAACGGATACCTTAATTGCTATTTAAAAAAAATGCTTTTTTGTGATTGAACGGTATATATTTACCAAATTATTAATTAGCATCTTAAATTTAAAAAAGACCGTTTCACGGTAGCTTTAAAAATAAGATTATGTTGATTTGATTTTAAAACCCCTCACTGCTATTTCTCTTTCTTTAAACGTGCGTAATTTCCGTGTAATAATTAATATTTTTCAACTTTTTTCCTATAATCACAAATTTAAACAACTTTCCAATTTTTGAGTCAGGTTCAGATTTGGATGCAAAAATGATTTTTTATTATGTTAAAGTTGCAATCGTTTCAGAACTAGGAAAGGAATTAGTGTGAAAAAGGTTTGAAGGAAGCAAAAACAAAACTTTGAAACCTGGAACTATTTTCAAAATTTAATGTGTAACAATTTTTGTGAGTTTTTTTTCATACTGAAATCTACTGACACATAATTTTAGCACACTGACAAGTTCTATTATACAACTATAAATTGCGCTACGAAGTATGGCAAAGCTTAACCCGTAAAAAGCTTACAACATACACTATCAGAAAAGTCGTTCAAAGTTGAACCATAATATGCGTACTCCCTTAATGTTGCAAACTTCAGAAAGCTTAATTCTATCATATTTCTGTTCTAGTAGATATATAAAATCATGTAATCGAGTTTAGTATGGTTTAACTTGTGCGATAATATAGCACAAAATGGTACAATAATGTTGCAGAAAGTTTGCATGACATCGGTCTTTGAATTTTTTTTAAACATTGCATAGTCCAAAGCTTTGCAACGAAAGTGATCATAACTCACTGTAGAAAATAAGAACTAATAACAAATGCTACAAAAGAGTTTTAAACCTTTCTCTGTCAATCGTTCGAAAGAACAAATTGCTTACATCCGGACCCATTTTCATTGTTAATAGAGTAACTTCGACAAACGTTACCCATTTTTATTTATAGTCTGCCACAGCAGTAACTAAACAGAGGGAAATGGAATTCCGAAATGCCTGTGACACACTTCGTTTCATACTAAGTATCAGTTAGTGTCACACTTTGCTTTTATCGATTTCTTTACATACAAACTATGCAGTAGACTGTTGTGATTATTAAAAACTATCAATCACATAGTATTGTAACAAATATTAGGTCAGAAATGTTATTTAAATTATACTAGTTGTAGTTTTCTTTTGTAATAAAAGTCAAACATTTTATTTCGAAACATGAATAATTATTCAAGCCCCAAATATATTAATGTATTATCTATAATGAATATCAACATAAATTTAACTTTTAACTCACGTGTTGTTTACTCAAGTGTGCATTTTTAAATTTAGTTTAATCGTACGTGGCATTATATTATACAGAATGTCACGTGCGATTTTTGCTAGTAATTTATTATACTATTGAATAGCTGTTAAATATTTTAGCTTAAATAACTACTTAGATTCTTGTCCATATCTCCATCTCAAATAATTAGCTTTATACTTTACTCTAGATTTGAGTTGAATAAAATAAGTTTGCTCTTTAAACTATTTGAAAATTCCCATATTTAGTGAAATTTGAATAGGAAATATAGAATTAAAATTTTTTTTATGACAGTGACTTTTCCCTTGGTCAACTAACGAAGGATTTAGAATAGCATTCTATAACACCCACATACGAACTTGACTTTATTTAAACTATAAACGTACAAGATAAACTGGTGGTCAGGTAACAAAGGTTTTGCCTCCTTTTATTATGTAGGATAAATTCGTTTCTTGACAATAGTGGTCAACTTATAGGAGTGGTCAACTCTCAAGAGTGGTAAACAGAATTAAATGTTACGTGAATTTCGCATTAATTACTTTTTGTACCATCACTTGATTTTTTTATAATTTTTTTAGCAATTTCGTATTTATTCATGGTAAGTAAGAAAAACTTCATTTCCCACACTAACTCAATCATATTTCTTATTAACACAGAGACTGAACATGAATTTAAAGTTTTTCCGTACAATGATTTTAGTATGAAATGTGGCAAAGGTAACCGGGTACCATAATGAACTATGATACGTTATATAATATGAGTTTTGTGTTTACACAACTCATGTTGTTGATTAATCATATTTTTTGAAACCTTGAGATTTCTACCGGACTTATTTAATTAAAAGACTATTTTGTGTTGCAATCTATTTATTTTCTCACAGAAATATCACGTCACTCTTTTTCGAATCAGTAAGTAAAAGTCTTACTGAAACAAAAACTAACAATTTTTAAGGTACCAATTTAGAGTATAAACAAAACATTCTCCTTCACCTTGTAGGAAATCGCTCGTGCGTATCTATTGTCTTAGAAGTGTAAAACTAATGGAATTTCAACATACAAGGAAGAAATGTAAATACACGCCCTCTTGGCGACAACAAATCACAGCTTTCGTCCAAAGTAATGGTAATTCAAAAATAACCATTAAGAAAAACAGCGTAATAACTAATGTAAATACGTTAATGCGTAACTATAAATAATAACTAATATAAATCCGTTATGTTGTAAATAGTTTAATTTTACGTAAAAATTCTCAAATTTTTATTAAATGTTCTTTATTTCGGAAATCTATATGTTACTTCGTAAAATGAGCAGATTAAAGATACTTTGACTTTAAAGGTAGGTAATAAAACTGTTTTTCACAGTTCTCAGGGTTAAAAAAAGTTTGACGGTTTAAAGCAGTTCACCCTAATCAAAGTCTCAGTTCAAATTCTACTTAGTGCCATACAATTTCGCTTACCACCCGATAACTTTATCGTTTTTCAAACCATTCTATGATTATTTTCTACATTTTGCTCTTACTTTTCAGTAATTATTTCATGATTTTGAACATCATGTAAATAAAGTTGCACTTCGAATTTATTATCAAATTGATACTCTAACTCATTATTATCTGACTTTAGATGTAATTTTTTAGTAAGTTGACACAGTCAGACACTTTTATAAGAGAAGACCACTATTGTTTAAAACGTTTTTATTCTTAAATATGATTTTAATAATTAAGATTGTTAATAAGTTAATGTTAAGTTAAAACTAGTTTAAGATTTTTCTTCATAACCAAACAAGGGACAGAGCACTCGTATCCTAATGAGGTCCCCCGTGTTCAAATCCTGTCGGGGATTGACTGGTCATGCAAATTCTGCTCTCAGCTCGCACCGACCACAGTGCTGACATTCATAGAATTTTTCTTTGATAAAATGACAGATTTTTTTCTTAAAATAACAGAACTCATTTGTTTAAATAACAGTACTTACCTGCTGTAGGCCGTTTTTCGAAGGCTTTGTATTCGCGTGAAATTATGTTTCTTTTTTTTTTTTTTGCCAATAACATACTATTTTCAAAACTGATGTGAGTATGCAACAGTTACTCACGACTGTTGGGACAAGTTTAACTTATTTTTAGCCAGGCCCTCTGAGTTTATTCTGAAAATTGAGCAAAAAGTCAATATGGAGAAAAGGCACAGTTTTGGGAAAATAGAAAGCGTTTGTGATCACTATTTTAATATTTAAAAACTTACTCCAATGCTGCATTATATGGGTTCATGAAAATTTGCAAAAAATAAGAATAAGGCTCTGATCTTCATAATTTTTATCAAAATGAAAAAAATCTCATAAAATTGGGCATTTTTTAAAAAAAAGTTAATAACTTTTAAAATATTTTAGTTTTTTGTCCTCTCTAAAACCCGGATAGTTCTTTATTGAAAGATGCCATATACATTTCAAAATTATAGCTTTGCTTCAAGCGCAAGACCTTTGAACTGTAACTTTTTAATTTTTCTTAGTGAAAGAGTTTCGAAAAACCATGTTTAAAACAGACGTCCGTTTTTAAATAAAAGTATTTAATTGTGAAATATACGATGTGATACTACCACGTTACCTAATAATTTTTTTTCTGTACATTTAATAGATTTTTTTCAGTTCAGTCACAATAAATTAAACGTTATCCCAATCAGTGTAAAAACGTAACCATAACAAGAAAGCAGGTTTCAAGTTAATTTTTAAACATTATTATTCGATAACTTAAGAGAAATCGGGTTTAATGGATTTTCAGATTGAACAAGTCAAATGTTTTGGTTCCAATGCTTTTATTATGAACTCTCTCTGGAAAAAAAAGAAATTAAATATTTAAAATTGCGTTTATTAAAATCCTTAATGGAGACAATTTCAAAAATTTCATCTCAAAACGTTTATATGTAATTTTAATGCACATTTGTTATAAAAAATACAAGATTTCTTTCAGAACCAAGATTCTGTATTGATTAAACTCAATTTTATTCTATATATAGAACTCTAAAATGTATTCTAAAATATGAGCCGTACGTGGGAGTATTACGAAGCTTATTTACACGCATATTATGCTAGAACACGTACTATTTATCGACTTTCTGATATTTTTTTTTCTTCAAACATATTAAGGCTTCGTGCTTTTTTAAAAAAAAAATTAGAAACAGGATTTTTAAACACTTTTCGAATTGCTCTTATTTAATGACTAGCAGTATAAAGAATTGCGTGGGCTTTATTGTTACAAAAAAGCTATTTGATGGAAAAGTGTTTACTAAGCTTTACGATTTCGTTTTTATGTTTCAAAATAAGTACTTTAACAAAACAAATTCTAAAGCTAGTTTCAGCGTTTTATTCAAATTATAGTCTTAATATTTAATTTATTAAAAAAAATCTCCAAATCTACTGAAAATAACATTCGTGTAATTTAATCGTCTGATAAATTTTATGATCATAAAATGAAATGAAAACAAAATATTTTTGGAATTGTAATGTAATATTTTCTCTTTGTTATATATGATCTAAAAAAATCAAGTTACCATTGATTCATAATATTAGTTCTCTGAAACGAAATTCGCTGGTAGATGAGCCACTGTTTTCAATGACAACAACGCTATTTAGGGCTTATCTCGTGATGGCGAGATAGTAAGTTTAAACTATCTAGTCTTATTATGTTTAACCATGTTTACAACAAGACTGAATTGCAGTACAGATCAATCAAGTTTAAGAACACTGTGAAAAAGGGATGATCTCATTTCATGAAATTTTCATTTTGACGGAACCTTTGTTTTCAAGAAACTTACAGAGCGATTATTTCGTCAGATAACGAAATTACCATGTTTACTTACTGAATATGAATTTTGATAATCAGAACTAGGCCAAATGCACCAAGTTAAGTAATGTCTCATCAATTAACTTAATATGATTACATCATGATGGATCAGGAGTACTGAATCACGATTGGGATTCGAACTCAGAAATCTGATTCAACAATTAAGCACGTTAGCACCTCTATCATCTCCACATGCAACGAATATATAAACTAAACTCAGTGGCGCGACAGCCCATAGAAGGCCTACTGTGCCCATCTCAGTTTTCTTGACCTTGGGCTTTGGGGCGCAGGAGCAGATGTTCCGGTTAGGTGGTCAGCCTAAACGCGAAACCCCCAGTGTTTATTTCCCAAGCATGCTTGGTACTCATTTATCGATCCACTGAAGGGATGAAAGGCTGAGTCAACCTTTTCCGATCCGAGGATTGAACCCAGGACCTGTGGCACGGGAGCGTGTAGCGCTAACACTCAGCCACCGGGCGTCACAAAGAATAAATACACACATACTATTTTAAAATAATATGAAAAAGTCATGTAGAATCAGTTGTAACCTTTTGGAAGAGGAAAAGATAGCCAACGTGCCTTTTTCTCATCTTTATTTCTGTACATTTATTATGAGGGTAAACTGTTACTTTGCAGATTACATTTTGCATTAATATTTACGCAACACACAGGCGTCTCCATACAGGAAAGATACAACATAAACATACATGCAATTACAAAATAAGATTTAAAAAAATGATGTCGAATCAGTTGTAACCTTTTAGTAAAGGAAAAGATAGCCAACATGCCTTTTTTTCGTCTTTATTTCTGTACAGTTATTGCGAGAGTAATATATCACTTTATAAATGCTACGTTTGTTATTATACCAAATTCATATTTGTTAAAATATTACTTTACAGATTACATTTAACATTAATATTTACGCAACAAGCATGTCCAAACAGGAAAGAAACAACATTAACTCCAGAATGCATTGCTGGAAGAAGTGGGTCCGTCAAATGTTTGAATCCTCCGCGAAGACTAGTTCCTACCAATGCTTGATCCAGGAATTCCTTTGTCTTCTGGATCAGATTCAAAATTATTAGGCTACGAAGTTGAGCATTGGTAGTCGTAAATTCAAAATGTAGTCGACTGTTCAACGCTTGTTATAAGAAAAATACTGTTTTAGATTACGTTTTACGTGTAATGTGCCATTTACGTTTTTTTTCCTTCATTAAATTTCGTTTTTCTATTGACGTTTGCTTTTTAATTGATTTGCTTCATTTCCAATAACCTAAACTTATTTGTGCTTTTCATGAAATGCTTAGTTATATTTTCCTCATGGTTTACAAGGGACATTTTTTTTTGTCGGGACCAAGATATTTAGAGAACCTCCGGATTAAAGTTTCTTAAGACTGACAACTATAGATTCTTCTTTTTGTAGAACTTTATCGCGTTTTCCCGTTCTTGAACTTCAACACGCAACAGCAACTTCATCTACGACATCCGGGAAGGCATTACGAAAATCACACTTAAAAAAACTTTGCATTTAAATCTATCTCCTACTTCATCAAAAAAGCCCCGGACGCCCTTGCTTTAAAGGAAAAGAATAAACTCATCCGTCTTGGAAACATAATATAAATTANTGTAACGGTCATCTCTTGGTGTTGTTTTCCTTGGACGGCCACCACCAACTTTCCGAACAGCTGTACCAGTAGTTGTAAAGGCATTCCAAGCACGAGAAACAACACTTTTGTTGATCCCGAACTCTTCGGCGACACTGGTCATGCTACGCCCCTCCTCAAGCTTCCCAATCAGTCTTACTCGAGTAAAGTCGTCTAAATGATTTCTTGAAGACATGTTTCACAAAACAAATCACTTGCACTTGCAGCGGATGTCTTTAACTACGGTGCTCTTCATATTTTTATCTCAGCTTTGACCTGCGCGCCGACCCACAAGGTTTACGTACACTTACATCACCTACGACGTTTTATTTCTAAAATTTGCGTACAAATTATCTTTCTACTAAGTTACGTGCATATTATACTGCAATTTCATGGCTATCTTATACTTTGTTGGGGAGCTGTGATCGGAGAAATGCAGGAAGAAATGGGTCCGTCAAATGTTTGAGTCCTTCGCGAAGACTAGTTCCTCCCAATGCTTGATCCAGGAATCCCTTTGTCTTCTGGATCAGGTTCAAAATAATTAGGCTACGAAGTTGAACATTAGTCGTCACAAACTCAAAATTTATTCGACTTTTCAACGATTGTTAAAAGGAAAATGCTGTTATAGATTACGTTTTACTTGTAGTGTGCTATTTACGTTTTTTTCTCTCTCATTAAGTTTTGCTTTTTTTATTGCCGTTTATTTTTTATGTGATTTACTTCATTTCCAATAATCCAAACTTTTTTTGTACTATTCATGAAATACTTAGTTATATTTTTCTAGTGAATTACAAGGGGCATTAATTTTTTTGTCGGGACGAAGATATTTAGAAAACTTCTGGATTAAAGTTTCTTAAGACTGACAATTATAGATTCTTCTTTTTGTAGAACTTTATCGCGTTTTCCCGTTCTTGAACTTCAACACGCAACAGCAACTTCATCTACGACATCCGGGAAGGCATTACGAAAATCACACTTAAAAAAACTTTGCATTTAAATCTATCTCCTACTTCATCAAAAGAGCCCCGGACGCCCTTGCTTTAAAGGAAAAGAATAAACTCATCCGTCTTGGAAACATAATATAAATTAACGGTTTAAATTCCAGCTGTCACAAAATCTTTTGTAAACCGTTGGTTAACCTTGACCAAATTTAAAAAGAAGACCTTCCCTACCTGCGATGGTGACTCTTTTCAAAAAGCATTAACACCCATAAAAATGATCATTTTTCAATTATAATTGTGGGAGAGGGGTCGAATCTTTTAATAATCCTGCAAGGGCGGGTCAATTAAGAGGGTGATGATGATGGGGCTATTTTGAGAAAATGACTGTAATGAAAAATTTTAATAGGTAAAGTACGTATGGGCGAATACAGGAATCCAAGGGAGCGTAGCTAAGTATCATTTTATGACATCGCTATTAAGACAGGACATGGCACAATACTGATTGTTTGGTGTCTTTTTGTAGAGTCAGTCAACCGGCGAGGTGAAAGGTTGAAAATATTGCGGACACCAATTTTTTTTTATCTCTCTGTCATTTGAATAACATTCGTTTGATGAAGTGAAAGTAATTATCTACCTTTGTTTCAATTTTGTTAATTAAATGTCAGACCTAGAAGTTAAATTTCTCCTCTGTACCGCTGTTCAATTACTCCATTTAATAATTTTTTTTTTGAAAAATTGCCGAAATAATTTACAGTAATCAAAGTTAAAAGGAAAAATTTAAAAATATTGCAGAAATTCTAAAGTTCGTGTTTGAATTTCAACCAAAATAGAATTCCTCTGTTTGTTCGATACAGAGAAAAAATGTTGGTTAAATTACCATATCTGCATGGTAATTACATTTCTGGTTAAAAAAAAAAACTTATAAATCTAGTAATGAAACCAAAATGTACGCCATTTAAAATATTCGTTAGGAAATTTTTCCGTTTATATGGTAATGGTTGACCTGAAATTTTGGCTTCCAAAATCAACCAAATGTACATTTAATAAGAATGCAAAACTGAAAAACAAATTATACTGAATAAATTGCTTTTATACCATGCTTCAAGGTATCATGATAAAATTACCAAATTTTACCTAATTTATTATCAAACAGCAAGGTAATGATACCATATTTTATTGTTAATTTTACCAAAAGTTATTATCACCCGGTAAAATTTACCGTGTTCTTTGGTGATTCCATAGAGCACGAATCACAGTAAACTTTACCGTATACTGGTAGTTCTGATCATACTGTTCAAACTATACATATCATGTCATGATGTTTAAGAAGTACGATAGTATGGCTGGAACAGTGTAAGACAAGTATTGACTTTATTCTTAATGGTGGGGGTAGTATTTGCAGAGGTTGTTTCAACTTTCGGTTGAAAATTCTATTTTTTTTACTTCTATTTTCTTTTTTTTTGCATCATATTTTTTTGCATCCTTCTTTATTTTAGAGAACATTATTGCTTTCGAAGGCGAAAAATTCATTTCAAAGTTATGGCAACCTTAAGGTGCACTAATTTGTTATTTAAAACTAACATGTTTAAATTCCCTAAAAATCCATCACTCGGAATTAAATGAAGCAAAGCATTAAAGAGTAGAAACTTGAACAACAGAAGTAGTCACGTTTTACTATGACGTTTACTATGACGTGGAATGAATTTCTAAGCACGGCTAAAATATTCAGTGAGTGTAAAAATTGATGAAAAAGCATTTTTTGGTATTTTAACTTTCAGACTCAGTCAATAATAAATGAATTTGCATTGAATATAATCAATACTTCAAGTAGATTTATTCAAGTAGATATGATATCACAAATAATTTCATTTTTAACTTATAACAAAAAGTTCAGTATCTGTTTATTTTATACGAGCTAATTACCAAGTTAAGATAGAACTTGGAGAGATACATAAAGGTCTGTAATACATAAATTATAATATTGTGAAAAACTGTAAATCTAATAAAAAAAATTTTGTCTTCAAGTTTTAAAATGTAAAGTTATAAACACATTTTTTATGCAATATAGCAGTTAGGTTTCCCAGAATCTATATGATTATCTTAATCTATAATTCGGAGTCTATATAATTACCTTACCTAAGGATTCGATTCGAAATTTTGAAGATATGTGAAATTATTTGTGATATTGAGATTACTGCAAGAATATTCTTCAAGGAATATTCTAACATATTATAAATGATAAATTCATATAAATTGGTTCATTAAATGTTAAATTATTCATTACACAATGAAATCGTCAATTACGTCATAAAAACCTTCACTTTATTGTATGATAAATTAACCAACACATGAGTTAATGTGATACATGATTAGTTAACTCATAAAAAATATATTTCCTCAATTACGTAAAAAAAATTAACTGAATGAAAACACTTAGAAATTAATCTAAATTAAACTAAAGAAAAGAATATTAAAATGAAAAAGCCAATTTTTATTAAAGAACTTTAGGTATAAGAAAATTTAAGGAATATAAAGAAATATGTAGGTAACATAAATATGCAAAACTGCATTTATTTCCTATATATTTTCCTACATTCATCGACCTGTATTATATTACTCGATTATAGAGGAACAAACGAGTCAGCTGTATTATAATTGTGCTTACCGTTCGTTTCTACACGAATCGATGGTGCATATGTTTGTTCTACTAAGAGTTGTGAAGAAAGCTTTTATATTAATTAAGATAATATGATAAAGCGTGTAAGAGGATAATAATTTCTTTAAAGGTGTTTTGTGGAGGTTATATTCTATGAGAATAATTAAAAAATATATATGATACATAGTTCAATATATTACCAAAAAGAATGAAAATTCTAAAGACCAAGTAATTCAAATCTGTTGCTAAAATGTTTTTACAGATTTTTTTCTGAACTTTCAATAATTACAGTTCAATAATATAGAAATATTTTTGGCATATTATTTAATTTTTGAATCAAAACTAAAACATAATACCCAGCACTGAGTTGAATCGTTAAACAATTTAAACGCGTGTTTTTTTATTCTATTTATTTATTTATTTCTTAATTAGAGCGTACCAAAATGATGAGCGTAGAATATTTTCGAATTTTTGAAGAAAAATTCATAAATTTGGGTTAAGTATGTTCTTGTAAAGTACTGTATCAGAAAATTATCGTTTTCGGACTTTTAAGCATAATCGGATGTCTGCAAGTGACGCAATGTGGGTAGCTCGATCCTGATTGGTTGATCCTGGTTGTTAAAACGTGGCATTTGTTTACATTATCATTTGCTCTTTCCATTCTATTTTGAATAAACCAAACCCGTCAAGTATTAATTCTCTTAAGTGACACGTTTTCAATATATTCTTTCACAAAGATTACAGTACTTCTATTATGTATTTCTAACTTAACACAGAGACTGGCATGAAGTCATGGAAAATATAAACAAACTAATTAAGCATTGAAGTTGCCAGGTACACGAAACAAAAATATATCATGCTTACAGTAAAATACATAAACAAATTATAAATTTAAGTTGAATAAAAGACGTGGAAAAGAAACAATTATATTTTAACAAATTCGATGCGGCATTGTATTTAGGTAACTTCACGTTAATTTACATTCTAACTTTTGTGGGAGAGACTTAGCTCGGCTTTAACACGCCATCTTGTTTATAAACGATCATTGGCACTGACGTCATAGGTCACGTGTCTGTGTATTTGTGATCTTCTTTTTTTCGAGTTGCAAGTACCTAATTATTATTTAGCATTTTTTTTTTTTATCGTTTATTATATCGTTTGCATTATTTTAAATCTCTATAGAGCTCTAGTTAAAAATTGATTAAGTTCAGACTTTCTTTATTCTATAACTCTAAAGGTGAGCTTCTGTTTGCTTTCTATCGCTTAAAATGTGAGCTTTTTCTCAGAAACATAATACATATTACTTTTTTTTTTTATAAAAGATATCCGATAATTGTTTATTTAAAGCAGCTAAGCTAAAAGTTTCAACATAGCTTTCAACATTTTTAATAAACTAAGCAAATTTTAGTAAATTTCTTATTCTGATTCGAATAAATTATAATTATACTCTTGAATTCTATTTCAATGATGCGGATATTTGATTTCAAGAGTTTGATCTTGATATCAGTATGTCAAGGACAAAAATTTTAGTGCATTTTGTATATTTATGTTTTATTTCATATTTATTAACTTATATTATGTTTTATTCCTCACTACAATAATATGTGGTTAAATGGTTAAATATTAAGAATAATATCTTACAATATATTTAAACATTGTGGCTAAAAATCTGTTTGATCTTCAGACTACACAATATATACAAAAGTAAATGTAACTTCAATTTTTCAACAAATTATTTTATTTCATGAATCATATTTTATATTATTAATAATATAAAAAACTTTTGAGAAATTCCTCATCCTTTTATAAGTCTCTCAGATTATTTAATGAAACTTGATTTTTAAATTATTGAAACAAAATTTTAATATCGAATTATACATTTAATTTTAAATTGATGAAGGAAAAACATTTTCTGTATATTTTTTATCACAAATTTCTGTAATTAAGAAAATAAATAAAAAATAATAAATAAAAATAATAATAAAAATGCAAATGTGGACACTAAACAGCTTTTATAACTAATTATTGCAGTTTCTAATAAATTATTTTTTAAATTCAATGTAAGCTTAGTTAATCGGATAAAATGTTTTAGGTATAAAGAGAAAAAAAGAATACAAATATTTAATTAAAAGTAAAAGAAGTAGTAAATTTATTGCACATATTCTCCTTCATTGCTTTAATTTAAAAGTATCTTGCATATTTCATTTGAAGATTATATTCTTATTTTTTTTAAAAAAAATGTTAATTAGGGGAGTTTTTGCAAACTATAAATGAAGTAAAATAAATAACTAAGAAAATCAATCGACTGTTAAAAATCATTTGGTTGCATTTGTATTTTATTTACGTCACACTAGAGTTGCACTAAGTGCCATTGGCGATGGCAACGATCTGAGAAACATCCATGAGGATATTTCGAGGACATGCCATCACAATTTTGATCCTCTGCAGAGGGGTGTACACCCCAATTTCAGTAACCCGAGTGCGAAGTCGAGTACTTTACGGTAAAGCAGCTTAGCGAGGACAAATACCGCACACCCTCAAACCCTTCGCAGAAAGCAAAGATAACTTGGATTTTATTTGCAGACAAATAAAAAAATGCGTCAACTCTCACAGTTTAATAATTAAAATAACATTTTCATAATTTAAAAAAATTGCTTATAGATCATTTATTATATAAAGAATAAGTAAAAAATTAAATATTATAATAAAATGAAATAAAAATAAAGATTTATGTAGAACCTACGAAAATAAAGTGTTAAAAGCTGTAAAATATGTTTAAAATAACAAATAAAAGAAATATAAAGTAAATTATTTTTTTATTAAAAATGCTAAATTTTTGATGCTGTGGTAATTTGTTATTCGATTTATTAAATAATTTGCAATTTGTAATAAATTAGTAATTTGATAATTAAAAGTTATACACAAATAAATTATTATGAAAATTAAAAGTGAATTGACTTTTCTTGACGAAAAAAAATCTTCTATTTTTTTAATTATTAAAAACAACATACAGCTACATAGGTTTCAGATTAAAAAAAAATTATAAAAGAATAAAAAGTTCTGTTTAGCATTGCACTCTGTAGGTAAAAGAGACGCTTTACAAACTGTTATGTAGGTTTATTAAACATGCATGATATTATAAAATAGGTAAACTTAACATTAACTGCAATAAAAAATTAGAAAATCAAGAAATCACTGTAAAAATTTTGCTGCATATTTCCCATCATTTTTGGTGTTGAGGTAAATTAAAAATTTTATATTTCATGTTGTCACATATTTTATTCATTTTCTCATTGTTACAGTTTCATTTATTCATTTATAGGTTTTTTGTTTGTTTGTTTACTGACAACACATATTTCCATGCGTATTAGAATCAATTTAAACCTTCATTACAAAAACATTTTATTTCAAAAGTAAGCACATTTACAATAAGATGTTTGTATTAATTCTTTCAAATAATTGTAATTTTGTCAATCTTATAAAACTTCTTTCACGCGAACTGCAGTTCCGTATTTATAATTGTATATGGTTTACCTCAACACCAAAAAGGGCGGTAAGATTTTTACAGCATTTCTTACAGCGTGGAGGGGCTGATAACATGCAATATTTTTTATTCTTTTTATCATTCCAAAGGGATGAAGATTCTCCCAGACAAGACCAGGCACATTTCGAGGTACCACCGAGGCACATTTTCGAGCGCCCAGCACTCACACTAAATGTTCTTAAATTGGGAATGATGCCACTTGAATACAACCTAAGATCTGCTTCAAGTGGCACCGAAACTGGCCTCCGCAATTGTACAGACTTTCGATGTTCTTTAAAAATCCGTGGACACCTAAACAACAACATGTTTTTTTTAAAATTTATAAAATGTTTACATCCCCATGAAACATTTCGTGATAAAAATGCATTTTATAGCGAAAAATTTCTGACAAATCTTTTNACAAACTTCTTCCATCGGTAGCGTGGATGGGAAGGGACAGAAAACGTATTTCGTCATAAAATTTTTCACTGATGTGCGCATGCGCTTGTTCTCCGTTACATGATCGTACCGAAGAAAAAGAAATGAAAGGCACAAAAGTCTTTTCGTACCGCGCATTGACTGGCGTTTGCTTTGGTGCCTTCAATTTCTCGTGGTGCCTCTCATTTTTAAAGGCACATTAGTTATGTGCCTCTTACGCGAGAAAATACACGGTACATTTAGCTTGTGCCTCTGAAATCAGAGGTACAGTTTTTAGAGTGTACCACTGCTGCAAATAAACAATATTGATATTATAGTTTCCATTCAAAAAGTACAGTTGTTCAACTGCCTGAAAAACTTGTACTAAATTTAATTTAACTAATTGAATTTTATTTAATAATTAACTTAATTTAATAAATTTAATTAATTTGATTAAATTAATTTTTAATTATAAAACATCTGGTTAAAAATGTTTACAATTAAATGCCAGTTGGACATTAAAATATAACTAAACGAAATAATTAAAAAAATACAAGGATTAATTTTAATCTTAAAATTTTAATTAATTTGCAGGTAAATATCAAATACGATTTCTCAGTGGTCTAAGAGCTGAAATGTGGTTATGAAGCAATGGTTTTTGATTTCTGGTTGCGGCTAGAATCTCAACCATCTTCAGATCAATGGGCACCTGCTTGTCTAGGAAGTAAAGGCGGTCGGTACGAAATGTTAAATATTTAACCGTCATCATATTGTTGGTTACGGTGTTATTGGTCATATTGTTGGTATTGTTGGACCCTTGGCCTCCATGACCACCTATCCTCTGGTCCACGGTTGGCTGTTGCGAGAATACTATGCTTTTTATTGGTGAATATTGTGAAAATAATAACATCTTAAAATGTAATAATAACATCTTAAAATGTAATAATAACATCTTAAAATATTCTGAACTCGGTTTATTGAGGAGCGTGATTTGCTTACAAAATTAGATAGCTCTAGAAACTAATAGTATTGCTATACTGTAAGAAATTACAGTAAAAAGTGTTGGGGACAGTATTTCTTATCATACAATTTATTTTTATTGTAAGGTTTTATGGAGCAAAAGTTCCACAATTCTTACAGAAATATTTACTGCAAAATCCTTATAATTAAATAAATATTACTGTAAAAATGAGAAAATAATATTTTGCGGTCCAAATTTTACGATAAAAAAGATTTTACGGATGTTTCACTCAGGGTGTCAGTATTTTTTACCGTAATTTTTTACGGTGTAGGGTTGTCTCAAAATGTTACCCCTAAACTTGCTTCGTTATTCAAGTAGTTCTGAGCGCTTTGGGATCTGAAATCAGAGCTTACATTGAATCTTTTTCTTAATTTTGAAATTTCTACCATCCTATTGAAAAATTACGAAAAAAATAAAAATTATACTTATTTTCAGTTTATTTCGTTAAATTTATTTCACAAAATAGATGCAAACTTAAACATTTACAATTTTCGAATAAAAGTAAAATAAAATTAAATTAAACTGGTTTTTATTACGCATATTACAGTCAATGTAATTAATTGGTTGTTATTAATGCTTATCGGGATTATAAGAAGTTAGAAAATTAAGCCGGTAACAATTATCTAGTATTTAATAGCTACTAAAGTATTTCTAAAATTATTCTGAAATATTATCAATGATAACTAATGGTGTTCAATTTAATAACTGTCAGTTACTGATGATGATTGCCAGTTATTATTAATAATAAATATCGGGGTTATTATTATCTTTTACCTGTTTATCGAAATAATTATCAAACTGTTATTATTAATAGCTCTTTCTAATCATTTGTTTACCTTTTATCAGATTTAGTATCGAAGTATTATTGGTCATCACAAATCCACCTTGGTCGATATTTTATTTATAGAATTTTCATAACTAACTTTTCACATTATGGTTTTAATGCGCAGCCTCATGCAGCCAAGTTTCTATGCATGTAATTATTTTTAAGGAACGATTTTTAAAAATTTGCAATTCACACAAGCTTGAAATTGCTTTTCTAGTAATAATTAAACATCTTTTTATTAGAAATACAGTGTATTTATCAGAAAAGATTTTGAAAAATTTCTGAAAGTGAAGCTACAGTAAAAACAGAAATCGCTTTAGAACGATATTTATTATGAATTAAAAATTGAAATAAGGTAGCTTTTCGTCAAAAAACGTGAAGTGACCCCCTTAAATACACGTGTCTACCTCGATGAACTTTTCTAAAGTTTCTAAACCAATCATAAAACTTCTTTGACACATTCTTATCAAAACTATCTCCTTTCCGGGATCCTTTTTTTTGCATTCATAATGCATTCGTAAAAAGAATGCATTATTTGAATTAACGCACGATCATCTTTCATGGTTCATGGTTATGTATAATTTTAAATAAGTTCTAGATGTTATGTCACAATGAAGCACCCAAGGCGCAAAAACACGAGAATGTTGCAACATGCTTTTAACCAGAGAACTAGTCAAATCAGCTACTTCTTCGAAATTGCGTGATAGTTTTCTTTTAACTGAAGAGTAAAGTTATTCAAGAAACCAGGAAGTATAACTCATTTTTACTTTTACACTTGTTCCATGCTAATAAAAATTATTTTTATACAAAAAAATATTTTTTAAAATTCTTTTTCTATTAAAAGGAATCGCGAAACATAGGAGCATTAAATAATTATAATAACATTAAAAATAAGAGCATTAAAAGCATAAGAACATGGAATAAATTGTTTTCACATCTGGTAACTTATGTCTGTTAAAATCGGTTATAGTACTACATTAAATTAATATGTTTTCTGATTTCACCGTTAGGAATTCTCGGAAGAATTTCGTAAAATGTTAAAATTTATTGGAAATTTAAGTGATATAGAGGCTGATTTGAATATGGGACTAAAGGGAACAGTTTTAATCAGTTAAAATTTCTCTAAAACTTTGTTAGATTCACTAAACTGTTTTACACTTGCGTATGCAGTTGCATAACGATATAATTGATTGAAGAATATGTTAAAAGAATTGCTTTTATGCTGTAAAAATGGATTCTTGATTTTGTTTCACTAAATTCATGTACCGGATGTAATGACTTTTTATTTCAGGGAAGGTCCCAGTTGAAGCACTTACTTTAAAAAAATCGAAGAAGTTTGCAGCAACTAGACAGGTACATAAAAATTGCAGAAAATATTAATCAGATTGTAATTTTAAAAGCCATTTTATTACTAAAGATTAAATGGAATTTTTTCAGTATATATATTAGACTGATACAGTGATTGCAATTTAAAAGATACACAATTGTGATCAAATGTTAAACAAACAGTAAGTTTAAATGAAATTATATTACCAATGTTAAATGGGTATTTTTTCAGAGTATGTTATTGTGATTGCAAACTTAAAGATATGCAAAAATTGCCATAAAAAGAAAAAACAGATCGTAATTTCAAATAGCATTTTATTACTTATGATAAATCGACATATTTTTCATTGTGTATCATAGTGATTGCAATTTTTAACCGCAACTTCAAAGAAACACAAAAGTTGTAAGGAATATTAAACTAATTTCAATTTAAAATTCTATTTTATTACTGACGAAAAATTGCATTTTTTTCTGTGTCATAGGGATTGCAATCTGAAAGATACACAAAACTTGCAACAAATATTGAACAATTCTAAACACAAATGCCATTTTATTATGATGATAATTTTGCAGTTAATTAGTGTGCGTCATAGTGGCAGCATTTGGCATACTTAATGACATAGTTGCAACATTTGACGTCCTGCGTGACATTCAAACATGCACCATTAGAATTTTCATTCTAAAATTTTGGAAAAATAGACGTCAGCAGTCCGTCAGTTCAATGAACCGTAATGTTTACGGTGAAGGAAATATTTTACCTTTACGGTTTTGAAATCGTTTATAACTAGTATGGATAAAAAAAGCGTGAATACAAAACTATACGGTTTTGTAACCATTTACAACCTTCCTTTTTTATGGTGTCAAAACCATAAAAAAGGAAATTTAACTAGACATTGTAGATAGTTTAGCAGCTTTGTGGTGCTGCCATCTATGCGTGAATGAGAGTACCATATTCTAATAACCCAGGGTCACTAATTGGGGAATGCAGGACACTGGAATTCACATTCATGAGTTGAAGGGAATGGAGGAAATATTGTGTTGTCAATCCCCGTTCAGTCGATCTTGAGATTGACAGATTAATCCACTCGGATATAATATGCACTCATCTGCAAGGAACAAAGTGGTATCATTAGATAGGCCTAGTTGGTGCTATAAAATTCTGGTTGTTTAACAGTCTCAGGTGAAAGCAGTTAATAAACGGTTTTTCTCACTGTTAACAGTTTGAATAACATTTTATTTATGGTTATTTGACTGTTTTGTTTGAATATGGTAAAATAACAATTAAATAAATTGTTATTTAAGCTTTCTTTCAGAAAAAATTCTAACAGTGTGCTAAAAAAAATGCAATTATTATGAAAGAGATTGTAAACACTAATGCCATTTAATTATTAAGATAAATTCACAATTTTTAATTTGTCTTGTTCTGGTCCTATTTGTCGTAATAATTCTTTATTGAAGACAATTTCTGAAAGGTACATAAAAATTCAACAGATATCAAACAGATTTTTAAGGTTCAAATAAACCCAGTTTAAATTCAATATTTGCGTTAATTTTTGAGAAATTGATAGTTAATATCATAAAAGTCCACACCTACACTCTTTTAATTCCTTACACGTATTTCAGGATAATTTTAAATTTAATTTCTTTCATACCAATATAACGTCGCAGTAATTTTTAGTGCAGTTAAAATAAAATAATACTGTGTATTAAAATAACTACATTTGTATTTTTTTAAATAGCTTTAAACTTTTTACTTACATAAAATGTATTTTTAAAATTTTAAAAAATCACTGTAATTGCCATTTACTATTTTTAAGCACAAAGTAAAAAATTTTAATGGAATTTTATTTTATTTTATTATAATATTATATTTCCTTTACTTAATCTGTATTTTCCTTATTTAATTTTCCTTAAATTTACTATATTTAAGTTTTTTTTGCATATAACTAAATTTTGATATAAAAGGGATAAAAAGAGCACTTTAAAAGGGAAATAAGAATTAAAAATTAAAATTTAGAATTAGTTTTAGCAGAGAAAATAAGTATTATGCCTATTTTTACGACTATTAATTTCCTTTGAACTGATATTTTTCTTTAAATATGAAGAGTTTGATATGCTAAAAAAAAGAGTATCAAACAATAGAACCCCAGAAAATGCAATTTTTTTCTTTCAATTAATCCGCTTCATGTTAAGTTTAAATTTTTAATTTAAGTATTGGGAATGAGAATAATCTGTTTTGTGTTTTTTTTTTTTTTATTATAGAAAAACAATTTTTTATTTAAAATTCTCATTTAGTAATATAAAGCTCCTTTTTTTAAATTCTTTAATGAAAGCTCAAAGCGCTCGCTTTGTTTCGTGTAACTTAATTAAATTTAATTATTTATACTTAACTAATTAAAAAAACGAAATATTTTAAATACATGAAAAATAAAATATTTAATCGAACCAGGGGACATCGGAATATTAACAAGGCAATTTATTAACAGGAAATATCGATATTCTACTGTACATCACGATATTTTTCTAATTATTCAATTTACATTGTTTTTATGTTGATCCATAATTTCGTTGCCCAAAGGAAGTTTATAAACTTTCAAGATAATATCGTATGTGATATCTATTGTTGTTGTTAAAGCTTGAAATATAATTTTAATTCGATGGTTCTTGTTATCAGTAATAATCATAATATTACTGTATTCGATAATTGTTGTTATAGATAACATTAAATAGTTTATATTTATCATAAGGCATTGTATTTAATGTGCAAGATATCGTAGGAATATTTCTTAAAATATAGTTAATGCAGCATTAATACATTAGTGATATTTTACAATACATTGCCTATCATTAGTATTTAGAAAATAACCCTATTTCCATTTATCAAAAATATATTTTTCGACTTAACTCTTCGTTCATTCGTATTGAACTGAAAAATCACATGCTAAGGCCATAGCATGAAGATCAAGATATCTTAAGGTCTGGTTTCTTAGGACAAGCGCCTTATTTGGGCGTCAGCGGGGGTAGTCAAAAGCAGTTAGTATTAATAAATTATGTTGGCTTTTACTATAAATTTTAAGCAAATCTGTTTTCAATTAACGTATGCAATAAAAACGTAATTACAAGGTAGTTACTTAAAGCTCTGAAGCAATATTAAAAAGTGATTTTTTTTTTAAATATTGCTACAGAGCTTTAGAGAGTTGTTTAGCTCTATTGCTGAAACACCTCTGAAAATATTTTCTGGGTTTCCATTGTAACCACAAAGCCAAGCTTTAAGTTGAAATGGTAACCGAGCGAAATGATTAGGTTTAAAACTTTTTTTTTGAGCAAAATGATTTGAATTAAATCTTATTCCGAACAAAATGATAAGGTTTAAATTTTANACATTCATGCGTTGAAGGGAATGGAGGAAATATTGTGGCGTCAACCCCCTTCCAGTCGATCTTGAGATTGACAGATTAGTCCACGCGGCTATAATATGCACTCATCTGCAAGGAACGAAGTGGTATCATTAGATAGGCCTAGTTGGTGCTATAAGATTCTGGTTGCTTAACAGTCTCAGGTGAAAGCAGTTAATAAACGGTTTTTCTCACTGTTAACAGTTTGAATAACATTTTATTTATGGTTATTTGACTGTTTTGTTTGAATATGGTAAAATAACAATGAAATAAATTGTTATTCAACCTTTTTTTCTGAGAAAATTCTAACAGTGTTCACAAAAAAAATGCAATTAATATGAAAGAATTGCAAACACAAATGCCATTTAATTTTTAACATAAATTCGCAATTTTTAATATATCTCGTTCTGGTCCTATTTGTCGTAATAATTCTTTATGGAAGACAATTTCTGAAAGGCACATAAAAAGGCAGCATATTTGAAACAGAATTTTAAGTTTCAATTAAGCCCATTTTAGATTTAATACGAGCATTTGCTTCAGTTTTTGAGAAATTGGTTTTAAATATTATAAAAGTCCACACCTACACTTCTTTTAATTCCCTACACATATTTCAGGATAATTTTAAATTTACTTTACTTCAAACTAATATAAAGTCGCGTTAATTTTTTGTGAAGTTAAAATAAAAACAATACTGTGTAATAAAATAATTACATAAATTGTCCCTTTTAAAATTGCTTTAAACTTTTTACTTACATGAAATGTATTTTTATAATTTTAAAAAATCAATGTAATTGCCATTTACAATTTTTAAGCATAAAAGAAAAACTTTAATGGAACTTTTATTTTATTTTATTAAAATATTATATTTCCTTTACTTAATCTGTATTTTCCTAAATTAATTTTCTTTACACTTACTATATTTTAACTTTTTTGCGTTTAACAAAATTTTGATATAAAATAGTTAAAAAGAGCACTTTAATAATTATTAGAAATTAAAATTTAGAATTAGTTTTAACCAGGAAAATAAGTATTATGCCTATTTTTAAAACTATTACTTTCCTTTGAACTGATATTTCGCTGCAAATATGAAGATTTTGTAATATTTAAAAAAGAGTTTTAAACTATCGAACTCAAGAAAATGTAATTTTTTTCTTTTAATTAATCCGCTAAAGGAGACTACTTTTTCTGTTAAGTTTAAATTCTTAATTTAAGGATTGGGGATGAGAATAACCTGCTTTGTGTTTTCTTTTTTCATTAGAGAAAAACAATTCTTCAGTTAAAATTCTCATTTAATAATATAAAACTCTCTTTTTTATTCTTTAATGGAAGCGCAAAGCGCAGACTTTGTTTAGTGTAACTCAATTAAATTTAATTAATTATACTTAACTAATCAAAAAACCAAAATATTTTAAGTCGGTAAAAAATAAAATACTTAATCGAACCACGTGACATCAAACCACGTGACATAAGACAATTTGCCTCAATTCTAATTGGTTGTTGAAACGTGACATTTGCTTACATCATAAATTGTTCTTTCCATTCTATTTTGAATAAACCAAACCCATCAAGTATTAATTATGTTAAGTGACACATTCAATATATTCTTTCACAAAGATTACAATTCTTCTAATATTTATTTCTTACTTAACACAGAGACTGGCAGGAAGTTATAGAAATTGCCAGGTACACGAAATAAAAATATATCATGGTTAAAATAAAATACATAAACAAATAATAAATCTAAGTTAAGTAAAAAATGTCGACGAAAAGTAATTATATTTCAACTAATTTTATATGCGATCAACGCTGTATTTTATTGATTTCACGTTAATTAACATTCTAACTTATGTGGGAGAAATTTGGCAGAACTTTAACACGTCATTTTTCTGTTAAACGATCAGCTGGTGCTGACATCACAGGTGTGGGTATTCGTGATCTGTCGTGGGTATTCACATGTGTGGGGTTTTTTATATCATATTTCATAACAAAGATGGAAATAAGTTTAATACCTATGCTGCCTATTATGCTGAACTATCCCGAATTGAAACTCACGGTGGTCTGTGTGATTTAATAGCTGCCGAACAGATTTTAAATTAAAAACAACATATAATTGATAGATTTTAAATAAGGACAACACAAATAGAACTAAAACAATACCACGGACACATCTCCTGAAAGTAGTTTAAATTGAAATC
The DNA here is from genome assembly GCF_043381705.1 of Parasteatoda tepidariorum. NCBI lineage: Eukaryota > Metazoa > Arthropoda > Arachnida > Araneae > Theridiidae > Parasteatoda > Parasteatoda tepidariorum. The sequence continues at coordinate 77,695,601 of NC_092206.1, read as the reverse complement.
TAAGTACTAAGTTGTACTGCGCTGGGAAAGCCGTGACAACAGCTAGACGGTGAAAAAATGCAGTTAATACATTCAAGGTTGAATGAGCAAAAAGCATAATAGCAAAAAACCTTATTTTCATAGTTTATGGAATTTTTAGAGGCTCTTTATTCAAAATTGATGTTTTTATATCGATATAAAAAATTTCTGCAATTTTCTCAAAACGAAAACACTAATAATTAATAAACGCTATATTTTTTGTAAGAAATTTTGTTTGGTGGCTTTAGCAGTTTCAGGCCCCAGCCCTTTCTTCTTGTCCCTTTTCACATTTGAATATCATTGAATATATTGATTGGCATTGAACATATTGATTAAAACTAATGTGTTAAGATTGAAGAGGTGTTGAAAAATTAGAATATTTAAATACTCAGTTGCAGCAGTTGTGCTGTACATTTGTCTCGGTTCCCAATAAAGTTTACATGTTGTACAGGAAAATTTTGAAAGGTGACAGATCTGGTCGTCAAAGGGAGTTAGTATAAATAAATTATATTAACCCAGAGGATAAATTTTAAGCAAATGTGTTTCCAATTAACGTATGCAATGAAAATGTGAATACAATTCAGTTATTTAAAGCTCTAAAGCAATATAAAAAACAAATTTTTTTTTACTCTATTGCTAAAGAATCTCTGTGGGGGAAATATTTCACGGGTTTTCATTGTAACCACAAAGCCAAGATTTAAAAATCAAGCTTGTGGAATTAGTTGTAATGATTGCACGAGCAAAATGATTAGGTTTAAAAATTATTTCGATCAAAATGATTAGATATATAAATCTTATTCCAAAAAAATGATAAGGTTTATATCTTATTCTGAGCAAAATAATTAGGTTTAAATTTTACATTGAGCAAAATGATCAGGTATAAATTTCGCACTGAGCAGAATTATTACGTATAAATTTTATCTTGATTGGTTCGGCTTATATTTTATACCGCGCAAAATTGTTCGGCTCCCACTTTATTTCGAGCAAAATTATTCGTTTTAAATTTTATCTTGGGTAAAATGATTAGGCTTAGATTTTATTCCCATCAAAGTGATTAGGTTTAAACTTTATTCCGATTAAAATGATTAGGACCTTTATGCTAAAAGAATCGTAAACAATAAATTTATTAATATACTGTGGGGATTTTATTATCGACTATATCAACTTTCATCTATCAAAAGGTACCTCAAGGTCGAATCGAGTTAACATGTCTTATATACTAGTCATTTGGTATTTAATATTATTAGTGGTAGTTACGCCACATTACTCCCCTTCCAGAATTTTATCTGGGATAGAATTCTATGAACGAAAGCACTAGTTGATTCATGCTGCCAATTTATTTTTATCCATTTTGCTCATTATATTTTTTCTTCATAGCATTTCGCTCATAATTTTTTTCTTCATTTTTTTTTTTGTTTTAGCATTTCGCTCTTTTTTTGAAGTTATACTTCTTATGCAACTTCCAACAAGGCTGCGTTAAACGTTTAGCGCTACATTTTTATTGGCCGGGAAATCACGTGGTAGGATCCAGTTTTCCCTCATTCATTTCCATATTGTTTAGGTTCTCACTAGCATAAAAATTATAAAAGTCATAAAAGTATTGTTCTTCTATAAATATTTTTTTAGTTTATTTTGATACACATATAATTTAATAGGGTAGTATTTTTCATTTTCAAATTCAGTGGATAACAATTGTAAAAAATGAGTGAAAACAATCCCACTGACAATGCGACGGATTTAAGGTTATGCCAAGGTACGTCTCTTGTGAATATCAATTGATTGTTTCTCTTCTGAAATTACATTATGACGCATTCACATACATTATTAATACAAATACATTTTCCAGGGCGAGACGATGAGGCAACCACAAGCACTTCCACTGGTTCAAGAGGTCCACGAGTGAAAAATGCACAATATTACGGGAATTACAGAGCACGGAAGCGAGCGGAGCAGGAAAAAGAGTCGTTGAATAGAACTAGCATATATATATTATAGCATCCTTCTACGACTGCTGATTCTTCTACAATTAACGTTGCAGGTTGCGAAGTTCAACTTCTTCCGCGCGGAGGGACTCCACGCACTATTTTTTTTCTTTATAGCATTTCGCTCATTATATATATATATATTTTTTTTTTGTCTTCATTTTTTTGTTTATAGCATTTCGCTCATTATATATATATATATATTTTTTGTCTTCATTTTTTTGTTTATAGCATTTCGCTCATTTTTTTTTTCAATATTGATTATTGGCCGGGAAACTTTATTTACTTCACCGGACTTTTTCTTTATCTTTGAGTAGTATATTTTTAAGCAAATCAACTGTTTCATGTGAACCATCCTTCGATATTAGCGTGTTCAAATCACGTCTGGGTCACCATTGTGGGGATTTATAAATCGAGTACGTCAACCTTCATCTCAAAAGGTATCTCTAAATAGAATCAAGTTAACATGCCATATATACTAGTGATTTGGTATTTAATATTTGTAGTGGTAGTTACGCCACAATACAATAAGAAATTTTGCAATCTTTAATTAAGTCATTTTTAATTGTGGTGTAATAATCTGTGTGTCGTCAAAAAAAAAGTTGATTGCTAAGTAGTAAGAGGGGGCAAGGTGAGCTGGGGATGGAGCTCACTCGTAGTTCCTCAAACTAAATCTTTTTTTATTTTTATTCAAAAAACAAAACAAAGAAAAATCTTTGGTATGAAAATGATTTTTCACTGAGCAATCATATAACTGTTATGCATGTTTAAATAACAGTAATTTAACACAGCGAATCATTTTTTTAAATTTCCAGTAAGCATTGCCAACTCTTTGTTTGCTCTACGGCAATTACAAACCTAACGTGATTCTTTTTCCACCCACAACACAAAAGATGCGGTCATAAATTATCACCAGCATTTGTTGAAATCTTTACGCACGCTTTCTCCTGCATCAATTAACAAAACCCTCCTCCAAAAAACGTAGGAAAAACAAAAACAATAATAAGATATATACTTGAATGGTAGAAATACGCATTAGGTATTTGTTCGAGAATTGCTTTTCCTTTGTTGATATATATCGTTATCTGAATTTCTTCCTTTGTTCGACATATCATTAGATATTGGATTTGGTTGAGTTTTGATATCTGAAAAAAGACTAGTGTTAATGGGGAGTTTTAAAAAAGATTTTATTCTTTGTATGATTGAAGGACGCTTCAGGTAAAAAAAAATAAACTGTTTGTGTATTTGTAATGAGCGTTTAATTGTTTGCATTACAACGATTTATAATTTTTTTTTACTGAAATATAATAGAGTGAAAGAGTTATTGCGATGTTATGCTTAACTGCTTAACTATTCACGTTGGGCTTAGAATTATGCCTCGTTCTTAAAAAAAGTAATTATGGTAATTTTAGGAAGGGATAAGAAAAATATTACGTTCTTGAGTAATATTTCTCAAGTATTTAATCTTAAAGAAAAACTAAAAGTGTTTTCACCGTCTCAAGAATGTTTTTTGAAGTTATACTTCTTATGCGACTTCCAACAAGGTTGCGTTAAACGTTTAACGCAAAATTTTTATTGGCCGGGAAATCACGTGGTAGGATCCAGTTTTCCCTCATTCATTTCCATATTGTTTTGGTTCTCACTAGCATAAAAATAATAAAAGTATTGTTTTTCTATAAATATTCTTTTAGTTTGTTTTGATACACATTTAATAGGGAATTTTTTTTTTCGAATTTAGTGGATAACAATTGTAAAAAATGAGTAAAAACAATCCCACGGACAATACGACGGATTTAAGGTTATGTCAAGGTACGTCTCTTGTGAATATCAATTGATTGTAAGGTTTTCTCTTCAGAAATTACATTATGACGCATTCACATACATTATTAATGCAAATACATTTTACAGGGCGAGACGATGAGGCAACCACAAGCACTTCCACTGGTTCAAGAGGTCCACGAGGGAAAAATACCCAATATTACCGTTATTACAGAGCACAGAAGCGAGTGGAGCAGAAAAAAGAGTCGTTGAATAGAACTAGTGATCCTTCTACGACTGCTGATTCTTCTACAATTAACGCCGTAGGTTGCGAAGTTTAACTTCTTTCACGCGGAGGGACTCCACGCACTATTTTTTATCTGTCAAATCTAGCTAAAAGAATGAAAGCAAAAAAAAAAAATTGTTGTGAGTGTGTTTCCATCAATTGGCAGAAAAAAAATGCACTTAATTAGTGAAATTTAACATGTAATTTAAAATTTAACTGGCGTTGAACATCCGACCCAACTCTGAGATTATGTCCATCAATGTTCAACTCCACAGGCTTGTAATTTTGAACCGAACCAAGAAGGCAGGAGAACTCTTGGAGCATTTGAACAAACTGGCCCTTGTGGAGAACTTTTTGATGGAACAAACCTGCATTTGTGTTACGATTAGATTAAAATTACGAAATCATCACACAGTTGCCCATGATCCGTCTACCCTTGAGGATATTTTGCTTTAGCACTGCAAACGGTCCGAACAGAAAGCAGATCAATCGTATCAATCAGTCACAGTTGGGATTTGAACCTGGTTCATTTAATTAGGAGGCAAACGCTTTACCCTCATTGCCTACACGGCTCAATTTAACATGATAGAAGCTATCGATCTCAAAACACAATTTTTGATTAGTCATTAAAATGTTTTTAAAGGTTGAATTTTAACATTTTTGATAGGATTAGCTGAATTCCCGTTCTCCTTAAGAGGTAAAAAAAAAAGTGAATAACAAACAAATCGCTATTAATCAACAACTCAAAATCCCTCATGAAACTGAAGAACACAAATAGATTCAACTAACAGAACTAAAATAAATCTTGCTTTTTTTTATTTATTATTGTTAGTTGCGCTTACCGGAGACTTTCAGTTTCTAGTTTAGGCAGAACATATTTTTAAAAGTCCAACTCACCAAAATAAAAACTAGCAGCACTCAGTGTTATTCTGAGTAGTGAGCTTTCTCGTGCCTAACTCCAGAAAAATTTACAATAGTCCAGCAATTTCCTCCATTGTTTTTGTCATGTAGTCTTTTTTAATGACATTAATTTGTATTCTGTAAAGCAAATTTAGAGTATTTCGAAACCATAAATGATGGCAACTACTTTACAATAAATGTATTTTTTATTTTTATTTTATAACTATCGTTGAATAGTCGACCCAATTTTTTCGGGTTTATGACTATTATTGTTCAACTCCATAGCCTTGCAATTTTGAACCCAATACCGAGGACAAGGGAACTCCTGGATCAAGTATTGAGAGAAATTTTCCTTACTGGAGGACTTTTTGATGGAACTATCCCGCATTTGCGTTACATGGAGAGGAAGGCCACGATAACCTTCCACGGTTAGCCTGATGGCAAGGAAACTTTAACACATGATCCGTCTATCACTGTGGATATTTCACGTCAGCACTGTGGTCGGTACAAGCCGGATGAGGATTTCGTATCGAAAAACCATCGCTGGGATTCGAATCCAGTTCACTTTATTGGAAGGCGAATGCTCTATCCTCTGAGCCATCATGACTTAGGAAATATATTTTGTGCTAACTGGACTTTAAAAGCATATGTTGCATTTTATTGGATCGTTCCAATAAGCAATACTGATTCTGGTATAAGGTAACATGCGTACTCTTTTTCAATTTTGTAAGACATAACGTAAACACTTTATTTTTCTCAAAAGTTTGTCAAGGCAAATGATAGTACACGTTAAAATTTTTTAGTGTATATTAATACCAAAGGTTTGTAAATCGAACAATACATAGCACAAAGAGAATATTTAGACGATTTCGAATTAGGTTGAGCAGAGCAAAAGAGGACAGAAATTAAATATTATAAAATTATTTAATGCAATTGACAGATATTTAAAAACAAAAATATAATTACTACCATTACGCAACTAAAAACATACTCACATTTTACAAAGCGAACTTTTGTTTCTGTGAACGCATCGTTGCCAGCTAACAACAAAAATTCACTCCTTTTCGTACTCGAATACAAACAATCTTCAGACAATATCCTAAGTACTTCAAAATTAGCTTTTGGAAGCAAAAATAATTCACCCATGGTGTGAATGCGCGTGAGTTAGATGCAATCATGTTTCATTTTTGGTGTTTGTATTTAACTATACTCTTTAGAGTGTAAATAAAGGCTGATTAGCTTGGAATAAAGTGTTCCTTCTCACAATATATTAGGTTATGCAACACTCCATTTGGGGAGCTTTTGCACCATAGTTTTTACAATGCAGATAATTTGAAAGCTTGGTATTTTCTACAGTAATTCTATCTTGAAGTGCATGAACGCTTATTGAAGATTAGGAAGTGAAGGCTGAAATATCTCTTGACCAATTTCATGCTGGTTGCTACATGGTCAGCTTTATAAGCTAACGGTTCTACGTTGGAGACAAACTGGCATGCATCAATCTGAACTTGTATGTTTTTGGATCACCAGTGTTTTACAATGACAACACAACAACTGAGCGATTAGTGGCTCAGTTTTGTTTCTAGGTAGCTCAAATATTTGCACTGGTGTAAGCTTCCGGTCCAAGGTACAACAAAATAAATACAGAAACTCAATGAATTCGAAACAATAAAAGTGCGTTGAGTCATTGTTGTATTTGATTGTGCGTAAGAAAACACAAGAGAAAAAACTATTGAATATAAATATTCTACTTAAGATAGAGAAAATCAATGAACTCGCCACTATAAAAATGTCTTGAATCATCTTTGTAATTGTGTGTGCGTAAGAAAACACAAGAGAAAAAACTATTGAATATAAATATTTTACTTAAGATAGAGAAAATCAATGAACTCGCCACTTTAAAAATGTCTTGAATCATCGTTGTAGCTGTGTGTGCGTAAGAAAACACAAGAGAAGAAACTATTGAATATAAATATTCTACTTAAGATAGAGAAAATCAATGAACTCGCCACTATAAAAATGCTTTGAATCATCGTTGTAATTGTGTGTGCGTAAGAAAACACTAGAGAAAAAACTATTGAATATAAATATTCTACTTAAGATAGAGAAAATCAATGAACTCGCCACTATAAAAATGCCTTGAATCATCGTTGTAATTGTGAGTGGGTAGGAAAACACGAGAGAAAAAACTATTGAATATAAATATTCTACTTAAGATAGAGAAAATCAATGAACTCGTCACTGTAAAAATGCCTTGAATCATCTTTGTAATTGTGTGTGCGTAGGAAAACACAAGAGAAAAAACTATTGAATATAAATATTCTACTTAAGATAGAGAAAATCAATGATCTCGCCACTATAAAAATGCCTTGAATCATCGTTGTAATTGTAATTGCCTAAGTAAACACAAGAGAAAAAACTATTGAATATAAATATTTTACGTAAGATTGCATTATAAAAATTCATTTTAGAAAAAAAAATGTCCAGAGTAGAGTTATTTTTTGGTTTGTTTCCAGCCACATCATTATATGAGTGTTATGGTCTCATTTTTCAAATTTTAGAATCCATTAAGATTTCAGTGGCAATATTTCCTACCATAAATTTTCCAGATGTTTCAATCAATTGTGTGTGATTCATTATTCCTTTCCGATACATAAAATTTTATGAATGAAATGCTAAAGTGTATTGAATAACGAAATATGATTGTGAATCTAGTTTCTCTTTTACATTTTGGTTGTTTTTACTTTTAAAAAACTTCAAAGAAACTTTAACCTTTAACCTTATAAAGTAAATGCTGGAAGATTTAGGTTGCTTTTAAGTGAGTGCACTTTTTTGAAATTGTATATTAAAAGAAATGATTATTTTTAATATTTTTTTCATGGAAATTGCCAACTACACTGCAAACATTTTTAGTGCATCTTACCATCAAAAATAGTCGGAATTACTTTACTCCAAAAGCAATGGATAGTTCGCTCTTGGAACGAACAGTAATAATTAAAATGTAAATGCAAAGGGTTAGTGAAGCGTCAAGAATTTTTTACTGTATAGTAGTTCCCACCATTTTTTTATTCAATGACATTAAAATCTATAATTATTGTAAAATCTATAATTATTGTACACATGCGAGTGAGTCAAGTAATTTTTACAATTCAATATAAATTAAAAAATTATTAATTTCGGATGCAATATTTCTTAAAATAAAATTCCTTTGTTATTCAAACATATACACAGTACAGAAGGAATATTAATGTGAATTTGACCTAGAATTAACAAAACCAAAGTGAATTGGAGTTGAATATTATAAAATCACTTAATACAATTGATAGATTCATGTAAATCTTATAAGAACACAAATATCGTTATTACAGAACTAGAAATATACATGCCTTTTATAATAGTTTACACGAGTAGTTAGTCAAATAAATCGGAAAAGAAGATTGTAATTACTTGAGAAATAATCAATCACAATCAATATTCTTGATCAATCAGAAAAGAAGATTGACGATTATTTGGAGATAGATGATGATTTTGGAGGATTGCTGATTATGATTATATGTAAAACAAAAGCTATAATCAGTTTTTCAGCTCAACCAGATAAAAAGATAGAAAATATTCTATAATATTGGAACTTGCTCTCCTGTTGGTACTGGTGTTGATTGGTAAGCTTAGTTAGACTTCGATGTTCGTTATCATAGATCAAAAATCAAAACAGTTTATGTCTTCAGAAGCAATGTAGGCTCACTCATTATGTGTAGCTGGAGTCTTCTGTCATCGATTATATCACTTTTAACACAAATGAAATCACAATTTAACTTTATTTCTCAAAATTTGTGAACGAATAGAAAACGAGAATCAATTGCCAATCGTAAAAGGATTGAAAAGTGAATCTCGTGTAAGCTTTATTAATTTTCGGTATTGAGATTTAACTACATCTTTTAAAATGTGTGTGAAATCCAGATTCGGTATTAACTTGTAATAATGCAAACATTTCTACACTTTTTAGGGTTTTTTATAACTCAAATGCATGTAGATATTACATCATAGTTTTTACAAAGTAGCCTTAGATGTTGTTTTCCTAATTTTTAAATTTTCATTAATATTTTAATCAATTTGTAGTTTTTATTGGTTAATATTTGCTTCAGTTGCGTTAAAAAAATGCAGGAAAATAAATTATTTTAAAAGATATTTCAAGATATGAATGATATATTTATTTACTTTGTTTTGAAGCTTGTTGTCTTTACATATGTTTATTTAGTCTTAACACAACAACAATAATAAAAACTTGATTATACAGTGCGAATGATAAGATGATTTAATTTTCATTGAGTTGGGTTAAGACATCGAGAAACTTTTTTTGATTATAATCGTTTCACGGAAGTAGACGATTTTTTTGCACCGCTTGCAAATGGATTAATTAGTTTTTGCAATTTAAAAAAAATTTAAAAAATGAATTCTCTTTTAAAACTAGTCCCACGTCATCAAGCTGTAAGGCTAGAACAAAATATTTTTAAGAAAATAAATAAATAGTATATTAAAAATAGTATTTGGAAATTCCACCCCCTTCTTCTACTTAGCGAAAAGTGGGTGGAATTTGTAACCCCCGAAAATACTTATTAAGATTGCTTTTGAAGATTGCTTCTCAATTTTAGCACACTTCGCCCCCTTATTTGATATTTGTAGATTTCAGTCTAGCTTTGTATGCATTCTGGTACTCTTTCTGAAATAAGGATCTAAAAATATGCAATATGCATCTAAATAAATCTTATATTTATCAAGATTTCATTGAATTTATATTTCCAGAAATATGATTTACATGCATTTCAATAGTACTTAGATATTGCATTTGAAAAAAAATAATCCTTGTAATTTCAACACTGAGAAAAATTACCAGAATATAATTAAATTTACTGTGCTTCTGGAACTATGGAAACGCCAATAAGCTCAGTAATTATTACCGAAGTGCTTTTGTAATGAATTTGGTAAAACTAACAATAAAATATAGTAGTTTTTTTTTTTTAAATGGAAAAAATACAACCTAACCACGGCAAAAAAGAATAATTTCGTTATAAACCACAAAATGCGATTGAAAAAGACATTTTTAGATTACTAAGACTTTTTTGTGTAAAAAAAAGGGTGCAAAACTTACCTTTGAAACATTTGACAAGCTTACGCGACTGAGCTAATTCACTAATGAATGAAAAGCCCCTAATTAGTAAAGAAAGTTTTTTTCCTCATATATCATATTTAATCAAGATTTATATATTTAAACTTTACTTTGTACAAAAAATAGTGCATGATTCGCTAAATGAATTTTTTTCCATGAAAATGATATTCTTAAAAGGGATTGAAAATATACTTTTTTCCTTTTTCTATGGTTCGAATTTAAATTAGAATCTATATGATTTAGAATATTGTTTGAAAAAAAATTCTTTTGAAAAGTAAATCTGATCTCTTTTATGATAAAAATATGTATTTACTTTGAGCAAAAATTGAAAATATCTTTTCCTTTGAGGGAAATAGGAGATTTGAATTTCTATTTGTTTAAGTTAAAAATTTAAAAGAATCTTTTTTACTGTGCTGTATTATAACTATTATTTGTGAAAGACATATTTTTAGTTGGTTTAAACTTTTTAAAGCACACAAAACATTTTTGTGAAAAGATATCTCCATCATTAATTATTTAATTATTTGAACAAGTTTTTGTTTTTAAATTTTGAGTTAATTCTGTTTTTGTACATAAAATATTTGGAAATTATTTGCTAAGTATTAATTGAAATGTTGAAAAAATATATTGTAGAAAATTATTAGTATTATGAATATTTATTACTAATAGCAAAAGAAAAGAATTACGAAAAAGTAGGAAAATTATACTATTATAACTAAAATGTTTAACTAAGTAATTAGTTATTCGAAATTATAAAAAGAGCAGTTTTTGAAAAACTTTTTTAAATTTCAAAGCAATTTATTAGTTTTTTCAATCAATATTTTAATCGACGCTATATATACATACAAATTAAAGAAAAAAGTCGCAATAAATTAGACATGTAATATTCTATTTAAATATTTATTTGAAAATTTTAATTTTATGAAAAGGAATATAAATAATTCGTTTTATATTGCGGACATACGTACAATGAAAGTGGTAAATAGTGCACGCATCATACGTGCAAATGAAAATTACTTAAACTGTTATTAACATAATGTATGTACAGTGCGCAAAATTAAAAAAAAGCGGGCCACCTTGAATAACTTTTGTTATAATGATCGGATCTTTTCGTTCTAAGACTCAATTTTAATGATTTGAGAGGGTGACCTCAAATATGTTAATTAATTAGTGCCGACGATATTTTAAAATACGAAATCAGACACAACAACGCACTTTCTATGAACAAACATACCTTTTTTACGACGAATTCGGATTTCAGACCCCCAAAATATAGGGGGTAGCCACAATCTGGGAAATATGGTCCCAATATTTTGATCAGGAAAAGCGGTTCAAAGTTTTGACCCCTTAATGTTAATTTTACTTTGCGTATTTCGCCATATCTCGAGAACTTATAAAGCAAATTGAAAAATTTTTGCACTCAAATATAAAATTCATTTATTCAAATGGAATTCCCCACAAAAATACATTTTAGTAGTTATTTATAATATTTTATTTAAAACTAGTCCAAAAAATTTTGAACTGCGAAGTATAAAATTTTTTACATCATTTTAAAGACTGTTTGGTGTTGGAAATTGGTGTTGAGTTGTTCCGGAGTAATTGAATTTCAAAAAAGTCAGATACATAAATTTGATTTCTCAGGAACTATTTGGCCAATTTTGGTCAAAATTTGTTTTTGTTTTTTTACCGTGAAAAAATATATTCTTTAAAATGATGCAAAAAATTACATACCTTATATTTCTAAATATTTTCAACCATTCTTAGATAAAATTAAAAAAAAATAATAATAGTTATTTACTAACATGTATTTTTTGGAAAGGAATTATCTTTGGAAACATGAATTTTAAAGCTAATATGAATTTTATAGCGTGTATAAAAATTTCAATTCGCTTAAAAAGTTCTTGAGATATAGCGAATTACGCAAAAAGTAAAATTAATTTTAAGGGGGCACTAACTTTGGAGAACTTTCATGACTATAGCTATTGGGCTATATCATGACTATAGCTTATTTCATAGCTATTGGGATCATATTTCTCAGATTGCGGCAACCCCTTTGGATTTTGGGGGTCAAGAAACCTAATCCGTTGAAAGCAAGGCATGCTTATTAAGAGAAAGTACGTTTTTGTGTCTGATTTCATAACATAAAACTTCGCTTGCACTTAATAGTTAGCATATTTGAGATCACCCCTTGGGCCATTGAGTCCTAGAACGTGAAAACTCTATCATTAGATCAAAAGTTATTAAGGATGGGCCATTTTTTTAGCACTGTACATCGGGTGTCCCTTGAATTGCGTTGAAACTCCATTTTTGTATATTTTGAGATATAAAACTTTAATCACTTATGAGTGTATCATTTTTTCTTATCAAGTTTGATTTTTACTGCTATCTAATTGGCTGAAGAAATAAGCTATTTATTAAATGAAATTGCAGTATGAACTTGTAAGTGAGTAACTCAATTTTTTAAGATCTTTTTCAGATTCGAAGAAGGCTTTCCTGTGTTCTACATCATACTGGATTCTTGAAACATATGAAGAAATTTACATGTGTTCAAAAATTAAAAAAACGAATGCGTTAGATATTTTTAAAAGAAGCATTCATGGATACCGGCCTCCCACCTCACCAGGTGGGTTAGAGGTTGTAGTGGTAGCCTTCATCTTTGAAAAGGTACCCCATCATAGAGTCGAGTTAACATGTCTGGCTGTTACATGTTCATATACTAATGCATTTGAATTATATTTTTGTAAAAGTACACTACAAGGTAAACTTCAAAATCAAACCTTCAGTCTTCATTGCAGATTCGTATTTTTCAAAACAGAAGCACGTTCTAACCTTTTTAGTTCACAGATGGCATTGATATCGCAAACTCGACATAGGAGAAAAATGAATGAAACTGAAGATATCCCGAAAATGCATAACAGATAGAAGAAATAAAGATAGACATGTTTGATATTCTGATAAAACCTATATAATGGCATTAAACTCATCCTCATCTTACAACGTGAATGATTGGAGACATTCGATGATTGGAATTGAAGTTAAGTGTCATTGACTGCATCTTTTGAAAATATTACGTGCATATTCTTAAAATTCTGAAGTTATGCATAGTTCTCGAAAATTTCGATCATTTCTGTATTTCTAGGAAATTCCTTAGAAGTTAAAAAATTAATAGTATTTATTTTCGCTTCACAAAAAAACAATAGTATCATCCTTTGTAGGACCAAAAATTAAGCATTTTTTTATGTTCGTTTCTTAACGTTTCGTAAAATTTGTGTTCTTCTTATTTTCCAAGTTTAAATCAAAATCCCAAAGTTATGGAAGTGAACCAAGGCAGCCATTCAGTGTTTTTGCGAGACTTGTATTCCTCTTGTTTTCCAAGTTTAAATCAAAATTAAAAATCTATAGAAGTGAGCTAAGACCAACAACCACTGTTTTTGTGAGACTTGTGTTCCTTTTACCTTCCAAGTTTAAATCAAAATTACAAATCTATAAGAGTGAGCTAAGACCGATAACCAGTGTTTTTATGAGACTTGTGTTCCATTTGTCTTCTAAGTTGAAATCAAACTTAAAAAGCTATGGAAGGGAGATAAAACAGTCAATCAATGTTTCTGTTATACTTGTGTTCTTCTTTTTTCAGTTAAATTCAAAATTGCTAAGCCAGCTATGGAAGGAAACTAAGAATTGTTCAATATTTTTGTTAGATTTGTATTCCTCTTGTCTTTCAAGTTAATTTCAAAATCACAAAGAGCTCAGGCAGCTCGTAAATGAGCTCAGACAGACAGTCAATGAGCTCAGACAGACAGTCAATGTTTTAGTTTTACAATAGATTGGCGTTCCGCTTCCCTTTTAAGTTAAACTTAAACTTAAAAAGTAACGGAAATGAGCTATGAAAGCCATCTGCTGAGAAATAACCTATAAATGGATGAATGCAATTGGTTCAAATCTTATAACGTGGCTGAAAATTCTTTTGTCTAGTTATAAAGATGAAAGAATATATTAATGCTTACATCTAAGAACTTACTTAGTCGAAAACACACGTAAGGGTTATTTAATAATAACTGAATTTCGAAAGTTTGAGTCTGAATGTATAGAATAAATTGTTATTCTGCTCAAATAATTTTTTTTTTTAAGGCGAGAGAAAAAAAAATCAGCTTGTGTTTAGAAGTGGTAACTTTGACTTGACCATTTTTAGTTTCGCCAGTCATTATAATGCAAAGGAGTAACATATTAAGTTATATTAATTATTATTAAGCTTTAAAATATAAGTAGGTAGTTATTATTTTTTTCATCCCATTTTTCGCTCTCAATGAGTGAAATAAAATTTCATATTAAAATGTTTTAAGTTAATGATGCCTAGTTATTATATAGTTGCCTAAATTTATTTCATGAACGAAAAATAATAATATTTTATTTATGAAAGGGGCGAAAAAAATTATTACGGTCCAGAGAACTTGAGTTTTCGAAATTTCCTTATTCTTAATCACACCAATAAACACGATAAGCTTTTTTTCTTTTTTAAAAACACAAAAACAATCATAAATCTCGAAATTCATGTCTCCATAATTGGTATTTGAATTTAATTTTTTGAAATTGTATCATTTTCTGTTATTTAATGAACCATGCATGCCTTATAAATAAAAACTAAATCCAGTGACTGATCAGCATCACTGAACGAAACCAAAATTTTCATGTTGTGATACATCACCCGAAAACATTCTAACCATCATCACATTTCTAAAAATATCAACATGTTTTCCACTTAACATTGGTCATTAATTTCGTTAACCAAATGAAATTTATCAATAATTCCAATATTGTATTTGAGCATAATTTCTCGATGATAATGTTTCTTACAGTTTACCTTGGCCAATAATGATCGCTGTGCTATCGTAATCGATAGTTATTGTTGTCGAAAATGATCAACTCATCGGGGAGTTTTCAAATCTGTACACAGCTCGAAATGTTTACCAAAATTGATATTACAAGATATGCGTGTCTACGAAAAGTGAGACAGCTCAAAATGCATGTCTAAGAAAGTGGACACGGCTCGAAATGTGTGTTTACGATAATGGACACAGCTCAAAATACATGTTCACGAAAATAGACAAAGCTCGAAATGCATGTTTTCGAAAATTGTCGCAGCCCAAAATGCTCGCTTGCAAAAATGGTCACATTTCGAAATGAGTTTCTACGAAAATCGAAATTGTAAAATATGCGTGTTTACAAAAATGGAAAAAGCTGGAAATGTTTTTTTTTAAATGGTCGCAGCTCGAAATGCGTGTTGACAAAAAACAACACAGCAAAATACGCGTTTTTACAAAAATGTACGTAGCTCAAAGTGTGCTTACGCAAAAGTAACAGCTGGAATTGCGTGTTTACGAAAATGGACAAAGTAAAAAATGAGCCTTTTCAGTGTTTAACTTAAATTTAACTACTAAACGAGGAATTACGTATTTACTTTTCCTTACTTATCTAGACACTAAGCATAATCATTATGAAGCAAAGTCACTTACTTCTGATTCGGGGTGGGTAGGTATATTACAGTTGTAACTTTTCAGACGATGTCATCCTATTCAGGATTCTAAACTATAAAGTAAGTTTTAAAACTCTAAATTTTTACAACTTAAATTTAGTAAAACTATTATAAATTTGTAGCACTGTAGCAACCTTGTAAAAACAACAATTTACTTTTGCAATTTTTTCAAAAACAGACTAATTTTTTAAAATATGCCAAAGGATTTAGGTGAATTACCATATTACATAATTACATGATGAATTTAGTTAGATTCATTAATTTGTTCTTAAAAAAAGAACAACATAAAAGAAGTTTGTAAAATGACATCAAAGTCTTTGCCGTTTTCTTAAATATGTCCATTTTCAAAGACATGCATGTAGAGCTGCGTCCATTTTCGTAAACTCACATTTCAAGCAGTTTTCAGATTTAAACACTCACCGACGATATATTCAATCCATACAGTAAAACATGGTATTCAATATATGTCGCAAAAACATTTTTCTTTGTAAAAAATGAATGCTTTTGAAGGAATTCAAAACAATTTTCTACACTTTTTTTTGTTAAAAAACAAACAGCATCATTATCAAAATGCTCTTGGTTATGTGATGTACAATATTTCTGATGTTCCATCACTTATTTTTATTTTTCTATAAAAAAGTAATTTGATTGATTGCTTTGATATTTTAAATGCAATTCTGTTCTCAGTTGATTTATTTAATTGCTTCGATGTATCAAATACGATCTAATAATAGATGCTATTCAGGTACGACTTACCAATTGTTTGTAAACTTCTCTTATTAAAAAAATTTAAAAAAATAATAAAAATTCCTTTATACAGACTCCGCACATTGAATTAGAAAAATTAGAATGTAAAACACTCATTCTTTAAAAAATCTACTCTCGTGCGAGAATTATCGAATTTAATAAATTATGAAAAAGAATTGTAAATTACTCTTAATTAATTTAAAAAATCAATCTGAGAAATGCAATAAAAAAAAAACTAAAGTAATCTAAGGTGGGGCTTTAAAAGTTTATAATGAGTATAAATAAATAATAATTAAAACTTCATAAATTTACTTTTTCAATATAAAAAAATTGTTGTTTTAATTTGCTATTGCAACTACATATGAAAATACAATAGAGTATTTTCAATCAGACATAATTTAAAAGAAATTTTGAGTGAAAAAGATACAAATATAGTGGCTCTTGTTTAAAACCAAAGGTTATCTTCGAGTCTTGGGTAACTCAAAACCTTACTGAACTTCGCCGGATTTCACAAAGTGATTGAGCTTTTTATCTGAACCTAACAAAAGTTAACATACTTAGGCAGATAATGCGTAAAACAGTTAACATACTTTCAAAGAATAAATCGAGCATGTAAAATGTATCATTAGTTTCTTTATTGACTTCTACAGCATTTGCACAACAAGAGGCAACGATTCCTTGAAGAGTGGGTGATTCGCGTTCGAGAATTTGACAAATGTATCCTTTTAATTGTTTTAAAAATTTATTCCCATGGCATTACGCATTCAGTAGAAGATCATTCTTCTAATTTATTGTAAAATCCGAACCAATAAAAACTATATCCTCTCTTTCAAAAACGACCTTCGTCTTCCAATGTCTGTTGCAACCTATTGTACAGGAAGCATTCTTTAAAGAAATAACGCCTCTTTAAACTGTTTATCTAATAAATATATCTCGGAAAAAATTCAAGTAGATGAAATTCTATACTTCCTATGTCAAGGCAACTAGAGGACAGTGCTTTGACTATAACGACAGGTAATGTCAAAGCTTTTCTTTGGAATAACTATAGCAGTTTTAAAACAAGGAGTCATTTCTACCGCCATTTGCAAGGCTGGGATTAGAGCGCATGCGCGACGTTGTCATGGAAACCATCCGCGACCGGCATGAAAGGCTTGTATAAATATGCCAACTGTGAAGCTGACCTGTTACTTGTCATCATTTCATCCCAGGTATCATCTTATCAAGGATAAAATTGCGGAGGGATAAAATATACTTCGGGAAAATTAATGTAACGTAAAATTTACAAAAATCAATTAAATTTTTTTAAATTTTGACTTTGTGAAGTGCCATGTGGAATATTAAGGTGAGTAAATAAAATTATTATATAGAAATTTTGAGAAAAAGTTTTTACCCTTAATTTCACTTTTATAGAATTTTTTTAACGCCTTCAAAAACGTCTAAGTTTAATAAATGTAACTATTTTTTCTAAACTGATTTCTGTTTATTTGCAAAACATTAAAATGTCTATTTATTAGAAATTAATCTCTTAATTATTTTTCAATTTTATTGGAATTTTTGGAGAAAAACGTTTAAGACATTTCATTATAAAATTAAATTAAATTAAGTAAGTTAATCTTTCACTATTGTAAAAGATTAAGTAGTGCACGCGAAAAACTTCCGAATATATTGTTTAAAAATGAAATATATTGTTTATAAATTGAACTGTTTTAAATTTAACATGGAGATAAATAAAAATATTTTTCTTCTTCTGATGAATTTTGATTTTATTTTGCTTGATTCAAACAAAAAAAGTTGTTTTGATATTTTTTACTCATCTGAGTTGTATTTCAAATTTTGTAATAATATAATTTAAAATTTATCATGCTTGAATTACATCAAATCATATTTTTTATCACATACAAATTTTTATGATAAAAACAAATTGTGATTATAATGTCAATGATTTGATTTGTTTAATTTGTAAAAAATTATTTAATATATTTAACTAACCTGAATTATATCACAATAAGTTGAATACCTTATTTAAATCTTATATTTCTATCTTGGTTCAATACTTTATATAAATATTATATTTGTAGATTAGTTGAATACAATAACCTAATGTTGTATATCTAGATTTTTTGAAAACAATATTCCAATATAATTTTTATTGGTCAAATACTATATTTCTAGCTTGCTTGAACTCAATATTTCAATATCATAGTTGTAGATTGGATGGATACAATATTCATAATTTGGTTAATTACAATATTTTAATATTATCTTTCTAGAATACATTATTTAGAGCTTGTTATGGATGCTGTTTTAATCACAGAAAACAATTTTATCTTATCTTTCTCTTATGAGAGTCTCAACAAAGATGAGAGTTTCGAATTTAATTTGATGAAACTTTCAAAATAATTAGTCTTCACTTTTTTTTAATCTATTGTAATGACAAACCAGAACTTTAAATAACATAATTTGAAATTTGCAAAATAATTTAGCAAAATTTCAATCATTTGTTTTTGAATGTTAATATTTTGTTATAGAAAATTGTTTTGTATGTGAAATTTAAAAAATATATATCATAAATAAACTGCAATATATAGTCAGTATCATTTGAAATGAAACTCATAAGAGCAATAGATTATCACTTTAACATACTATGATGGACACAATATTTGAAATAATGCCATTACAAATTATATTTGATATTGTTAATTTTATTTCAGATTTTTTATCGTATTATGGTACAATTTAGGTAAACTTGATATCATTGTTAATATGCGCATTAAAGAGTTATTTGAGAGTGAGAGATTAAAATAAATTAATAGTCATATTTAATTATTGAACATTAAGCGAGTTTTAACTAACTTTTTCATGAAACAAAAAGAATCATTATGATGCATCTTCAGTTTGAAAATATTAAGTTAAAAATCAGTTAAAAATCGAAATTTAATGACAAATATCACCCCAAGAAATTTTCCTTTCGTTCTGCTTTTGTAAAACCATTTCTATACACATCAATTAAAAGGGGGAAATATTAAGTGTAAAATAATTTTTAATTTTTTTTCTTAATTATTTCTAAAAATCATAAGTAATCTTATTAGAGATTGTCACATTTTATCCGATATTAAACAAATTTTATAATTTAGTAACCTTTTCAGAATTAATATTTTATTGTTGTTTCCTAGAATGACAGAAGCATTTTATTCATTTTCAATATCAGCCCCTGCATTTAACTATTGATACAAGGAAAAGCCATTTTTCACCATTTTTTTCATAACCATTTCCCTTTTCTTTTTATTTCACCTTAATTTTTGTTATTAAGAGGATGGAAGTTATAAATAACTCTTCCAAATTTGTTATAAAATTTAATTAATTAATGAAAGATATTTCAGAATTTTTAAGTATGAGGATTATTGTATATTGATTGAATTTTTTCATCGCTTTCGCAGATCTTTCTTAAAATTTGCCGAATAAAGAATTTTATATTTCAGAGCTACTCAAATAACTTTCATATTAGAATGGAATTAAATACAATATCGAAATGATTAAATGTTTTTCATAATATTTATTTAATGTATATGATATTTGATTTATAACTATAAAATGAATTAAAATGACATTTGTTTTATTATAATAATAATTTTAGATAGTAATTTTTGTGTAATGACAGATAAATTATTATAATATAATATAGCTCTAATGAAGAAAAGAAAGATAATTAGCATAAATTGTTTTTAAATATTATGAAAGTTATATACTCTATAAATTTTTTTCTCTTGTTTAATAAAAACACAATTATTTTTGCCGTTTTAGTTCACGTGAAAAGTTTTTTAAATAATTAGTGTTTAATTATATTCTTATTTTTAGTTAACTGCCAGTTAATCTGTCTATTGCACGGAGAAAATTTTTTGATAAAATTTACTGCACTTTTTGTTTATCACATTTCTAGTTAAAAAAAGACATAATTATGACAATGAAACCAAAATATAAGGTATTTTAACTATTTATTTGGTAATTGTTTCGCTTTTGTGGTAATTTTTTCGCTTTTATAAAACGTTTTGTTGGAAATTCTGGTTTTCTAAGTCATAGTTCTTATTACCACATATTTTGAAAACGAAACAAAACTCAAAAGTAAATTTAACCGAATAAATGGTTTCTGCGCCATGTTCTAAAGTATTATGATAAAAATGCCAAATTTTATGACATTTATCACATTTTATTACATATTATAAAATTATATGTTATTGTTAATTTTACCAAAATCATTACCAAAGCTCTTTGGTAAAAACTACTGAACTTTTTGGTATTCCCATAGAGCTAGAAACGCTATGAAATTAAAGAAAAAGAGATAGTAGTTTTGACCATATTTTTTTTCTCTGCGAGATGTATATTGACCATAAAATGGCGAAACATTTACCATACATTTGAACCATATAAGAAACTTGTATTCCCAGCAGGCAGATAGCTCCAGTTGAAATTTGAGCACTCTAGACATTTGGAAAGAATTAAGAAATAAAGTAATCAAATTTCAATAAATCGTTAAATGTTGTGAGAAAAGTCTTATTTCATAAAACATCTGAGGAGGCTATTTTCATGCCAATTTTTATTAAATTAAGAACAGTAAAAAAATGACTTTTTTTAAATATTTACCTGTAAAAGAATTTGATAAACGTAAACTGAATAAATGGTGTCTTTTATACTTAAGTATAGTAGTGGAAGCACAAATAAAAGGTTTTGACTGACATTATTTCTTTATTCAAAAGTTAATCTGGTCACATTTTAATGGAAAAACGTGTAATGCGTTGAACTGTATAGCTAATATTAGTTATTTTACAATATTTTAGTTTAAATAATAGAGAACATGTTTATAAATCAGATCTGAAACATTTTTAGTTACATTAATTTACACCACTACCATTGCAATTTTTTGTGTATTTAATTTTTTTTAATTCCATTTCATTTATAGTTTAAAAATAATTGTTATACGCCCACTCATAAAAGCGCGTTAACTGCATATACGTAAAATATTTCAAAAATAAAAATAACAACTGCAATTTATTTAAATTAGAAACATGATTTTAACAAGATTTTAATTTTATTTTGAGAAAATAAACTTTTAACGTACGTAGCAGCCTATTTAAAAATCTAAAAAACAACGCTAATTACTAATTTCTATAATAAATATTCTGAAGCCAAATTTTAATTCATAGATTTAAATTCATGCATAGGACAAAAGGAAGAAAAGTTAAATTATTTAAAAATCTTTATTGAAAGACATTTTGCTACAGCTAAAGACCTTTTCCAACATTCAATTCATACATATTTATGGTTATTTCCCCACTATTTTAAGAAAATTAAAATAAAATTCATTAATTTTATTTTTTAACCAATAATTACTTCCTTCTATACTCTTAGGATCAAACGATGAATTCTGACTCTTTAAATAATGAGGAAAATTTTTTTTATTCATTTTGAAAATTAATCATACTTACCTCAAAACTATTCGATAAGGCTTTAATTTATGTTTTATGTGAGTATAATGAGCAAAACGGCTGTGATTGTAAACTGGTAGATATATTTTAATTCTAATAATCAAAGCAACAATTCAAATTTGCTATCCGAAAAATAAAGAAAAAATAGCTTTGCTTATTTTTTTAATAATCATTACAATATCTTACATAGTTTGTATTTGTTTATTAAATATATGGTGTTAGTCAATTGCCGCCTTTCATATATACGTTTATAATCCTTGCTAAAAATGAACCAATACAATTATTCATATTAATTGTTAAAAATTAGTATTTAAGACAGGTAAAAAAAGGATTTTTTTAAATCAAAACGAGAATTTAATTAACAAGTTAGACGAGATTAGCAAATTTAAGGCCTGTATACAAGCGGAAACTAAAAAGTTGATGAATGTTTACGTCAGAATTTTCTCCATATTTTATCAGGTAATAAAACAGGTTATAATGCTCTAAACACCACCTTCATAAGTGATTCATCGTTTTTTAATAGCGAACTTTTTCTTTAGATGTAAATTTGCAAACCTTAATGTGAATACCTTATTTTATTTCATTTCTGACAAAGATACTCAAAATTATAATGCTGAAAATTGCTAAAACTCGATGTGTTTTTAAAGTAATTTATATTATGTGTTCGCATTTTTACAAAATCTCCTAACTGTTTACATGCTATTCAAAATATACGTTTTTAATATTATTAAACAAAAATCAAATATTAAATTAATTTGCATAACACTGCTTAACGAAGACGGGAACGGAGTTTTTGAACTTTAATTTCAATAGCTCTTGATCTTATGATTTCATGACTGATTATTTATTAAACTGTAATTTTTTTAAACTGTTCATGCAATGCATTTATATTTATTACGAATACATAGCACGTGTATGAAATATCCATAAAATGTGATAAAATAAAAATATTTAATGGTAATCTTTTTTCTAAACTTTAAAATTTTCTTACTGGTATTTATATTATTTTCTGATTTTTCTTTTATATAATTTATTATTTTAGCATTAGTCTTATTTTCAAAAGCTTTAAAATCAAATCGTACAGCAATTAAAATTGCTCTTAACATCTATCTTTTTTATTGTTTATATTCTGATTGACATTGATAATTTTTTATATACAAATTCCATAATAAAATTCATCATTTTTGGAAAAACTTTTAAAAATAATTCTATACAAACAGTTTTATTTATTTCGTAATATTAATAATAATAAAAATATGAATAAATTTATACAAAATTAAAATATTCGATAAAAATTTTTTAAAGGCGTACACTGGATGATTAAAACCAAAGTATGCCTGTTAAAGATAAGAGTAACTTCGGGTTGTTAGTGAGGTATGATATCTCCTTTATTAAAATAAGGCTTTTTAGTGTCAAAACACAGATAAAAGAGAGGTGCAAACAAGATGAAAAGCATTAAAATAATTACCATACTATATGGTAGCGACATTTCTGATTAAACAAACCATAATTTGGATAACAAAAAGAAAAATATACGGTATTTAATAATAACATTTGGTAATTTTTTCGTTCATATGGTAACGATTTGCCACGAAATTCTGATTCTCTGAAATCATAGTTAGTTCTTATTACCGCACATTTAGTAAGAAGTATAAAACTGAAAAGCAAGTTTAACCAAATAAAGGCTTTTTTATGCCACTTTTTTATGCCATGCTCTAAGGTATCATGATAAAATTAACTAATTTTAAACCAAACCAAATTTATCAAAGTAACCAAGCCATTTATTTAATAAAATTTTATCACAGATTATAAAACTATGTTTTATTGTTAATTCTACCAAAGCGCTTCAATAAAAATTACTGAGCTTTTCGATGTTAGAGACGAGGTGAATTTTACCATATACCAGAACAGGGATGCGATACTGTAAGTAGAAGTAAGTTACAATAGGAAAAAAATTTATAATATTCAAACGTAATAAATTCAAAAATGTTTGTGTCAAAAATATTTAACTATACAATAAACAGAATAGCAAAATAAGGATAATCTGAAATAAATATTTTTTTTCAAGGTCTCCTTCTTAAAGACAAAGTTTGGCTTAAAATAATGCAGCGAAATACGTACAATATGAAAAAGAAAGCAATTTGTTTTCAAAAATTTTTAAAAAGTTATGAATATTTGAGTTCTTCCTCTGCAAAATTTAGTGAACTGTCAGTCACGTTTCATCAAAAATTCATTCATGAAGGAAAAAAGCAATGTTCCATAACGAAATGACAACCGTTAAGAGCTGTACTTGACTGGGATACATTTTTTAAACATATTTTTTGCTCATGACGTACTTATTTTATATTTATAAAATCCATTAAAAATATATTAGATTTGCATATAACATTTTGAATGTTATGTAAGTTTAGGACACATCTTAAACTTAAAAAGTAGTAGTAAAATGTACATTTTCAAAAAAACTATTTTTATTTAGATTATGGTATCAAAAGTTTTTAGCCATAATATAATCATTTCAAACCATATTATGGGTAAATTTTCTATAATTTTAATAATATGTTAAATTGGATCATGTTTAAAGTCAGATCATGACATCGTGTCATCATAATGCGATATTATGGTTCACGATAAGAATGATTTCGATTACATAATTTAATTTACGATGTTATAATTGAGTTCAGTATAATATAGTTTAAATTTGCAATCAAAATTAAAATTGGAATTAATTTGATTGATAATGTATTTCAATTTGTTCCGTAACTCCTAACTGAGTGATTAAATATTTCGTTTGTAATATAACTGCATAAATTTTAGTATCTTCAAAAAATTACTTATTTAAAACTGTACATTTAATAAATAATCCCGATAAACTGATTCATGATTATGAGAAACAATAAATTGCTGTGCATTGTTGGAATCTTAAAATAACTATTCAATTTTTTGTCATAAATTTAATTTTGGCGTTGAGAGAATTATTTCAAGCAGTAATATCAGTTTATCTTGATGCCCTGGAATCTTGTTTTATTCATATGAATCTTGATTCTTTTGTTAAGAACATTAGTTCCTTGCCTCATATCTCGAGGAAATGCATTTTACCTTAGTTTACCCCTCTCAGTGCCAGTGGTTTTTCTGGTTTTATTTTTTTATGTTCATTTTTATCCTCTCACGGCTTTTGAGGTTTTTCTTATTCAGTCTCTCACCTTTATTTTCCCTTTTTCGTTTTCAATTTCACCTTTTATATTTCAAATCACTTCTGTTTCTTCTCATTCACGTCTGGTAAGTTTTGAAAAATGAGCTCCTAATTTTGAGCAATTGGAACATGCCAACTGTTATTTTCAATTTGTATATTTTTTAACCGAATGAAATTTTTTAATCAAGTAAAAACTATACAGCTTCAGTCAATGTTCTGAATACGTGGCATTACATAACTCTGATCTTGTATAAACAGAATTTTTTCTTTATTTTAACAAAAAAAGAACCTTCGTTTATCTGTCGTGTAGTTAATGGTATGCCATGCAGGCATGTAGTGCAAAAACTATACTCTTTTAATGCTTTACTACTTTACATTATTAGGCATGTTCACAACTTCGAAACTTTTTGAGCTTTAGTACATATTTTAAATTGAACAAAAAATGCAGTGTTTGATAAATTGAAATCAATAATTCCTTTTTTAACGATAAGTACTTTTCTGTTAAATTAAAAGTTGTTTGATTAATTTTAAAAGTAAAAAAAAAACATGAAAATTACAAAATATTAAAATTGTAATATAAAAAGTACTAGAAATCGTATGAATTTAAAACTATTTTATTGATTATTACATTTAGAAATACAGTTACGGCTAAACCACAAAGTATAAAGTTAATCATAAAAAAATAAACGAAAAAGATATTTACTTTCTAAATTTACATACAACAAGAGGGTTTTAACAGTGAAAATATTTATAGGAAGCAGAATAATTTATCTCATCTAAATTTCAAAAGACTAAATAAAAGATGTATGTTTTCTGTTAAATTTCCGAAAATGGAGTTTTCTGATATTAGGAATTCAAATGACATAAAATATGTAGTAGTATGAATTTAAATGAACTTAATAAAAAAGTTTATATTGATGAATTTAAATGGCATTATAAAATCAAATATTAATATTAATTGAAATGGCAAGAGAGTAAAAATAGCTTTAATGTATTTAAATGACGTTATGAAAACTTGCACTCAAAAAAATTTGTTGAAATTCATACAAAATTTCAATTTTATTAAATTTATAATTTTAAATAGAAAGTCATCAAGTAATACAATAATTTTGTTAAAATCATGAACTGAAAATTTAATATGTATGACTAGTTTCTGAAATTTATGATGTCAAATTAGCGTGTATGATATTTTTCTTTGAAAATACGTGTTTCCGGAAATTTGTAATTTATTTATTAACCTTTACAAATAGAATTGACCTTTCTTTCTTGTTGGTTTTTGCCCTGATTAATATTCAGCATACATAACTAAAATCCAAAATACGAATATATTAGAATTAAATTTCTTTTATTATTTATTTTTCTTTAAACGCTATTTTAAAACGCTAAAAATTTAGTTTTCAGTTCACTTAGCAATTAAATCTATTTGCAATTTATTTTTGGAATTATTTCTATACTTCAATTTACACATAACCAAATTTACAAACGAAGTAGCCATAGAGCGAAACATATTTTTGAACTGCATTACAATAAAGCGGATTTAAACGCATATAATCACAAACAATGTAGTAAACAAAAGTAGACGCTCTTGCGATGTACCAACAATAGTATCTTTACTTAAAATCAGAATTGCAATGACAAACGGCGATGTCTGACGGATAATTGGACGAACCTCTACCATATTTTGCATCTATATTTTCTTGAAATTTGACTGCGGAGTTTGATGAAAAATTGAATGAAACAAAACTAATATTTGAGTGCATATTTTCTTGCAACTGCAATGTCTGAAAGAAACTTGACTAAATCCCCGCTATATTTTCATGTATGTTTTTATGACTTGCGACTGTTGCGTTTGAGAAAAATTTAGCTGAATCACTACCATATTTTACATTCATATTTTCTTAATATATAAGATTGCAGCGTCTGATGAAAGCTTAGCTGAATTGCTACCATATTTTACATTCATATTTTCTTAATATGAAACTGTAGCGTCTGATGAAAGCTTGTGTTGAGGTTTGAGTTCGAGATTAGTTANATAAGATTGCAGCGTCTGATGAAAGCTTAGCTGAATTGCTACCATATTTTACATTCATATTTTCTTAATATGAAACTGTAGCGTCTGATGAAAGCTTGACTTAATTATTTTTCCTATTTTACAATCAAATTTTCATATTATGAGAATGCAGTGCATGATGAAAATTTTGCTAAATACTACCATATTTAACGCTGAATTTTTCTTAATACGAGATTGCAGCTTCTTATAACAATTTAGCTGATTCTCTACCATGTTTTACATGCATATTCTCTTAATATGAGACCTCAGCGTCTAATGAAAATATAGCTGAATCACTACCACATTTTACGTCCATATATTTTTAATACGACATTGCCGCTGTTGATGAAATTTTAGCTGAATATCAACCAAATTTTACAAGCGTAGTTTTTTTTAATATGAAACCTTTGTGTCTAATAAAAATTTTGCTGAATTACTACCCTATTTTACATTCATATTTTTTAATAACAGGCTGAAGTGTCTGATGAAAGCTTTGTAGAATCAATACAATATTTTGCATTCATGCTTTTTTAATATGAGACTGCAGCGTCTGATGAAAAATTGGATCAACTTAGATCAATATTTGTGTATACATTTTTCTGAGTGTGCGGCTGTTTCGTCTGAGGGAAAACTGGTTGAGTTTTGTATGCATATTTTCTTGGTATGCAAATGCCGCTCAATTTCTTTAAGAAAGGGAACATTTTTTTCCTCCAGGAAAATTTTTTATTGACAGTTTTTTTTTTGTCAAAAGCAATTTTTAGAAGTCATATAGGTTTAATAAAAATTAC
This sequence comes from Parasteatoda tepidariorum, assembly GCF_043381705.1. NCBI lineage: Eukaryota > Metazoa > Arthropoda > Arachnida > Araneae > Theridiidae > Parasteatoda > Parasteatoda tepidariorum. The sequence continues at coordinate 77,667,708 of NC_092206.1, read as the reverse complement.
TGTGGCATTACTCGATTGTGGAAAAATTTAAAAGTTAGTCAATGATTTTAGAATATTTACTAGGGATTTAAAGGATTTGGGAAGCATTAAAGATATTTCATCAAGGAAAGATTAAATAGGTTTTAACAAACACTAGTTGCTATTTTGTTGTTGTTTAATTCAAACACAATACACTTATATCAAGCAGCAATGTATTCTGAAAAATGTATTAAAGCAATTTATTTTATCACTAATGAAACAGTTTGTTTCGCACTGTCTGAATAGAAACCTTTGTATTAATTTCTAAATTTAATTATCAAGATTGAACTTGAATAATAATTCAAAATTTAGACGAATGATCTAATTTAATGTGAAGCAACCCATTATTCATTTTCATAAAGTGACTTCGGGTTTCTGAGATTAGAATTAAATTATATCTATTAATATTCAGCTTATTGAATAATTAGACTGATTAAAAAGTGACTGCGTGTATCTTAAAAATTTAACCAAATGCGTTTTTAATTTAATTATTAATTATATTTTCAATTTAATGTATTCATAGGTTTATTTTGTAGGTTTAACTAAATAATAGTTTCCTTCAAACAACAGTAACTAGAAGTTACTGAAACTTATTTTATATCCGAATAAAAATAATTTAATTCTGAATAATAATAATTTTCCTTCTGAATAAAAAGATTTTTTTTCTAATACTAACTATTGAATTCAATTACAGGTGACCCCACAGAAACAGAAATGGAATTTTTTGCAGTTGACACTGTAAAATATTCCGAATCAAATTACAGTACAAAGTACATACACTTCGGGTGAATCATCCACACAATTCATTTTGCCGTAATATACGTTTTCTTCCGTAAAATATTATACCGTAATTTGTACAGTAATATTTATTTGATTAGAGTTATTCAGTAACTTTACTGTAATTATTAGTTTAGAACTTAAGTTACATCAGATGTTTTGTTTCGTAACATGTTCCGGTAAAAATAAATTGAATGAACTCGGCCGGTACTTTTTACCGTAATTTAATCCGCAAATTTTTACAATGAACTAACTGTTTGTGAGATGCAGGATGTAGGAAATAGAATTTAATGTAAAGTGTGCTATCACATTACTGTCTAAATCACAATTATTCAATAATGAATTTTAAATCAATATTAAATGTTGCAAAAGTACGGAAAATTCCTAAAACCTTGAAAATGTCAGAAAATGAAACTTAACTCTAAACAAATAAACAAGAAAAAAAAACTCTTACGATTTTATTGTCTAGAGCAGTGGTGGATCAGGCGAAAAGAATCTGCGAAAAGAATATAAAAATATGCAAATTAATTTAGTACTTTAAAGAAAAATAATTAACTATGTGTTTAATAATTTATTTTAAACTTTCTGTATTATAATGTAATTATAATTTATAATAGAGAATAATATTTAATTATGTATTTAAAAAAAATGATTAAAATATACGTTAGAGATAATTTGCTATTTCCTAAAACTCTTAAGGAACTCCAATAAAAATAAAAATAAATGCTTATTTAAATTCATTTTTATTCTTTTTATGTTTCATTTCATAACTCAATTAAAATTATCTGTAATTGTATATTCTAATCATAATGTGTATTGAATGTCCAAAAATATTCATAATATTTTGTTTCTCTTATTATTTTTTTCTCACAAAATTGATTGTGTGTTAAATGTCGAAAGAAAGTACAATGAAAGCATCTAATATTAATTAAAAATTTAACTACATTAAAAGTTGAACTAAAAGTACATTTATATTTATTCAACGTTTCATTATAAATAAACTGAATATATAATGTAAATATATTTAAATGAAGAATGCAATGAGTCTCTAAACTTAGATATAATTCAAGCATTTTTTTATCAAAACGAATGCTGAAGAGCTAAAACTGAACTGAATTAAAACGTGACAGCATATTTTTAATATAATAATTGCGTAAAAGAAAATAACGCAATTTTGGAATCTTGAAATAAATTCAATTATTTCAAAACTGTTCATGGCAAAATAAACAAACTACTAAAATGTTTAACATCACTAATAATAGTAAAGTTTCATTATCAGAGTTGACAAAATAAATAAATTCAACGGAAAAGTGTTTTTTTTTCAAATATATTTCTAAATTAAATTTAAACACCGAGAGGCTCTTTTGATAAAATACTCGAAGTATAAAGCTCTTTTCAGAGATTGAGAATATTCATTTGAAATTGAAAATATGCATTTTTTTAAATATTAATTGTCTACATTCGCTTTGTAACATTTAATGATAAAAAATAATTTATGAAAAGCTTTAACATTTACATATTCAACATATTCAATTCTTTTGTGAATTTCCCTAGGAAGCAAGTAGATTAAAATTTGTATCCCAAAATAATAGGTTCAGGCAGAACGTTTAATACTTTTTATAAATTGTTTGGAATCGTTTTTTAGACGTATAATAATTTCTTTATTATATTTGCTTGAAATCAATGATCTTACTGTTTAATCATGTTTTTAAATTTTTTTAAAAATTTTTATAGAAAGTTTTCAGTATAAATAAATTGAAATTAATTGAATAATTTTCTGTCTGTAGCTGTAGCATGCAAAAATAAAGTTGGAACTATACTTTTGAAATAAAAAATCCGAATTATTCCCTTTATTTTGCATATTTTTATTAAACGGTTCTTATTAAATATTTTTATTTTAGTTATCATTATGTTTTCATTTCATAGATTTTGTGATTGTTAAGATAAAAATCTTACAATTGATTTTCAACCACTTTATGACTAGTTATAGTTCTTAATTTTCAACTGAAGTTCTGTGCCAATACAAGCTTCACTTATTTTTCGATCAATTCAAGCAGAATTTATATTTATTTTATCTCATGAAAGAATTTATTGCCCATCACATTTGAATCACTTTAAAAAAAATTTAGACTCAAATTTCAAATGGAATTATATATTGAATAACGATACAAATCCATATTCCCATCTTTTCCTGATCTCTACCAGTAGAATTGTGATATTTTGGACGAAATTGCTTCATTGCCACTCAAAATTCCGTCTACTTTAAGAATATCTGAAGCACTCAAATTCTAAGATCTTGTCATGAAAGACATTACATGTTTCAAGCTTATTATCTCTAACAACAGATCTTTAAGCAGTGTTAATTTTACAGTACAACAGTTTTGAATATTTCCAGCTCAAACTATTTCTTTAAATCATATAAATTTTTTTGTCGTATAGAAAATTTGTATACTTATTCCACGATCCTTGTACCACATAACATCCTTTTCATTCATCTAGTTTTCATTTTGTTTTTATTTTTCGTTTGTTTTGAAGTAATTTGTATTTTAAATTTTCGAAATTAAGACTTTTAAGTTAGATTAGTTATAAAATAAAACCCTTCCAAAAGCTTACAATCCATTTGAAAAAAAAAAAACATTATTTTTTTTAAACGGTTTTAGATGAAAGATCGTTGATTAAAGCATAAGGTTTGAAACTTTAACAAAAAGCAAAATTCTAATTTATTATTTGTTTTTATATTAGTATAAAAGGAATTCAAAATAATTTATAGCTCAGATAATTTATAGCTTTTTTATAGCTCAGAAAGTTTCTTTTTTATAGCACAGGAACATTATCTGATCTAGCGGTTACCAAGTTTCGGTGCCTATAGAACACTAAATAATGAAATTTCGTTTGGCGGATTAATAAATAAGGCTCATTAACAATTGAAAACTAGCCAAAGAAACAGTACTAATCATTTTGATTATATTAATGTTAATTTTTCTCGGTTTTATCAACAAAAGTCTTAAAATTAAATTTCGTATTATACTGTGGAATTGAGAGGTCTGAAGCGTTATGTTGTCAAGCTCTAAATTTGTTCTTGGTTTATGCATAGGCTGAAAATGAAAAAAATTATAATGAAAAAGAATTATGAACTGTCAAATCTTCTAGCGTATTTAAAGCATACCTTTTTAATAATTGAGATTTCATTTTGTTACGTAAAAATCTGATCACTACATCAAAAGTTGCACAGATGCACTATAATTTTTTATTTTGCGCACCATTTAATAATTTTCAACCAGACTCTCTTGTTCCAAACTTTTATCAAAAAATGAAAATAGTAAGTAAGTAAGGTAACAATAAAAATATCCATCAGGCAAAATTAAGGTGGCTTTAATTAAGTAGAACACATTTTATGATGCATAGTTTTACTACATAACTATTTTCAAAAATGAATTTTTTTTTTTATTACTTTCAAATATTTCGCCATTTTCAAGGATTGATAACAGTAGAGTAATAATAACAATATTAATTACTCAAAAACATGGTGACTATATTTCAATAGGATACATCTTAAACTGTATAGTTTTACCATTTAACTATTTTTAAAAATTTAAATTTTTTTAACCATTTGACTCAGATGGGTCAATGATGTCCCTTTTTCCTGAGTCTCTAATTACAAGCAAAAATATATTTTGGTATTTATTAATTTTTTAAAAGAAGTCTAATAGTTACTAAAATAATCTATTAGATTACCGGAATTGTATTAATACTAAGATATAAAATCCCAAAACAGTAGCTTGAGAAAAAGATTTCATACATATTCAAAAAATTATCAATAACTGGTTTTGTAAATTAAAGGAATTTCAACGATGAAAAACTGTTTTTTCTGGATCTAAATACCTGCAAATAAATGCACATTCGAAAAATTATAGTTATGAAGTGAGCCGTGATTGGAGTTTCTTACCTTTCACTCAGAAAAAGAACTCGATGTTTCATTCTGTATTTCATAACAATAAGTTATTAAAATGCTAAACATATTACTTTTCTTTTCTCCAATAATGGAAAATGATAGAATAATGAAAAAAGTTTGAAGAATATGCTGAATAAAAATTCAGCGTCAAAGGATTAAATTAAAGTTTTTCACTGCTTTTAAGTTTGAAAATTAAAAAGTAGCGATAAAAAAATCCTTATGCAATATTAAGGTATCTTTATTTCAGTAGGTCATACTTAGTATTGCATAATTTTGAAACTAAAACCAGCTGATAGCTAATGGTGGTTATAAATAAAAATAACGAATGGTTCTTTGTCATTTTTACTTAGAAAAACATTCGCATTTTCTATTTCTTTATATTCAGATTTATCACGTAAATTAAAAAATGAATTATTTACTTCTTTTGAAAATAAAATTGCAAACATCTTCAAAACTATGTGAAAGGGAAATACTGAAAACAATGTTTCCCAAAGTATTTGTGATTCTAAATTACCGTTGCCACACAATACCATAAAGCTCCAAATTCTCCATCACAGCGACAAAATCTAAAGCTTGAGTGGAAAGGGAAAAGCGATAGCGAAAGGAATTGAAATTCTTTCTCAAGAACAGGTATCATTGGAGCTCATTGAGGAATTTATTATTCCAAAATAAATGTGATCGTCTGGTTTCCATGGTTACATCAGTAACTAAGTCTCGTTAACACGTGATCTCGCGTGGGTGAGCCCTTTGTTACTCTTTGCCTCCCCCTTTTACCTGAGGGATATTCGTTCTAAAATCGAACAAAAGAGGAAACTTTGAGCCAGGTGAAAAATGTATTCCCTGACGATTATATTGATGATTTTTCGAAAAAGTACCTGTTGATTCCAAACCTCATTATTTTATTTTTTGTTTTGGAATAAATAGTTTTGCACTCGTTATGCCTCTGATTTTATTTGTGAGAGTGGCTGTAATGGTAGATGGATTACAACTCTTTTACTAATGATGGGATTTTATCGATTTTGTAATTTCACATTAAACTGAGAGCTACCATAAAGTAGTATTTATTCCCACTGGAAAGTTGGATTAATGTTTATAGCTCCGAGTAAAATTTTTGTTACTAGGTTGAAAATAACAAAAAGTTACTTTTAAATGCTATCTCCAAGTATTATCTATCGTAATCATTAACTTTTATGCAATTATCTGTTGTTGTTTTTTTAATTTATGAAAAAGCTAGGATCTAAGAATTTATAATAGGACCTTCTGTCTAGTAAATTAGGATGAATTTCTTATGCATGATTTATAAATGGCGAAATTGTTTTCAATAAAAATATAAATTAGCGTCTATACCTGATTAAAAGCTTCATTCGATTCAAAAATATATTAATTGGTTATAACTGTCGGCATGTTTTAAGCACTTAAAAATGGGCTCCCATTTTCAAGACTTGCCAGCCAAAACCGAAAAAATGAATAATAATAATAATAAATAAATAAATAAACCAAAATGAAACATATGGGCTCCTGTTTTTGAGAGCTTGAATCATGTCGACTGTTTTTTGCTGTTTATATATTTTTGAAGAGAATGAAGTTTTAAATCAGGTAATATCTTACCGCTTTTGGAATTATTTAGTTAAATTTAGCGTCTTATTTCTTATACTACTAACATTTGTTTATCTCATATATTCGGGTATTGATACAGAATTTCAGTGCATTTGGTTTTTATGCGATTTTATTTTCATTTATTTATTTATTATAAAATAAGCTAATATTTTTAATTTAATATATAAATATTTTTAATTTAATAAGTTTCGAAAAACTATTAAATTTTTCTTAGCATTTTTGGGTCAAAATTCGCTTTCTAGAGGACTTTCAATCATAATGATTTTCAATCATTCCATTAAGAAGTAAAACGAAGTTATTAAATCAATTATCAGCTGTGCGCAACATTTTTCCAAGTGTGGCCGTTTATTTGAATTAATTTTACTGGTCTATGACTATATTCAAATAAAACACGCGAAAAAAATTCTTTAGAAGTTACCTAACAACTTTTCTTAAAGTAAATTATAATATACACCGAAGAGCCATTACATTATAACCACCCTCCATCTATAACAATGGACTCTCCCAGGTTTTCCTGGTTTCTCGCCCAGGAACAATGTCTTCATGGGGTACATTAGGACCCATGATCTTCACAGAACAATCCCTGGCATCTGTAAGCTACTTGAACATAGTTGTACACCAGGTTCACCCATTCATGGCAGCAGTTTTTCCTGCGGGGGATGGTGTTTACCAACAGGATAATGCACCATGTCATAAGGGTCGAATTGTCGAGGAAAATTCCAGTGACTTTCAAGTCTTGTCTTGGCCCCCAAATTCACCTGACCTTAATCCAATAGAGTATTTGTGGTCCTACTTGGAAAACCAAATTCCTGCTGCCACGCTACCCCCTCGAAATGTGAGGGAATTGCAGGACCAGTTGGTGAGCGCTTGGTACCAGATACCTCAGACTACATATCAGCACCTTGTGGAATCAATGCCACGGCGGGTGCTAGCAGTTTTGA